>NW_024100838.1:0-311089 GCF_016161935.1 Mauremys reevesii
CTCCTAAACTCCTGTCTTTTTGACCATGCATTCTTGCTCTGACCACTAGGTCTGACTGCCCATGATCCAGCCATGACACTATTTTAACTTGAAGTTAAGAATGAAAGTAGATATCAGTAGTTTGAGGCTCAAATATGTTACAGAAATGTTTTAATCTCCAAAACATGTTGCAAATCCAAGAAATTCAGAGTTAAGGTTTAATTTAAGAGACATGCAAAGACTTTAAGGATGAAAATGTTCAGTTAAGACACTCAGACAACCTTAGCTCAATTATATATTAATGTGAAATAACCACACATTTCTGATTAGTTCACAGTAGTAGTTGTAGTCCCAACTTAAACCAAACAAAGCAGTATCCAAGGGTATGTCTAGACTACCCGCCGTATTATGAGTAGCGATCGATTTCTCGGGGATGGAGTATATCGTGTCTCATCTAGGCGTGATATATCGATCCTGAATGCGCTCCGTTGACTCCAGAACTCCACCAGCACGAGCGGCGGTAGCGGAGTTGACAGAGGGAGCGCGAATGTCGATCCTGTGCCGTGAGGACGAGAGGTAAATCGATCTAAGATACTTTGACTTCAGTTACGCTATTGACGTAGCTGAAGTTGCGTATCTTAGATCGACCCGCCCCCGCCCAAGTGTAGACCAGCCCTAAGTGGTTGAATCGCCTCAGCTGCCAAAGTCAACTCATTCTTTTCTATGAAACCATGAGAAGTGCTTCCATAACAACAAAATTATATAATAGAATAACAAATATTCAGAAATCAATGCAAACTCACCATTTCTCCTCTGGAGTGCCTCTTCAAAAAAAATACACAGAGAAGATTTCAATATTTGAACTTTTTCAAAATAATTATAAATGGAGGGCTAGATTATGCTTTTAGCATGGAACGTACATGGAGTGGGGTTGGAGAACCACACCTCTCTAGGGGAAGAACAAAGGGACACAGTGTCTCCCAGGGGTGTGCTGGGCAGGAGAGATGAAGGAGTCATTTATATCATCCCTTTAAAAAGGTTCAGATGACCACTTGTAGGGTTAAGGAGACGTGGATCTGCCTAATCCATTCCTCCCTCCATGCTTCTTTACTCATCTCTGCTGAATTGCTCCTGGGAGGAATAATTTCAGATGCTGTTCCCAAAATTCCAATGCTATAATTACAGGCAGCTCATATACCGCATTTACTTACCCTGCAAATCTGAGAACAGAAAGGGTCAGAAATCAATGCAAACTCACCAACTGTCCTCTGGAATTCCTCTTTAAAAACAAACAAACAAACAAACAAACAAACAAACAAACACCTCAATGAGCAAAGAACATTTCAATATGTGCACTTTTTCAAACTAATTACAACTTGAGGTCTAGATTGTGCTTTTAGCATGGAGAATATATACAGTGGGGGTGGAGAACCACACCTCTCCAGGAGAAGAACCAAAGGGCACAGTGTCTCCCAGGGCTGTGCTGGGCAGGAGAGTGGAGGGAGTAATTTACATCCGTGGTTCTCACCAGGGGTATGCGTGCTCCCAAGGGTACACAGAGGTCTTCCAGGGTTACATCAACTCATCTAGATATTTGCCTGGTTTTGCAACAGTATACATAAAAAGCACTAGTGAAGTCAGTACAAACTAAAATTTCATACAGACAAGATGAGAAAGTAAGCAATTGTTCAGTAATAGTGTGCTGTGACACTTTTGTATTTTTATGTCTAATTTTGTGGCAAGTAGGTGAAACTTGGGGTACACAAGACAAATCAGACTCCTGAAAGGGATATAGTAGTCTGGAAAGGTAGAAAACCATTGATTTACCTCAGCCCTTTAAAAGGTTCAGCTGACCAGTTGTAGGGCTATGGAGCCATAGATCTGCCTAATTCAGTGGTCCCCAACCTTTTTCATCTGGCGGGTGCCAGATGAAGGACTATGGTGGCGGACGAGCATCCACCGAAATGCCACCAACAAGCAGCATAATCCAGAGGTGTTGCCGCCGAAATGCCTCCGAAATTCAGTGGCATTTTGGCAGATGCTCATCTGCTGGCCAGTGCGGGTGCACTTAGATGCCCCAGCGGGCCACCATGGCGCCCACGGGCACTGCATTGAGGACCCTTGGCCTAATCCATTCCTCCGTCCATGCTTCCTGACTCATCTCTGCTGAATTGCTCCTGGGAAGAATCATTTCTCATGTTACTCCCAACATTCCAATGCTGTAATTACAGGTAACTCGTATACCAGATTTACTTAGATGGGCTTATAGCCCCAGAAAGCTGAATAAAGTAAGTATCAATAATCAATGCAAACTCACCATTTCTCCTCTGGAGTTCCTCTTAAAAACAAAAACAAAGATCATTTCAATAATATGCACTTTGAAAAAGTAATTATAAATGGAAGGCCATTACTCTCTAAAAAGCTACCTGACAGACCTGGGCAACAGATTTGTTTTTACAGAAAGGACATACAAACATTATTGTTGTTGATTATTTCTCCAGGTACATTGACTTGGCTATACTTACACAGACTTTGCCGGCACAGGTCATCCAGAAATTAAATATTTGCTAGACATGGAGTTCCTAAAGTCCTCACCTCGGTTAATGGGCCTCAATTTACCTCTGAAACACATCTAGCATTTGCATGAAACATCAATTTTGAACACCATATTAGTTCTCCATAGTGCCCCAGAGCAACAAGAGTGAAGAGAGTAGTGCAGACTTTTAAAAGACTTCTGCAAAAATAAGGCACTACTAACATATCCATCAACAGCTTGAACCTGGGCTATCTCCAGCATAACTTCTGACAGGAATATGACTAAAGATGCCTATCTGTTGCACTAATACAATTTAAACCAAAGTGGCCTATGTGAAGGACTTTCAAAATGGAATGCTGAAATAAAAATTCATCAGCAACAAAACTTAAATATTTAGCACAGAACTAAAGCACTACTTCAACTAAGACCAGGGAATAAAATGTAGCTCAAAACCTCTGAGACATTTGGAAACTCCCAGATCCTACCTAAAGGAGATTACAGAAGGACTTCACTGGAAGAATAGGGTTCATCTTCATTATTTCCCCAACACAACAAAGAGAAGATCTGTGACCTACATGTACTCTTTCAGAAAGTGATCGCTCTCCATGGGAACTCTATGCACAAACTCAACAGAAGTGAGAACATGGTCTGAAAGATTCATCAGACCCCCTCAAAAATTTTATCTTTGAAACATTGCTCAGGACTATTTAAAAACAACTAGTAAGGGGACATATCAATGTAAATAATTTTAAGGAACTTGAAGTTTATTTTGAATTGTTGCATATATACACAATGATTTATAATCTTAATTTTAATATTTTCTTATAGAGAAAGGGAGATTTGGAGTGATTCTAGAGTTCCTGGTCCTCCATAGTAACCAGAGAGGACCAGGGTGTATTGCAGGGGGATCCTAGTAAAGAAAGGGACTTCTCTAGTTACTGCTTCAAGCATGGCTCTTTACGTTTATGTCCTCACACTGCAACTACTAGAGATCACTGACCTACAGAATCTGTAACTAATTGCAGGTGTTCTGGGTCTCAACATTACAGGGTGTAGATGGTATTCTGCCATTGATCTTATTGGTTCCCATTGATTATCCATTGCTGAATTTGTTTGTAATCCTCTCCATCTGCCACTCATTCATGTTGCTCATCACACCCTTCCCTAATAGCATTCACCCTCCTCCTCTTTCCTCCAGTCTCCTCTTTTCCCTTTCCCACCACTGGCTCCATTTCACCACTCTACAGTTGTCAGTAACTCTTACTAGTCCTCTTCCCTTCTTCACCCCAATCTCCCTTCTCCTCCTACCAGCGGAAATCTATGTCCCAGATCTGTATTATTCTCCTCCCATCTGGTGCCATCTGCCCCAGCTCTGTTTCTCTTTCCCTTTCCCATACCCTTCTCACCAACCACTCTGCCCCCTCGCACCCCACCATTTCTAACCACAGGCATTTTACCCAACTTCCCCACCCTTCCCTTCCCTTCTGTTGCTGACTCTGGAATGCCCATTCCATCTCTGAAAAGATCACAGCCAGCTACAACCTCTTCATATCTCACTCCCTCCATCTCCTGGCTCTCACAGAGATTTGGACCCCTTCGTCTGGCACTACCCCTGCAGCTTTCCTGTTTCATGGAGGCCTCTCCTCTCACACTCCCCAACCTGTATGGCAGGGTCTTGGGCTTCTCCCCTCTCATTCCTGCCACTTCCAAACCCTCCCTCCTCCTCTGACCCACTCCTTCTCCTATTTTGAACAGCACTGTGTCTGATGCTTCTCTCCTCTCTGCCTCCATGTTCCTGTCATTTACTGTCCACCCAGCTCATCCCCACCAGCCTTCCTTTAATCTTTTGACTCCTGGTTCTCTCTCTTCCTCTCTTCACAATCTTTTTGGTGACTTCAACTTTCATGTTGATGGCCCATTTGAAATCTAAGCCAGATGGTTCCTCACACTCACCTCCTCCTTTAATCTACATCCCAAGTTAATCCACTCACTCACCAAAAGGGTATTCATTGGCCAAGTTGTCACTAAGCACTGATCTCTCTAATCTTTGTGTTGCTGAGTTCTCTTTCTTTGACCTCTGCCCTCTCCCTCTCACTCTGTCACCTGACTCTTATGTGGCTTCCAATCCATCAGTGCTGGTGACTTCTTCTTTGCTCTCAGCCCTCTTCTCCCTGACCTTTCCTCCACCGATATGGTGTTGATTCTCTCCATGCTTCACTCTCCTCCACTCTTGACTCTTTTGCTCTGCTCTCCCATTACAAAACCCCTCTGCCAACCCCCTGCCCAAGATCACCACATCTACTTCCTCCACTCCTGCCGTGGAGAGTCTGGTGGGAATCCTGTGACAAAACCAGCTTCCTCCACTACAAACTTGTTTTCTCTTTCTTCAGTTCTGACATCTTCCTAGCCAACAACTTTACATCTCTACCCTGATTGACTCCCACACACCCATAACCCCAGCTGACTTTCAGCCATCTCCTCACACCTTCTGCCCTGCACTGCCTATACTTTTCTCTGCACAAGAATTTGTTGGTCTTTAGAAAAGAAAACTGACAAAATAGAATGTGACTTTCCCCTTCCCCTCTACCTGACTACCCGACTACCCTTCTCCTCCACTCTGTTCTCCTTCCCTTCCACCTCCCCTATTCTGACTTTGCCTTTCCATTCCCTTCCTACAACTGTCTTTTCCTTCTCCCTGACACAAATGCAGAAGTTTCCCATCTGATCGCCTCCTCTAACCCTTCCACTTGTCCCAGTGAGCCCATCCCATTCCATGTCCTGATATTCATTGTGCCCATGTTCATTTCACAATTACTCTTCACTTTAACCAACTCTTCCCTGGCTTCCCAGAATATGAACATGTTTTAATCTCTTCCATATTAAAAAAAACAAAACAAAGAAACTCCTTTATCCCCACTTGCCTCTCCAGCTACTGGCCCATGTCTCTTCTCCCTTTCATCTCTAAGGTCATTGAACATGTTGTTTACAGTCTCCGTCTGGAATTCCTCTCCAGTTCCATCCTAAGCTGTCTTCTATCTGATTTCCACCTCCTGCATGGAAATGTTTCTCACTAAAGCCCTTAATGACCTCCTCCAGGTGAAAGCTCAGAACTAGTGATCCAGCCTCATCCCCCTTGACGTGTCAGCCTCCTTCAATACAGTCAACCATGCTCTTCTCAAAATCTTGCCCTTTCTTGGCTTTTGTGACTCCATTCTGTCCGAGTTTTCCTCTGACCTCTCTCATGGCTCCTTCTCTGGCACTATCCCACCCCCAACTGTTGGGAAGGGGGGTCCATGGGTTTTCTTCTTGGTCCACTTCTCTTCTTCCTCTGCTCTTAGTTTCTGAGTAATCTAATCCACAAAACAAAACTGTACTATTACCTTATGCTTATAACTCAACAGATCTACCTCTGTACTCCAGAACTGTCTCCTGTCAAAACTGAAATAGTACCGCTCTGATTTTTCATTTTGTATGTCCAGATGTCAGTTTAAACTCAACATGGCCAAAACAGAGCTCTTCATCTGTTCCCCAATCCCCTTCCACTCCATCTTTTCTCCATCACTGTGAACAAAAGAACCATCCTTCTAATCATTCTGGCCCATAATCTGGGCATCAACTTTCACGTGTCCTTCTATGTAGATACTCATATCTGGGCTGCATCCAAATCTTTCTGATTCTTTCTTCAGAACATTTCTATGAAATAGCCTTTTCTGTCTGTCCACATAGCTAATATTCCGGCCCAGGCCATCATCATTTTGATTACTCGATATCCTCCTTTCCAACCCAACAAATCCCATCTTCCTGTGCTCATATCCATTTAGAATGCTGCTGTAAAGATCATTTTCCTAATTTGTTGCTTTGGCTATATCATCCCTCCCTTGCATACCACCCTTAGCTCACTATAGCATCATACAGAATCTAATTGAATTCACAGCCTTTCCCCACAGAGCCCATTCACCATAAAGAAGCTGACTTCCTCCTCCAGTCAGCTGATGGTGCCAACCTTCCTTGCACATCTGTGAAATTTTGAGTTAAGCATCTCCATACTTTCTCCCACACTGCCCCTCACCCTTGGGAGAGGCTCCCTGTGAACATCTGCAGTATCCTCCCTCAAAACCCTCCTTAAGAATCTTTTGCAATGTCTAAAAAACACTTGACAACATTTAAGCAGCTTGTGTGCTGAGAGTGAGACCAATGTTTATCATGCTGACCACTACTATCCCATTGGTTCCTTGTGTCCTCGTGTCTGTCTCTATGTATTCCTCTGTTACCTCTTGTCTTATACTTAGACTGTAAGCTGTTTGGGTCAGGGACTGCCTTTTTGTTCTGGTCGAGGCACAACAGGGGCGTGGTCCATGACAGAGGATTCTAGCTACTACTGCAGCACATATACTAAATAATAAGAATCACTGCTTTCCGGGCTACATTTCCTCATCCTGTCAGTGTGATCTGCAAACTTTGTTCCTAGATGTGTATCCTTGTTATTTCAATACACCCAGTTTATCAAGCAATCCAGCTCGCTCTCTATATAAGTGCTTTGTTCTTATTTTTATTTACCACTATACCAAACTTTGATAAACTTCAGCGAACTTTATCAGCAATGATTTTGAATTTTCTTCCAGATAATTGGAAAAAAAATTGACCAGTGTTAGGCTGGGAATCAATCCCTCAGAGACTGTTCTAGAAGCAATCCAGTTTATGATCATTCCTCATTTACAAATATGTTTTGGGATCTGTCAATTAGCCAGATTTTAATCAATTCAATATGTGATACATTAACTTTGAGAAGTGCTACTCTTTAAAAAAAATCAGATTAACATAAGTCATCAGCCTTGCAGGTGTCTAAATATACTACATCAACACAGTTACCTTTATCAATCTAATTTGTAATATCATCAAAACCCAATATCTTTTTAATTTGATAAAAACCAGTACTCAAGAAATCATGTTTATTGGTATTTATTTAAATTTCTTAATTATTTATTAATTGAATCCCATATCATCTTTTCCATTATTTTACCTGGAATTAACATGATTATCTGTTCATCGTTTTAATATATTGGCAAGATACTGGCTTTTTTCCCAGTCCTCTGGAACTTCCGCAGAATTTGAAGGTTTATTTAAAAATTAACATCAATGGCCCAGAGCTCCTTGGCCTTCTCTTTTAAAATACTTGAGTGGATGTTATCCAGACCTGTTGATTTAAAAAATGTTTAACAAGATCGTAAGGTGTTTAACATTTTTCTTAGTTACTGTTGGAATAGAAAGGAATGTATTGCCATTGTGTCATGTGAATATGTCATGCAACTTCTTTGCAAACAGAGAAGACCAATATATATTGAACACTCATTCTGGGCCAGTATCATGATGATTTTACCATTTCCATGTGGTAACTGTCCCATACTGTTGCTAGGATTGCTTTTGTTACTGATATGTTTTAAATATTCACATTTATTATCCTGAACCAGAGATATTCACTTTTACTTCATGTTTACCTTATCAATTGTCTACATCACTATTGAATATAATCAGATTATACATTAAAAAAAAATCAGTATAGCAATCTGGCCTTATATAATAACAAAATTACTCAATGTTTATCAGAAATATTCATTGCTATTTTATCCTCTTCCTATGAAATAATCTAGACACCAGGCATTTCACTTTACATTTTGCTTACAATTCAATGGAAAATAAACACATTATGGAGCAGATAGGGCAAACTGGTAAGATATCACTTCAAGAGTATTATTTTGCTTGAGTGCAAGCAGTATTTCCCCTGCCTCTCCCTCAAAAAACTGTGCTGAATTGGAGTTAAGAAGAAAAGTAGATATAACCATAGTTTAACACATTACAGGAATGTCAAAACAAGCACTGCAAATTTAAGAAATAGTTTAGGTTTAATTTAAGAGAAATCCAAACATCTTAAAGGATGAAAATGCATAGTTAAGACATCAATAACCTTAAATCATCCTGTAGCGATGTTTTTATGGAATATCCATAATTTCTGCAGTTCACAGTAGTGTTTGTAGATTAAATCAAACTGATCAATAATAAAGTGGCCGAATCCCTGCTTTAGGTGCAAAATTCAACTCAGTCCTTGCTATGGAACCATGAGAAGTGCTTCCCTAATAATTAAAAATAATACAACTAAAATAATAAATATTCAGAAATAAGTGAAAACTCACCATTTCTCCTCTGGAGTTCCTCTTGAAAACAGAACAAAACAAAATCAAAGACCATTTCAATATATGCACTTTTTCAAAGTAATTAGAATGGAGGCTTTGATTTGTGCTTTTAGAATGGGGCAAACATGAACTGGGGTAGAGAACCACACTTCTCCAGGGAAGAACCAAGGGCACAGTGTCTAAAAGAGTGGTGCTGGGCAGGAGAGAGAAAGTCATTTAGCACCTTAGGCCAAAGTTCTACCTCTCATCTCCTGAAATCCTACTGTCTATCTCTCTCAACAATATGCAATCTGCATTGCTGACCATGTTCACCTCCTCGACTCAGATGCCCTCCAGATTCTTCATGTCCTGAGACTGACACATGTGCAATGATGTATGGATTGAATATATTTTTGGGGTACTGAACTTCCTCAAAATTGCCTGCACCATTCACACTACTGAAATAATTCCTCTTGTGACCCGATACTTGTAGTCAAAGGTGGGACGAAAGTGCTAATGTGCAGAGCATACAAATCTCCTGAAGTGAATATTCACACTCAGGTTACATCTACGCTAGAGCCCTGCATGTAAATTCCAGCAATGAATAAACTTACCATTATGCACTGGTGTCAATGATACTAAAAAAGGACAAATAAATATTTCAGCATAAGGGATGCACATTTTTTTGAATATACCAACAAATGAAGGCCCTGAGCCAACATCAGGATCTATTAGCATGTGTCATGGCCCCTAGGCAGGCAGCCCCTTTTCAGGCCCTTTCTTAATCTCTCAGAATCCATTGCTGGTTGAGGGTGTTTGGGGAACTGTATGAGAGGGAACCAGAAGGCATTGCAACTGAAAAAGTTTAAAACAGTACTGGTGTGAACACAGGGCAAACCTGCAATTGTTTCAAAGGAAAAACTGCTTTCCTGTCATTCAATTTTTTTTTCCTTTTTAATCACGTGCCAAGGGAAAAAAGGCAGAGAGCAGACATAAATCTGTATACCCGTACCTCCAGTTCACTCAGTGATGGGATTCTGCAACCCAGCCATTCTTCAATTGGGTCTCTGGATCACAACTCCACCCCTCTCCACATTGTCAAACGTGTTCCTTAGAACCCAACTGGGCCTAGATGCTACCAGAGATCTCCTACAGGAGCCTGTGATCAATATACCTTTGCAGTGATGCTGAATCAGCTTTTCCAAAACAAAGTATCATGTATTTCCCCAAACAATGCTCAGATTTAGAGAAATGTATGTGAAGTAATGAAGACCTATATGCATGTTGTCTTACTCAAACTTCACATGCCCCTTGGGCCCCTAGACAGTCTTGACTTAGCCTTGGCATTTACCACTAAGCCTTATTTTTTCTTGAACCTGAAATATGTTTTGAGCAGACCAGACAAGAAGAGGGAACTACATGACATCACCATCTCCATGGCTGAATCTTAAGCAATTCCTAGATTCCAGGGCCAGAAGGGACCATTGTGATCATCTAGTCTGACCTCCTGTATAATATATGTTATATAGTCATTTCAATGGTCTAGGTTGAATATTAGGAAACACTATTTCACTAGGATGGTGGTGAATCACTGGAATGGGTTACCTAGGAGGTGGTGGAATCTCCTTCCTTAGAGGTTTTTTGTAAGCCCAGCTTGCCAGAGCCTTGGGTGGGAAGATTTGCTTGGTGTTGGTTCTGCGTTGAACACATGCTTGGACTAGCTGACCTCCTGAGGTCGCTTCCTACGCTAGTCTTCTATGATGCTGTGATAATAGACCACAGAACATTCCCAAAATAAATCCTTTTTGTAAGTTGCACTTCAACAAAGAAATTGCACTACAGTATTTGTATGAGGTGTACAAATAGTGATTGAGTAATAGCCACGTAGGGTTTACACTTAGGGACAGGACTGTACCTAAGCCGAAAGAAGAGTGGGAGAGGTCTTAGGAAACAGAAATGCTTGTACATGAATTCAAGAAATCTGGGCAATCAAATGGAGGAATTCGAATGACTTGTGTAGGACATCAAACTGGTTATTATAGGGGTTACAGAAACATGGTGGAATATGGCTCATGGCTGAAATACAGGTATTGAAGGATATGTACTGTCTAGGAAAGATAGGAATAAGAATAAAGGTGGTGGAATAGCACTGAACATCAATGAAGTGGTAAACGGTAAAGAAATAAGTGGCAATATGGACAAAATGGGATCTGTTTGGGTTAAAATCACTTTGGAAGAGGATTATAAAAAATGTTCTATTGGGACAGTGTTAGGGATCTGTTATAGACCTCCAAAGTCAGTCTTGGATATGGCTAGAGATCTCATTAATATTATTAGAAAGATAAATACTTTTTTGGGAATTATGTCACAATGGGAGTTTTTCACTTCCTGGATACAGACTGGAGAATAAATGCTACTAATACTGATAGGGTCCGGTTATTCCTGTGTGATAGATGACAGATTTCTTCATCAAATTGTCACTGAATCAACAAAAGGTGATGCAATTTTAGACCTAGTGATGGTAAGTAGTGAATACATCATAAAAGAGCTGACCCTAGAAAATAACCTTGGCTTGAGCAATCACAAATTGATTCAGTTTAAATTAAATGGAAGGATAATCAAAACCAGGCAATTTCAAAAGAACAGAGCTTGGGCAATTAAGATAATTAGTTAAATGAGTGATCTAGCTTTCTTTTGAAATCTCACATTGGTACCTACTTTGCATTTAGTGAAATCTGCAGTGAAAGTGTTCTTAAAATGAACAACATATGTTGGCTCATCATCCAAGACTGGTATAACAGAAAATATATGGCAGAATGCAGTTAAAACAGAGCAGGGGACATACAATTCTCCCCAATGTTCGGTCACAAATTTAGTTAACCCTTTTTTTTTTTTAACGAGCATCAGCATGGAAGCATGTCCTCCAAAACATGAAGAGGCACACGAATGTTTAGCATATCTGGCACATAAATATCTTGCAATGCTGGCTACAAAGTGCCATGCAAAAATACCTGTTCTCACTTTCTGGTGACATTGTAAATAAGAAGAGGGCATCATTATTTCCTGTAAATGTAAACAAACTTGTTTGTCTTAGCAATTGGCTGAACAAGAAGTAGGACTGAGTGGACTTGTAGGCTCTGAAGTTTTACATTGTTTGGTTTTTGAGTGCAGTTACGTAAAAAAAAATCTACATTTGTAAGTTGCACTTTCACAACAAGGATTGCACTACAGTGCTTGTATGAGGTGACTTGAAAAATACTATATCTGTAGTTTATAATTTTTAAAGTACAAATATTTGTATTAAAATAATATACACTTTGATTTCAATTACAACACAGAATACAATATATTTGATAATATAGAAAAATATGTAATACATTTAAATTGGTATTCCTTTGTTTAACAGTGTGATTAAAACTGTGATTAATCACAATTATTTTTGAGTTAATCGCATGAGTTAACTGTGATTAATAGACAGCCCTACTAACCACCTCAAAAAGTTTATCCAGACTAAGCAGAAAGCCTATAGAGAATAGAAAAAAGGAATAGACCAGCAAAGAAAGCTACATCTTAGAGGTTAGAAAATGTAGGAATAAAGTGAGACTTGCTAAAAGTCAAGATGAATTAGCTCTTGCTAAGAAACTTAAAATAAATCATAAGAGGTTTTTAGTTGTATAAATAAAGAGAATAAGGAAGGGTGAGTTTGGGTTGATATGCAGTGTGGATGGGGAGGAGATTAAAATAACCTAGACATGGCCCAAAACCTAAAATAATACTTTGCCTCAGTTTTCACTAAGGAAGTTAACATGGAATGTGGGCATGTAGGCAGGATGGCTGATTGAAATGCATGCATACAAATTAAAAATATTACATCTGATGTTGAAGAAAAGTTTAAAAAGCTTAATGTTCTCAAATCAGGGAGACCAGATAATTTCCATCCCAGAATACTGAAAGAACTGGCAAATGAGATTGCCAACCCAGTAGCAAGGAGTTTTAAAAAAATCTTTTGAAGGTAGCATCATATGACTGGAGAATAGCTAATATAATACTTATATTTAAGAAAGGAGGAAAAAAGAGATCCAGGCAATTACAGACCTACCAGGCTTACAGCATTAGTATGCAAGGCTTTAAAATAAATTGTGAAGGAAATAATAATGAAATTCATGGAGGTAAATGGAAAAGTGGATGTAATGCAATATGGGATTATCAAATGTAGATCAGGCCAGACTAACCTGATTTTCTTCTTTGAGAACATAACTGATAATTTAAATAAAAGAAGGAAGTAGCTCTATACTTGGACTTCAGTCAAGTATTTGACATGGTAACACATGGGAAATTATTCGTAAAATTAGAAAATATGGGAGTTAGTACAAAAATTGTAAGTGGATATGAAACTGACTAAAAGGGAGAAGGCAATGGGTTGTGCTGAAAGGAGAACTATTGTACTTCAGGGAGGTTACTAATGGTGTTCCTGAAGGATTGGTCTTGGGACCAATCTCACTTGATATTGAAATCTGCTGATGATACAAGGTTGGGAGCCATCTGTGATGCTATGCCCCATATTCTTCACAAAGATATGCTTATAATATGAATATGGCATAACTTAGATATGTTTTATGCAAGATGGATCATGTGAGGTATCATTGGAGGTTATTATCTACTTAATATAATTATCTAATTTGTATGTATGTATGATTTCTGCATCTGAAGTTAGGAATATTGACTATGTAATAATTATGTAATAAGTTGTGCATATCTTCTTCTACATTGAGAGAGGGAGTGAACTTCATAATTTTGGGTTTATACTCCAGAGGGGATGTGCACTTGAGTACTGGGCAATCCCTGAGCTGAATCTTCCCATACAGAGCTGATGTCAGTGTATGTGTCCTTTTGCAGCTGGGTGTGGCTCTACATATGTGTGTGTGTGTGTGTGTGTGTAGCAGGACAGGGTGAGGGAGCCCAGGCTGGTGGAACGGGTGGGCTTAGTGGAACCCCACTATGGCACCCTGGAAGGGCAGTCCGATCCATCACAGCATCATCAATAAAGAGGAGGATTTGGAATATTACACAGGAAGAACTAAAAGAATTTGAGGACAGGAGTGACAGAAAAGGGATAAAATTGAATAATGCAAACTGAAAGACCATGTACTTAGGATCTAATAATAACAATTTCTGCTATAAGCTACAGGCTCATTAGTTGAAAATGACAGAGGACAAGAGAGATTTGGGTATGTGGGCCAAATATATGATGACTATGAGCCACCAACATGATGTAGCAGTGAAAAAAGGCAAATGCAATTCTAGGATGCATCAGGTGAGGCATTTCCAGGAGAGAGAGAGAAGTATTCATGCTGTTGTACAAGGCACTGATAAGACATCATCTGGAATACTGTGCAGAGTTTTGGTCACCCAGGTTCAAGAAAGATTAATATAAATTGGAACAAGTACAGAGAAGGGCTACTAGGATGATCAAGGAATGAAGGACTTATCATATGAAAGGAAACTGAAGAAGCTTGTCTTGTTTTCCCTAGCAAAAAGAAGACTGAGAAGGGATCTTATTGCTGTCTATAAATACATTAAGGAAGTGAACACCAGGGTCGGTGAAGACCTACTTAAGCTAAAGGACAATGTTGGCACAAGAACAAATGGATATAAACTGGCCATTGAAATATTCAGGATGGAAATTATAAGAAGGTTTCTAACCATCAGAAGGGTGAAAAGCCTCCCAAAAGAAGTTGGAGGGGCAAATAACATAATTAGTTTTAAGAAAGCTGCTCTGGGGCTCACTTCCGATGTACGTGTTATGTTCCTAAAAGCTCATGCTTCAGGGTTTCAGCTGGCCACCTGTAGCAGTCAGGAAGGGATTTCCCCACAGCATATTCTGGGGAGGGGATGGGGCTGGTCTCTTTCCTCTCAAACATGAGGGATGGCCATGGCTAGAGATGGGACATTGGGTGTGATTGGCTCTGAGGCGGCACTGAGCATTCTCTCTCTCAGGAGCTTGGTTGGCTGGTTCTTGCTCACAAGCTCAGACTCTAAGTGATCACTATGAGTGGGGTCAGGAATGAATTTTCCCATAGGTCAGTTTGACTGTGACTGGGGGATGCTGGGGGTTCACCTTCCTCTGCAACATGTGGAGGTGTAGGATGCAGGGTGCACTTGCCAGAATTACCAGGGTATTTTTCACTTAATCATTTCCTGCAACTGCAGGGTTTTTGACACTGGCACACTTGGGTCCCTCCTATTCTTTGTCTGTGGCACATAATAGTGTGGTCTTCTGGGGGCTGTAATATATTGCTCTAATTTTGGTTGGTGGGTTTAGTGTGCAGGTGCTGAGTGGTGTTGGTGGTCTGTGACTACAGGAGGTCAGACAGATACAGCGGGCATTTCTGGCCTTAAAATCTAGACTCCCTTTGAATTAAGTGCATAAGCCAGGTCAGCCTTTTCTGAAGAAAAAAAAACAAAACAAGTAAATTGTTATTAACTCTTATTTTGAAGGCACAAGCCCTAAGCATTCGGGTATAGAGTCAGTCTACCACTCTGCTGCTGGCTTCTGTGAATCCTTTTTTTAGGCATCCAGCTCTGACCAGGCATTGCATCGGGATCCTGGGTGCCTAACTGAGCTATAAGTTTCACTGAGCAGCAAGGTGTCTAAATGTCAGGCATTACAACCCCTAAATCCCCATTGTGAATCTAGCCTTAGGTGAATTCATTGTTGGAAACAGTCTCACAATGCAATATTGCCTGAGGATCAGTATATTTTACCTAGACTAGAGATATACTTGCTTCATTAGCTGGTAGGAGGCATTTCTCCAGACTGACCAAGCCCGAACCTATTGAAGATTGAAGATAGTGACAAGAAATACACACACAGGGGGTTATTCCAATATAAAAGGTTGGTGTTTAGATTAATGTCCACACCTGCTGTTTGGCAGTGAGCCACATATCAGGTGCTACATGGCATTCCTGCTAGTCAGTGTTACTTGGATAATAAACTGGTCATTTGTACTAATGGCAAAAAGCACCTTGGAAACCTCCTAAAGGCACTGTCTGAGTATAGGCTCAGAGCAAACATGGGGAAATGCCACCCCCCCAACTCAGTTATGTATTGTGGCCATACCATCCATAAATGTGGTTTGTATAAATCACAAGATAAAGCTGAAACTGTCTTTAAGGTGCCCCAAACACAAAATGTATCACAATGACACTACTTTCTGGGGCTGGTCAGCTATTACCGCAGATTCTTGCCTATTACAGCAACAGTGTTATAGCTCCTAAATGAGCTGTGGCACAATGGACAGAAATGGTGTTGGTCCACACAGTGCATCAAGCCGATTGGTGAGGCCAAGAAGGTCATACCATCTAAAATGGTCCTTACACGATACAATACATCTTTACCTTTAAAGTTACGCAATGGGAGCAGTGAGGAAAGATTGTACTCAAAGACTGTCTTTGCTTATAGATCTCTCACCTTTGCAGAATAGAACTATGTTCTGAGTTTAGTCTGGGTAGTTGAAAAGTTTCCCCAATCTCTGTATTGGAAATGATTGACTGGTTATAGAGTGCCAACCACTAATTTCAATTATTAACCCAAAGAAAGGAATCCTGGCAATGACTAAGGCTTGGTTACTAACATGGGTGATACTCTTGGCACTCACTCTTCTGATACTAAGTTCAAGGTTAGCAACAGCAAATACAGCTCACTTTTACTCTGGACATTGGAAGAGGTAGGTATGGATTCTGATGTGGAATCAGAGACAGTCAATATGTTCTATAGGGTGCAAACTGAACCCTTCCCAATGACAAATCCCATGGTATAACATAAAACTAAAAATGATCCAGTAGGCGCTAAAGTGCATGCGATTTTGATGAGTCACACATACTAAAAGAATTACACAAAGGCCATTTGGGATTTGCAAAAATTAAAGACTTTGACAGGAGTTGTGTGTGGTAGTCAAAGATTGTCAAACAAATAGAGGAAATAGCAAAACAATGACAATATTTTCATCAAATGAAACTCAGGCCTAAATATGCTCCATAATATCCTTGGGATTGACCAGCTACCCTGTCAGCAGAAAATCCATATAGACAACACGAGACCATTTATGAAGCATCTTTTTGACAGTAGTGGGAGCTATTCTAAATGGCCTGAATTATTCTGTGTGAATTCAACTAGTTCAGCCCAAAGGGTGGGAGCATTAAGATTCCTTCTCAAGGACAGAAATTCCTGAACACATCATAAATGACAATTAGACTCAATTCAATTCCAAAGCATTCCAACTATTTGTTAAAAACATAGTATCAAATAAGCCACCAGCCATGCCATCAGCTCCTTTCCATCCTGCCATCATGGGTTTAGTAGAAAGATTAATTCAGACATTCAAGCAAGTGGTCCATGCTATGAACCTGGATAAAGGCAGCTTCTAGCGCAAAACTGCAAAAATATTATTGGCCTATAGGAGTGCAGCCCATGGAACTACAAATCAGACATCAGTGATGTTGTTTATGGGATGCAGTTTGATGTCTTGACTGGACTTGTTAAAGTCCAATCTACAGTGGGACATTCATAAGAAACAGTAGGATTAAATGGCCACAAATAGTCAGACCCAAGTGCACTTGTCACTTGAGAGACCTGGAGTAATTGCATCACAGTTTGGTCCTCTGTCTGACTGGAGAAAATTTACAATGAACGGGTCATGGAGAAGGCAAATAAACTAACTTTTGAATACAAGTTCAGTGGGACGTTCTGCATTAGTGGGAATATGGAGCATCAGCAAACAGCAGTTGTCAGCATCATTTACATTCTGGTAATTTACCCACAGTCAGAATCATGCACCATGCAGTCTCCCTTACCTGAACGACCTGCTTGTCGATTTTCTTTCTTGCATATTTTACATGGACAGAATGAGAAAAGTGACACAATCCGGTCCTTTATATTAATAGAGAGAGAAAGAAAAACAAGCTTAACAACCCATGATATTCCATTACAAAGTAACTGCAAGTGAGAGGTTAAAACAACTCCATATTCATTTTTATTTCATAAAAAATACACTTTATCTCATTGCTTTCCCTTCCTTTGTTTCACTGACTTATAATGCAGGTTCTGTGGTAATCTGGATCTAACCAACCAGTTTGAAATTTGCAGCATGACCACATAACATTCTTTTCACACTGAAAATTCTGTATCAGCAACCTGTATGTGAATGCAAAATGTGATATTTGTATTGCTGCAATTAATCTGAAAATTAATAGTCATAGGCCTGGTCTACACTATGGGGCTAGGTTGAATTTAGCCACATTAGGTCGATTTTAAAATGAATCCACACAACCAACCCCGTTCCATCGACTTAAAGGGCTCTTAAAATTGACTTCTATACTCCTCCCCCAACGAGGGGATTAGTGCTAAAATCAACCTTGCTGGATTGAATTTGGGGTAGTGTGGATACAAATCAACAGTACTGGCCTCCGGGAGCTATCCCAGAGTGCTTCAATGTGACCGCTTTGGTCAGCACTTTTTACTCCGATGCACTAGACAGGTACACAAGAAAAACTCTGGGAACTTTTGAATTTAATTTCCTGTTTGGTCAGCGTGGTGAACTCAGCAGCACTCAGCAGCACAGGTGACCATGCAGACCCCCCAGAATCATAGAGTGTAGAATGTTTCTACATTCCCCCTATTGTCTCCTTCCCTGAGGTTATCGCAGATTAGAAGACAAAAAAACGCACTCATGATGACATGTTTTATGAGCTCATGCTTATGATCACAGCTTAATGCATGGAAGCATTCAGTGGCAGAAGCCAGGAAAGAATTAAGTGAGCACGAAGAGCGGAGGCAGGACGTGATGCTGAGGAAAGACAGCAAGAGCACAGACCTCCGCTGCATCCACTGTATAATCGCCTACTCTCCTCCCCATGTTCCATAGCCTCCTCACCCAGATGCCCAAGAATGTGGTGGGGAGGCTCCGGGCACCCAGCCACTCCACTCCAGAGGATGGCCCAAGCAACAGTAGGCTGTCTTCAAACAGTTGATTTTTAGTGTGGCTACAATAAGCAATGTGGCCATGCCCTTCCCTCCTCCCCCACCTCACGTGGGCTACCTTGTCCGTTATCTCATTTTTTTGTAATTAATAAAGAAAGAATGCATAGTTTCAAAACAATACTTACTTTATTTCGAAAGGGCAAGGGTGGTTGGCTTACAGGGAATTAAAATCAACAAAGGGGGTGGGGTTGCATCAAGGAGAAACACACACAACTGTCACACCATAGCCTGGCCAGTCATGAAACTGGTTTTCAAAGCCTCTCTGATGCACAGAGCGCCTTGCTGTGCTCTTCTAATCGCCTTGGTCTCTAGCTGCTCAAAATTGGACACCAGGCGATTTGCCTCAACTTCCCACCCCGCCATAAACCTCTCCTCCTTACTCTAACAGATATTATGGAGCACACAGCAAGCAGCAATAACAATGGGAATGTTGGTTGCGCTGAGGTCTGACCTAGTCAGCAAACAGCATCAGCGAGCTTTTAAAGTGCATGACGGTGAGCTGAATGGGTTCCGTGCTTGCTGTGGTGTGGTATGGCATCTGCATGGGTAACCCAGAAAAAAAGGTGTGAAATGATTGACAGCCATTGCTTTCAAGGAAGGAGGGGCGACTGACGACATGTACCCAAAACCATCTGCGACAATGTTTTTGCCCCATCAGGCATTGGGAGATTAACCATATGATCAAGCCCCAGATCCATTAAGGACCAAATTTTGATCTCTGAACTGCTATGAGTCTATGACAACTGAGCTCCTTTGGGACAATGTAGATCACATTGCAAAAATGAAGCATGTGAAAACTGGATACAACTACTTGCAGCTGAGTGGATCCAGCTATGGAATGAACTTCCAGAGGAGATTGGGTGCATCCAGAGTCTGACCATTTTCAGGAAAGGCTGAAAATCTTCCTCTTTGAAAAGGCCTTTCCATGAGAAGAATGCCATTCCCAGTACTAACACCACCATTTAACCCCCAAAAAATCAAGTAAAAAACAACCAAGCAAAAACAAGACAAAGAAGCTAACAAAAGCAAACACGAACAAAAAATCTGAAACAAATAAACCTCAAAATCTCCTGAATAAAATTTAATAACAAAATTATATATATATATACACACACACACTACATCGAGCAGCTTTTTTACCCCCCAAAAGGGAGAAGTAACAGAAATTCAATGATATCTACTAGGGATTTTGCTATTGCTATGGATTTTACATGGAAGGTATTCACATACCACAGTGTAGAAAACTGTAAGATAGATTGATGCAAAGGCCTAGCAGTCTCCCAGAAATCGTTAGAAATCAATTTAGCTATAGGCACATGCTCACCTTTAGAGCTTGTAGAACACATTTTTTATCAGAAAATATGTCATTGATAATGAAATTCTCATCTGGAAAATATTGTTTTCAATTAAATATTTAATTTTTCAAAAAAAATTGAAAATGGAAAAAAATTAAGGAAACACCCATTTTATTTGTTTTGAAACTGTGGGATCAGTTATAATGCTATAAACTCATGTGAAAGACCCAAGTCTTCATTTCTGCAGCAAAGGGCAGTGAGTTAATAAATTATGTCATAGAATATTCCTATTTTGGGCCCAAATGAACAAAGAACTTAAGCACATACTTTATGTTAAGCATGTGCTTAAGTGCTTTGCCAACTAGGGATGGTTTGCTGAATTGAGGCCTTGGTATGTGTATGTTCCAAAAAACACACTTACCATTTTCGTCTTGGATGACGTCTGCAAAATTATTTTTATTCTAAATTGGGCAAAAGAGAATATAATTTGAGGAGTGTAACAATTATTGTGAAATATAACAACAGAAAAGCAGAAGTACAACTCCAAGGAAGTACAACATTCATGTCAGCAATGAATTGCCACCATTTAGTTAGTTAGTTGGTTAGTTAGTTAAATTTCATAGCTTAAGATATGAATTAAACCAAGGAATATGCTCAATATCATCAGCTTCTGTTGGTCACATTAATTAATTATTTTAACATTTTAAGGTCACTTTAATTCTGAATGAGGGTGTCCACACAGGGATTTAACAAAGTTTAGCTAATCAACTTCAAATTCACACCTTTAGTTAATTTGAATTAAGTTTAGTGGATGCCCCCATACACACAAGACTTTAAATTGCTGAAGATAATATAATGCCTATTAGCAAAATAAGAAAAAGGCATTTAGACTTGGCTAGAAAGAGGTCATAAGTGACTTTGTTAAGAGCAATTTTGGTGGAATGGAGATCAAGGAGAGAGCAATGGAAGAGAGTAACTTGAGGCAGTGGAAACAGGCAAGATGAACCAAAAATGGACAGGAAATGGTGGAGAGTGATGGGTTAGTTGCTGGAAAAGCAGTTAGGATTGAAAGTTTTTGAGGACAGAGGAGACCACAAGGAAACAGAGGACAACTAGATGGGATATGTGGAAGATGGACTGTACTTGGATTTTCAAAAAGCTTTTGAAAAGGTCCCTCTCCAAAGGCTTTTACAGAACTTAAGTAGTGATGGGATGAGAAGGAAAGTCCTCTCATGGATCAATAACTGGTAAAAGATAGGAAACAAAGGGTTGTACTAAATGGTCAGTTTTCACAGTGGAGAGAGGTAAATTATGGGATAACCCAACGATTTGCACTGGGACCTGTGCTGGTCAACATATTCATTAATGATCTGGAAAAGGTGGTGAACAGTGAAGTGGCAAAGTTTGCATATGATTCAAAATTATTCAAGATAGTTAAGTCCAAAGCAGACTGCAAGAAGTTACAAAGGGATCTCACAAAACTAGTGACTGGGTAAAAAAATGGCAGATGAAATACATTGTTGATAAGTTCAAAGTAATTCAAATTGGAAAAAATAATAATATATAATGCTAGATTCTAAATTAGCAGTTACCAGCCTAGAAAGGTCTCAAAGTCACTCGGGATAATTATCTGAAAAATTGCATTCAATGCATGGCAGCGGTCAAAAGGGCTAACAGTATGTTAGAAACTATTAGGAAAGGGGTAGTAAATATATATACACAATATCACAGTGCCACTATATAAATAAATGGTGTGCCCATACCATGTATACTGTGCCCAGTTCTGGTTGCCGCATCTCAAAAAGTATATAGTGGAATCAGCAAATATTTAGAGAAAGGCAACAAAGATTTTTAAGGGTTTGGAATGGCTTCCATACAATGAGAGACTAAAAAGACGTTTGTTTTGTTCATCTTAGAAAAAAGATGATTAAAGGGGGGATATGATAGAGGTCTATAAAATCATCGATGGTGTGGAACAAGTGAACAGAGAATTGTTATTTACCCTTTCACATAATAATAAATAAAAAGGAGGTCCTCTGACTAATAGGCAGCCAGGTTTAATATGAACAAGAGGAAGTACTTTTTCACACAATGTACAACTAACCTGTGGAACTCATTGCAAGGGGATGCTGTGATGGCCAAAATTTTAACTGGGTTCAAATAAGTTCATGGAATATAGGTCCATGAATGGTTATTAGCCAAGATGGTCATGGATCCAACCCCATGAATGGGGCAACCCTAAACTTCTGACTCTCTGCCAAGAAGAGAAGACAGGTGGATCACTACAAAACTGCGCTATTATGTACACTTCCTCTGAGGCTTTGGTACAGGCCACTGTAGGATAGTAGGTAAGATGGACCATGGTCTGACCCAGTATGGCAGCTCTTGTGTTCTTAAGAGAGACTAGTAATTATATTGGAATGGAGTCAAGATGTTAAGGGAGGCACATCTCAAAGTTAATGATCAGGGAAAGAAAAAGAGAGTTAAGTATTGGTGAAAGGTGGAACAAAGGGGACCCACTGGATGCAGAACAGGAAGTAATTTTTGTTCCTATATGGTCATTACACCATTTTGGTGATTAACCATTTATTTTGTCAGACATGCGCTTTATAACAGTTCCAGTAAACTGGAAGTTTATTCCCAGGAATGTTTCATTATTTTATTGGATGATCTTTACGTCACCTACGCTGAAAAGTTGCATGGAGCCTTACCCCCTATCCTGCAGTAAATGCACAGGTACATTTGGGGAAGAAATGCCTTTTTCTGCAAAGCTCTACTGCAACCTTACTTATGATGTCAGCACTGTTCAATCATAATGCAGCTTTAACAATAAAAACTGTTGGAAAATAGCCTGAATTAAACGTTTAATAGTGGCTGAAGAAGAGGAAATCATTGACTGTTGCATTCACCAACACATGATGTCACTAAGGCCAAATGCTTAGTAGGATTATGATTAGACACATATGGATAATGAGATCATAAATTCACAAGTCAAGCACTAACTGATGGGGGGTAAGCTAATCCGTTGTCAGAGACAGGATACTAGAATAGATGAACACCTAGTCCAGGGGTAGGCAACCTATGGCACGGGTGCCGAAGGTACCCAAACTGATTTTCAGTGGCACTCACACTGCCTGGGTCCTGGCCACTGGTCCGGGGGGCTCTGCATTTTAATTTAATTTTAAATGAAGTTTCTTAAACATTTTTAAAACCTTATTTACTTTACATACAATAATAGTTTAGTTATATATTTTAGGCTTATAGAAAGAGACCTTTTAAAAACATTAAAATGTATTACTGGCACGCAAAACCTTAGAGTGAATAAATGAAGACTCGGCACACCACTTCTGAAAGGTTGCCGACCCCAGACCTAGTCTGATCTGGCCTGGAAACTCCTATTCCTATATAATGGGGGAAATAATGACTTGTAAACTAAAAAATAAATCAAGGTCACTATCAAAATCTTTGGGCTTTTTCCTGGCTTAGCTAGCTTTGGCAGTTGTGGAGGGTTCCACAGAATTATCTCCAGAAGTTTTAAATTAAGATTCAGAAATAGGCAGAAATGCTCCAAGAATTACTAACAGAAGCTCCAGAATCCAGTTAATTCAATGGAGTGTGAGAGAGAAGGAGACCCTCCGACTAAAAGGAATGTTGTTGATTCTCAAGTATCAGGACAGGAACAGATAACACAAGAACTTAAACAACAGCATATAGGAAGTACCACAGAAAACAGCATTATGTTAAAAATGTTGCAGTTCAGACTCACGTTTTTTGTCTTTTCTGTGTCTGTCGTCACTGAGAAAATAGTTTCTCTTCTGTAAATTATTAGTACAGATTTATCAGCCATCATAGATAGAGGGAAGGTTCAAAAGTCTAACAGCCATAATCCACCTACAAGAGCTAATGAGTATCAGCTGATCTTGTCAGCTCTATGCTTTGTAACAGTACTAGTCAACCATACGTTTATTGGCAGGCATGTTTTATTATTTTATTGGAATACCTTTAACTCAGCTGAGCTGAAAAGCTGTATGTGGACTTACTGCATACCCTATAGTAAATGCATAGATACATTTTTGCACCCATTTATCCCTGCAGAAGAAATGCCTTGTTCTGCAAAACTTTGCTGCAACCTTACTGTAGGTGTGCATGGCTGTCCCTTCCCGTCAATCTCAGAGGGAAGCCACGCCTTCTCCCTGTCACGCCCTTAGAGTGGCAATCTATTAAACGGGTAAATTAGCTGCTTGTGGAGCTAAGGCCCTCTATGCTGGGCCGAACAGCACTCAGTCTGAGCAGAGCAATAAAGAGTCTAGGAGCTAAGACACTCGGGCAGAGCAGCTTATGGCTGCCTCTGCTGCTTAGCCGAAGAACCAGGCCTCAGACTGTCACAGTAAGAGAAGGCCATTACACAGACAGACAGTGATTTTGACTCTTTCTTTTATACCTCTATAACTAGCTAAGTGATAAGAATACACCTAAATGCTTAAAGTATAGGCCTTTGCAGACAGGCCTGAATATCTATATCCTAACATCGTCCGCATCCAATCACTTGGTTCCAGACATGTAGGTACCACAAACGGCCCTGTACTGCTAGACTCAGTAGTAGGGATCACCAAATGGCCCTTATTCTTACTTGCTGAAGTGCCATTACTGTGCTTCTCAGGGACTCCAGCTGTTCCCATACCAGCACATGGAGTCTCACTATGCATGGATTGTGAAGGAAATCTTCACCTCTTCTATGACAAGGACTTGGGAGGACATTTGTCCTCCTTCTCTTAGTGATTCTGTTTATTCTTTCCTTCATAATTTTACCCTGGCTGTATCCTACTGAAATCCTTTGCTAACAATACAAAGCTGACTCTGTACTAATTATACATTTATACAAAAGCTAAAACTCTTAATATTAACCTAGGGATGCTATCAAGAGTAAACTAAGCTTTCCATGCTAATCTGAGGATGTATAGACTCATAGAGTTTAAGGCCAGAAGGGTAATCATGATCATCTAGTTTGATCTCCTGCACATTACAGGCCACAGAACCTCACCCACTCACTCCTGTAGTGGACTCATAACCTCTGGCTGAGTTACTGAAATGCTCAAATCATGATTTAAAGTCTTCAAGTTACAGAGAATCCACCACTAACAACCCATCTCAAACAAAGGGTGGTGAGAAGAACTGGCCTTGTGGTTAGTCTCACACTGCACTTCATACCTTTGGAATGATGCACAAGTAAAGCTAAGATGCATGTGCAGACCAAAGGGGTACTGGTGGGAAAAATCTGTGGTCTCAGGAACCTGGCACACATGTGCAATTTAAAGTAGATGACACATAGAGACAAGAACTCCAAGAAGAATTTCAATTTTGCACAAGACATTTAAACTCAAAACAATTAATTTTCCCTCACTACCTTTCCAGTGGGGGAGAGAAAACAAAAAACTAAACATAAAAAAAAAGAAGAAAGTTAAAAAAAAAAAAAAAAGACCAGGAATTTTTATAAGGATATTAAGGGAAATAAAACATGTATTTATTTAGAACCATGATTGTTCTATGGTATTTAAAGATAGTATAAAGTAAAAGTTGTGACTAACACAAAAATTGGTGTAGTGTTAAATAATGATGAGGACAATGCACTCATTCAGAGTGCTCTTGATCACTTGGTAAACTGGGTCCATTCAAACAAAATGCTTTTTAATATAGCCAAATGCAACAAGGAATGCAAGCCATAGCTACAGAATGGGGGACTGGATCCTGGAAGCAGGGGCTCAGAAATGTGTGCAGGAGTCATAGTGGAAAAAAACAACTCAACCTGAGCTCCTGTGATGCTGTGGCAAAAAGGGCTAATACAATCCTTGATGCATAATCAAGGGAGGTAATTTTAACTCTGTATACAGCATTGGTGAGATTGATATCTGAACATTGCATACAGTTCTAGGGTATATATATTTTTAAAAGGCTGTTGAAAAATTGGAGAGGGTACAGAAAGAGCCACCAAAATTATTTGAGGGCAAAAAAAAATGTATCAAAAAGCAGATCGAGGTAATTTAATTGCAGTGTAGAAGTATCTTTATGGGGAGAAAATACCGGGTAGAAAGGGACTCTTTAAATTAGTGGAGAAAGGCAAAACAAGAACCAGTGGTTGGAAGTTAAACCAGACAAATGCAAAGGCACAGACATTTAACGGTGAGGCTGATTTACCATTGGAACAAACTGCACGGGGAAGTGGTGGAGTCTCCATCTCTTCATGTCTTCAGATCCAGACATCCAGGCTGCCTCTCTGGAAGATGCTTTAGCCAAACATAAGTTATGTGGCTGAGTACAGGGGTAAGTGTGTGAAAATCTGTGGCCTGTGATATACAAGAGCTCAGTCTAGATGATCTAATGGTTCCTTCTTACCTGAATATCTGCAAACCTATGAGTGTGAAGTCATAGTTCCTGCTGCTAAATACTTACTATCTAAATAGACAAGCTACAGCTCAGGGTTTTGGATAGGATAGAATAATATCAAAGTGCTAAAACAGTGAAGTTTAGTAGTATTTTTTTTTATTTTTTTCCATGACCTTTGATTAGATTTTTAAAAATCTGTTCTCTGACTGGTGTGTAACTATAGCTGTTGTGAGAGTAAGTGTTACAGGCTTCCAGGAAGATGAGTTTTAGAAATGGATTTCAAGGAAGAAAGGTTGGTTCCTTCTCAAACAGTGACTATGAGCAAGCAGATGTGAATCAGAAAATAAATAGACAGGACAGTCCATCAAATTATCTTCTCTGCTGCTAGCACAGAAACCTGAATGTGAGTGCGTTGAGGGAGTAACTGAGGCTATTATGGACAGGCAGGAAACAGGTTTCTTCACTGGTTCTCATGCACTTTTATTTTACTCTAACCACATCCTGTGGTTTTTGTGACCACCTCGCTGAATGTGAACTATTGTGAAATAAATTGTGTCCATAGATAGTCATCATAATTACAGCATTACATCAGCTTAGGCTCAGTTCATACGTATTTACAGTTGTGTTGTGTTGTGTGCTTTGCAATGAGACAAAAATCTCCCTCAAGCAAATCATCTCAACAGCACAGTCTTTGTGGTCAGGCCAGTGAGGAGAATGTTCAGTATCTCATAATGTGGAAGTCAATATGCCACCCCAGAAAGATCAAGAGTTAGACTCCAAAGAGTTCATGAAAGTCACCCAAAAATGATGAGATGTTTTTAAAGAGACTAAATTGTGATTTGGAGGGTGTCTTCAGATTTTTTTAAATTCCCTCTTCTCACCCCCAATGCTTGTGTGACTAGTGCAATGTTGCCAACTTTCACAAATTTATAGAGTGAGACCAATTTCACCCCTTGTACAGTATCAGAGGGGTAGCCGTGTTAGTCTGGTTCTGTAGAAGCAGCAAAGAATCCTGTGGCACCTTATAGACTAACAGAAGTTTTGCAGCATGAGCTTTCGTGAGTGAATACCCACTTCTTCGGATGCAAGCATCCGAAGAAGTGGGTATTCACCCACGAAAGCTCATGCTGCAAAACTTCTGTTAGTCTATAAGGTGCCACAGGATTCTTTGCTACCCCTTGTACAGGAGCACTCAGTAAAGGATCCAAATCAGATAAAATGCACACATTTGCACAAAGTATTGACTGCTGGTGCACAGCTTTCTGCTTCACCCCAGCCCACCCCCAAAATATCAGTTAATTAATTCTGTTCCCCCCGAAGCCACATAAATTAATTTTCTTTCCCTGCTTCTACATCTGCCTCAGACTCACATCAGTTCTGCATCCACGCATGCTCCTTGCCCCCCAGGCACACCTCTGCTTCTGCTGCACTTGTGAGGTCTCTACAGCTCCCTTTCCAAACATGAGGGAGGGGCAACTCCAGGGTCTCTGCACCTCCTCCCTGGCCTAGTGTTGTGGAATAGAGAAGAGTGAGGGCGAAGAGTGTGAAGGGAGCAGAGCTTCCCTGAGCTTCTGGGCATCTTCTGTTCCTTCCTCTCCCCATCCCTCCTGTGGGAACAGTGTTGGATGCACCATCTCCACCATCCCCTACTCAAAAAGTCCTCTTGCTCCTGCAGGAGGGAGAGCTGTGCCAGGCTGTGGGGAAGTGAGAGGGGGTTTTCCCATGGCAGGTATCATAGGGCTGGGTTTCTATAAGAGACAGCCTTCTCACATAAAGACTGAAGCTTAAGGAGATGCTGGGATAAGAAAGTCCTGGGGAAGGTCTCTCTGGAGATTCACTGGAGTCTGGAATGGCACTGGCTGAGTTCCCTTTCACAGGGAGAACTGGGGAGCTGAGAGACACCTGAGGCCTTATGCCTTGGTACAAAGGTGATTGAGGGAATCCTGATGGAAAGAGGATGAGTATTTTTAGAAGGCTGTAGCCCACACAGAATTGTGTGGATGGGTGTGGAAGGTGTTGATACTTGTGCCTCCTTAGAGGCCCAATCTGGGACTTTGAGTGAAGCAGGGAGGAATTCCCTCATCGATTATCCTGTGTCAACAGAGCAAATGGCTGCTAAACAAGTTAAGTGCACTGCTGGCTTGACAGACCTGAGTGTGACTGAAAATCTGGGTCAGGGTCAAGGGAGTGGCAGTTTTGTTGTCAGAAGGATGAAGATGGGGTGAGGAGAGAGGTTGAGGTCTTGGTGGGGTGGCCACATGGAAACTGGTTTCCATTAGGCATTTCTGGCTACATAAAGGACCTTAAAGTGGTTAAGAATGTCCCCAGGAGATATCCCACTGTGTAGGGGGCCTCCCTGAACTTGGTAGCCATGAGGATGCTTCAGACCCTGCTAGCAGCCGCATAATACAGAGGGCACTTTGCCCCATGCCCTTCCACTCATGCCTCCAAGCACATGCACAGAGTAACTGGGATATTGACCATCTTCCTTATACAGAACAGATTCACTGCTTACAGGAGATTTGTAAGTGAAGATTTTTTGTTGCCCTGGCTAAAATATTTTGTTTGGCATTTTCCTCTCACTTTTCAGACTATTCTGAAGGAATCGTTGACACTAACTCCTTGTACATTGAGAAGGGATGAGGGCTGACAGAAAATTCTCAATCAAAATGGTTTATGATAGAAAATTGGGTTTTAAAAAAAAACTTTCTTTTTTTTCTGCAAAGAGTATCTGCTGTCTCTGGAAAATGTTGATGTTTTGTCAAAATACAGAAAATTGAAATATTTTTATTCCAAATGGTGCTGTGGTGCCTCATGGGAATTGTAGTCTGTGTGCCTCCCCGATCCTTTATCCTCCTTGGACCAGGCTTCTTTTGAGACTAAACCTGAGACGCAGCATGGTCTCCGCTCTTGGTGAGGGAAGGGGGTAGATCATAAGAGTACCTGGTGCCTCATTAGAGATGTATCAGAGGGGTAGCCGTGTTAGTCAGGATCTGTAAAAGCAGCAAAGAGTCCTGTGGCACCTTATAGACTAACAGACGTATTGGAGCATGAGCTTTCATGGGTGAATCCGACGAAGTGAGTATTCACCCACAAAAGCTCATGCTCCAATACATCTATTAGTCTATAAAGTGCCACAGGACTCTTTGCTGCTATTAGAGATGTAATGTGGACAGAGAGTCCAGCTCATAGAGGACAATGGAAGTATAATGTACCTATAGGGTAACTCACATGAGACATCATGACGCTATTTGGAATCAAAATATTTTAGCTTTTGTCTATTAAATCAACTCTATATATTTTGCCCTGAGAAACTTGAGTTTCACACACTGGCTACATTCAATTATCACTTAAAATACAATAAATTTCACTACATATTACACCTGTAAACATGATCTTCCTGACCTATGAGAATGGCAGCTGCTGGCTTCCTGAATCAAGGCCCAAACCTGTACCCACTGAAGTCAATGGCAAAACTTTCTTTGACTTCATTGAGAGCAGGAATAGGCTCTTTGTCAGAGTCTAAACCCTCTTCTTTGGCTCCTAATCCAATAAATGAATGCCTTCTTCATGGATAAGACGCTAATACACACATTTAGTTTACAAAAATAAGAAACTAAATTCAAAGAAATTTTACTCATGCTTTTCAAGTCAAGCCTTATCTGACAGAGCAATATATTTTGAAAAACAGAAAATCTCATATGGCCATTAAAGTATTTTAAAATAGGTCTAAACTATCCAACCACCAGCTCTGATCCAATGCTCACTGAAGTTAATGGAAGTCTTTCTAGTGACTTTATTGGGCGCTGGACTCAGTCTTAAATTTACCATAATGCCTGTTTCCTTATATATTGGGTTATTCAGTATGTTACACTAATGGTGTACCAATTATCACAACCTCTTGCACGAAAGCACGAATCATTCCACTCCTTAAGTTTTCTTATTATTATGGAAAGAAGCATCATCTCTGCATACAGGAATTTGGAGCCAATTTTCCATTTAAAAGCCAAATTTCATACCTCTACTAATTTTAATAAAAATAAACCTAATTTGCCATGCATTGCAGGGTGTTTCTCACCAGAGGAAATAATTTGTGATGGAGTATTTCAACATCGGGGGTGAGTGATCAGCACTTTCTGAAAATCAGTTTCCTTGAAGGTGTCTCATGTTGGGACCCCAAAAAATGAGACACCCAAAACCGCTAGCGAGAACTAAGTATCTAAGTCACTCTCAAAAATGGGAAAATTTCTAAGTCACTTAGGTGCTTTTGAAAATTATACCCTCTTATTTATTTAGTCCTTGAAATCAAATGGGCATGCCACAAACAATTTTTAAAGCAGTTTGACTATAAATCTTTTCCCTTATTAGCTCAATTACAATTTGTTTCTCTTTATGATGTCACAATTTCACCAGCTCTCCATTCATCATAGACACCTATTGCCTATGAAGGCAAAAACTCGTTTTCAACTTTAATATTGCAGTAAAATAGTTTTTGTTTTGCAGAGTAAATTAGGATGCTTTAGCTCTGGTTTGGCACAGAGAGTAGAATAAGCATATTATACATAGAGCAGTGGCACAGAGCAGGGAGCTGTAGCAGAAGAGGACAAACAGCAAGACAGAGCAACACCAACCTGTCGGTCTGACCCCTAAGGAGCAAAAGGAAACTCAGAGCAGACTGTCAGCAACTACTATACCCACAGACTAAAGAGCATATGGCCACTCAATTTAGACTTACTTCTACTGCCGTTCTCTGAAATCCACCCCACTAAAGGAGGCTCAGAGCAAAGAGAAGCTGGACTTCTCTAGCCTACATCCTGAGCAGCAGAAACATCTGCATAATTTCAAGACTGAATTTATCTCTGATTCTTCCAATGATTCCATTGCTGGGTCTCTGGCTTTGCTGTGAGTATTTTAAGCATAGTCTGATGTATTTTTACTTCCAAGAGCTCTGAAGTAGCTTAGATATGAAGTGTGTCTGCACTGTGAACAAATATATGCAACATCTCCTTCAAAACAGTGTTCCAGGGGATTGGAAGGTAGTAAATGTTTAACAAAAGGCTTTAGTGATGAATTGGGGAGTTACAGACCAGTTAGCTTTACATATTTACATCACCTAGCTATTTGGTTGAAAGGATAATTAAAAACAGACTACTAAAATTCTTAGAAGATCATGGTTTAACTAGTATGGTTTCTGCAAAGGAAAATTGTGATTCATCAGTCTCTTTGAATTCCTTGAATGTGTCAATAATTTAATGGATAAAGGCGAGCCAGTTGGCATAATTTATTTAGACTTTTAACAGGCCTCTGACAAAGTCCCTCACAGGAGGCCACTATAGCAGGTAAATGGTCATAAAGTGAGAGCAAAGCATAGCAATATATCAAAAACTGACCGAAAGAAAGCAAAAAGTAGAATTAAATGGTCAATTTTCATCATGACAAAAGGTGGCTAACACAGCAAAGGTTACTTCAAAGTTCCGAACTGGGTCTAATGTTTTTTAATATATTTATTTATGATCTGGAATGGCCGATAAGTAGTGAGGTAACAAAATTTGCAGATGACACAAAGTTATTTGTGAATAACTTCAGAGAGACCTAATTATTCACACAACATATTGTAAGACTGTGGAACTCATTGCCATAGGAAATCATTGAGGCCAAAAACTTGTCTAGATTCAAAAAGGATTGGACATTTATATGGATAATAAGACTATCCAGAGTTACCATAATTAACACTAGCAAATATTTTGGAGAGGATATTAAATCTCATCCTACAGGTCTTAAGCCAATCTCTAACCAGGATAGAGCCTTTATAAGGGTGGGGTGGGGGTCAGGTTATCCCACATCTGCTAGGAGTTAATAGATTCATTGTGATCATCTCATCTGACCTCTTGCAGAGCACAGGGCATAGAAGTTCCCCCAAAATAAATCCTAGAGCAGATCTTTTAGAAAAACATCCAATCTTGATTTTAAAATTGTCAGTGACGAATGCCTCACAACTCTTGGTAAATTGTTCCAATTGTTAATTACCCTGTTAAAATTAACACCTGATTTCCAGTCTGAATTTGTCTAGCTTCAACTATCAGCCATTGGACTGTGTTAGACCCTTTACTGCTGGATTGAAGAGTCCATTACTAAATAGTTGGTCCCCCTGTATGTTCTTATAGACTTTGATTGTCCCCCCTTAACCTTCTCTTTGTTAAACTAAATAGATGGAGCTCCTTGAGTCTCTCGCTATCAAGTAGGGTTTCTACTCCTTTAATCATTGTAGTGGCTCTTCTCTGAACCCTCTCCAATTTATCTACATCCTTCCTCAATTGTGGACACTAGAACTGGATGCAGCATTCCAGCAGTGGTCACACCACTCCAAATACAGGAGTAAAATAACCTCTCCACTGTACTCAAGTTTATGCATCCCAACATTACATCAATCCTTTTGGCCACAGGCTCCCATGGGGAGCTCATGTTCAGCTTATTATCCACCACAACCCCCAAATCTTTCTCAGAGTTGCTGCTTCCCAGGACTGGGCTTCACCACCCTGTAATTATGGCCTACATTCGTTGTTCCTAGATATATACATTTACATTTAGCCATATTAAAATGGTTGCATCCAGCTTACCAAGCAATCCAGATTGCTCTGTATCAGTGATCTGTCCTCTTCATTATTTGCCACTCTCCCAATTTTTGTGTCATCTGAAAAATTTACCAGTGATGATTTTATATTTTTTCCCTGGTCATTGATAACAATGTTAAATGGCCAGGAGCTGATCCCTGAGGGAGCCCACTAGAAACACACCCATTCAATGATGATTCACTGTGTAGTTAAATTTTGAGACCTATCGGTTAGCTAGATTTTTAATCCAGTTAATGTGTGCCATGTTATTTTTATAGTTTTATAGTTTTGTAATCAAAATGGCATGCAGTACCAAGTCATATGCTTTACAGAAGTCTAAATATTTTCCATCAACAGTATTACCTTTATCATTCAAACTTATAATCTCACCATAAAAAGATATCAAATTAGTTTGACAGAATCCATTTTCCATAAGATCATGTTTATTGGCACTAATTATCTTATCTTCCTTTTATTCTTTATTAATTGAATCCTGTATCAGCCTCTCCATTATCTTGCCCAGGATTGATGTCAGACTGACAGACCTATAATTACCCAGGTCATCCCATTAGCACTTTTTAAAATATTAGCACCACATTAGCTTTCTTCCAGTCTTCTGGAACATTCCTGGTGCACCAAGATTAATTGAAAATCAACATTAATGGTCCAGTGAGCTCCTCTGATGACACTTTTAAAACTCTTGGATGCAATTTATCTGGATCTCCTGATTTAAAAATAGCAAACACCTTCTTCTGAAGTGTCTGGCACTGGCTACTGTTAGAGATAGGATGCTGGCCTAGATGGACCTTAAGTCTGAGTCAATCAGCAATTCCTGTTTCTATCAGGAAAGAGAGGCCTTTAAATATACAACATTACCTATCTACTTAGTACTAAGAACCTGTAACTTTGATTTAAATCCATATAATGGAAACCAGAATTTGGCCCTGCATTTTTTTCTACTAAGAACTACTTTATTCATTTTAAAGGTATTCATCTTACAAAAAGCCAAGAAATGTGCAGCTTTCCAGGTGAGTGTTTGCACTGTATAACCAGAGGAGAAATGTAACAATACAGCAAACAAAACATGTAAAGTCTGGTTCAGGGATAGAATGGAATAGGAAGACCACAGTGCTACATAAGGCATTTTATTAAGGACGGAGAGCAGCTCAGTGTAAAAAGTTAAGTTATTCCACTTAGGAAAGCACCATTCAAAAGTTAAATACAAGGAAAAGCCCTGGACCTGACTCTTAGCTTCAGTGGGACTCTTGTCTGTGTTCAAGGAGCAAGGTCTCTGTGGGTTTACGCTCCCTCAGAATGCACATTTTTAGGACTCAATCCTGCAGGCTGCAGGGAATTGAGAGTACCTGGCACCTTCTAAGGCTGGGCATATCCATTTAGTATGGAGATGTCATTAGTGCTTGGTAGTTATAGTAGAAGTTTAATGCCTCTCGTATGTATAAGGAGGAAGATGCATCTTAAGCAAACATTCACGACTTACTTTTAGGCTTCATCTGCACTAAAAAATGATTAACCTGGTTCAGCCCCATCTACAAAGGCACTTAAAATGTTGCAAGCCCTGCGTCACTGCTTAAAAACAGGAACAATATTTTATTTTGTAGACAAATGCTTAAGGGACAGTCTGAATTTTCTGGGAAGTTACATGTAATTCTGTGTACTAGTTAGGAATTAAAAATTAGATTAAAATGAATACTTAGGAGGTTTGGTTTTGTTTCGTTTTATTTAATTTAAAGATTCCTCTAGCTAACTAATTGTTTTAACAGTTGAAAAGTTTGCTGCATTTAGCTCTAAACAAAGTATCCAAAATAGGTCATGTGTGCACTAGGATAAACCATCTGAATTTGATCCAGTGAGCATTTTGCCTGGGCAGCGAAGTCAAGATTTGGCCTGGGCTATTGGTGAAGTTAACACTATTTTGGGGTGTTTTATAAAACATTTGAAGAGTTTCACAGATTTTGGAGAAAATGCAAACCAAACATGGTTAATCTTTAATCTATCACAATTCTGCACCATAGAAGCTTCTACCTGCCCGGAAACAGCAGCTTTTCAAGGTTTCTATGGGGAAAGAATAAGACAGGCTTTAATTGTTTCTGGCTCTGACTTTTAAAATGACATTTTACATGATTTTGGTTTTGGCTCAGGCAAGTTCTCTGTATTGTTAAAAATGGCTCACCTATTTACGTTTTAACATTAGCTATGACACACTCTCATCAATCTAGCATACTAAAAATAGAAGTGTAGTTGTGATGGTGTGAGCAGCAAGAGGGACGAGCTTTCTTGAGTATGCACTCATCCAAGCAGGGCCGGCTCCAGAGCCCAGCGGGGCAAGCACCCGCGTGGGGCAGCCCTTTCAACCGGAGCCGCCGGACCAGCGAACCGCCCTCAGCTGCGGGAGGTCCAGCTGAGCCGCGCGACCAGCGGACCCTCCGCAGTCATGCCCGCGGCAGGTCCGCTGCTCCCGCGGCTCGGGGGCGCCTCCCGGGCATGACTGCTTGGGGCGGCCAAATTTGTAGAGCCGCCCCTGCATCCAAGACACTAGGCATGTACTCAGGCGGCTAGCCCCTCATGCCACCCCAGCGACACTTTCATTTTAGAGCACTAGCTTGATCAGAGCTTGAAGAGTAGCTGTCTCTATCTCAATTTCAGTGCAAACGGCACCTGGACCACTCTCTCCCTGGTCCACTCCAGGAGTGCCCATTCAGGTCTCAGCTCCCCTGCCATCACTTCTCCCTGGGCAAGGACCCTTGTCCCACTGCATTCTGACCAGGGGGTTTTAAGGCTTCACAGCTCCCTGCCTTATATCCCCAGCAAGCCAGTCGGCCAACTGACCAGTCAATATGCTTTGCTTTTTCTCCAAGGCCTATGACCAGTGTCTTGCCTGCAGTTACAAGGTACCACACAGCTCCTTCTAAGCAAGCACATGTATTCTTAACATGAAAGCACTGCAGAAAAAAAACAACAAAAATAATAAACCTATTTAAACATACACTGAACATATCAGGCATCACTCATCCTTCTTAGGGGGCCCTAGTAGGCCAAAGTCCTTCCAATCCTTTACAGGATTGCCCCCCTGCCCTCCTTGGAAAAAAGTTCATTTCCATTTGCTGGATCAAAAAGAAGATCCCGTGTCAGTTTAAAAGTCAGCCTTCTTATACCCAAAGCCCAGTTTGTGCTAGTATATGCAAACCACCCCAGGGAACATTACCTCTCTGGAGGTGCTTACAGCTTCGGCAAGTTGCCTTAATCATCCCTTGTCCTCCCCACCTTCACAGTTCTTTTAGATCCTGTAGGAACTATGGTAACCTGCCCCCATGGTGTAGAACATAATCATACACAAATTGTTCATAAATGTAATACAATGGTCCCCAAAGACACTGAATGGGGTTGCACTATCTGTCAGAGTGCCATAAATATAGGATGAGAGACAACAGTTGGATACAACAAATATGAGATCTCCCTCCTCGCTTCACAGAATCTGCTGCCAAGCTTATATTCTTCCCTTACACTTGTGCAATCTTCTTCCCCCTACATGTTGCCCTCTTTTCTCTCTGAAGTCTTTCTCTGATCATCAGACTCCCTCCTACACCTCCACTCCTCTCCATCCCATCTGGTCACTCGTCTGTACCCTAATTTCCCCAGCTTCCCATCAGTCCACATCCTGCTCCCTCATTTCCCTCCACTCCCTCATCCTCCCTCTTGTTTCACCACATAAATTCCTTGTCCAGTTTATTAACAATAGAGCATAGACATAGTCATCTTCTCTGAGGGTATCTTGTGGTTTTAGTCCTATCAGAAGTAGTAGGGATTGGAAGACATTTTAGATAGGGAAGAAATGGCAAGAAACTTGCTAAATAATTGAGGGATCATGATGGCCAGTAAAAAACAGCAAATACTGAGACTTGTGATAAAATTATGAGAAATGGCAATTCTGAGAGACTAAGGATCTAAAAAAAACATTTCTGCAGGCTTCTACTTCTGGAAGTGTATCTCCAATGAATACTTTATCTTTGTTTTTTATCTAGATTTTACTTTTGGTGGAAATACAGGGTTTTTTATTTTTTATTTTTTATGTTAGATGAAATATCACTTCTTATTTTGGACAAAGCTTTCCATATTGCTTCTCCATTTTGGAGGGAATCCTGGGTCACCAAACAGCCCGGGGTTGTATGGCTTCAGTTGTCTCTACGGAAAATTAGAAGATTCAATCCTTTTCCCTGAGTTTATTCCACCATTATTATTCCATTATCCTCTCTTTCTAATCAACCACTAAAACAACATCAGCCAACAGAAATAGTTATCCATTTGCACTTGGAATGTTTTTAAGTCTTCAGACTTTCTGCTCACAGAAATGTAATGAGCCAACTATCTACCAGGAAAGAATTTGACCTGAAGTGTTTCTAATGTAATGTATTGTAATTTTCCTCTTAGGAGATCTTCCTGCTCCTGAGATATTTCTACGCAAGTTGTCCAGGCAGGAAGGGGGCACAGTTGTCATTAAATGTAACATACCTTCATTGTTTCGTTTCACCCGTGTTATTTTTTGTAAAGATGGGGTAGAAATTGCAGTCCTACCAATGCAGGAAAAGCAATATGCATATGACTTTAATTATAAAGTATCCACAGACAGCTCGGAAGAATTGTCCTGTATGTATCAGTACAAGAATGAAAATAACCAAGTTAATAACTCACGTCTAAGTGCCCCTCAGTACTTAACAGGTAAGACACTAAAATCACAATATTTATAGAAAGTTATTAATGATCTCATGTAATCCAAGTGAGTACATTTCTGTTTTCTTCATGTTAACATTATTTAGAAATACTAATTTAAGAAATAGCACATCTTTATATACAAGGTCTTCTTAAGTTGTTTATTTTCATATGTACTGGTTTTATGCTGGGAATTCCTGCACTTAGGACAGAAGAATCCAGTGCACTGCTACAGGCTGGGGACTGACTGGCTAAGCAGCGGTTCTGCAGAAAAGGACCTGGGGACGAGAAGCTGGATATGAATTGTTGCCAAGCTGGATATGAATTGTTGCCGAGAAGGCTAACGGCAATATTGGGTTGCATTAGTAGGAGTATTGCCAGCACATCGAGGGAAGTGATTATTCCCCTCTATTCAGCATTGGTGAGGCCATACCTGGAGTATTGTGTCCAGTTTGACACAATACTTTATAGAAAGGATGTGGACAAATTGGAGAGAGTCGAGCAGAGGGCAATGAAAATGATTAGGGCGCTGGGGCACATGACTTATAAGGAGAGGCTCAGGGAACTGCGCTTATTTAGTCTGCAGAATAGAAGAATGAAGGGGGATTTTATAGCAGCCTTCAACTACCTGAAGGGGGGTTCCATAGAGGATGGAGCTAGGCTGTTCTTAGTGGTGGCAGATGACAGAACAAGAAGCAATAGTCTCAAGTTCCAGTGTGGGAGGTCTAGGTTGGATATTAGGAAACATTATTTCATTAGGAGGGTGGTGAAGCACTGGCATGGGTTACCTAGAGAGGTGGTAGAATCTCCATCCCTAGAGGTTTTTAAGGCCCGGCTTGACAAAGCCCTGGCTGGGATGATTTATTTGGGGTTGCTCCTTCTTTGAGCAGGAGGTTGGACAGGATGAAGTCCTGAGGACTCTTCCAACCCTAATGTTCTATGATTTTATGATAAGGAACATAAATGTTCAAATCGAGTTCACTGGGAATTGACATCAAATTCCCTTTGGCTCATGAGAAAATCTCAGCTTTGGAATTTTAGAAAAGAAGTCTTTGGTGTATACTCTGCACTCCCCTAGGTCTATCACTGTTCTACAAAAAGTGAATACTCTATATGAGCCTGGGAATGTATGGCAATACTGGTCAGACCTTGAGACTAGAACTGACGGGAAAATGAAATGTTCATCCCATGAAAAATTCTGATATTTTCACATTTATTTTCATCCTGTCAGGGATGAAAAGTTGAAATATCAAAAAAATTCCTGAAATGAAAGATTTTAATTCAGAAATGCCAAAACAAAAAGGATTGAAACAAAGTATTTTTGTTTCAAATCCACATTTCAAAACAATCATTTTCTCCTTCTTGTTGAACCATTTTAACTAAGGACTCAACTGAAGATGGAAGATGCCTTTTGTATGGAATATTTTGTACTTGTGTTTTGTATTTTATCACAGGAGGAATCTGACTGACCAGATGTCTTCACTTTGTTTAGCTGGGGGCCAAGCCGGTTTTCATTCCTTCTCTCCTAGATACTGGGGAAATATTCCCCTTTAATTGTAGGCTCCCCTACTGTTGCTTAACACCTATGTTGTGTTACCTTTCAAAGTCTACAGTCAGATGCAGGCCCAATTAATCTTGGTGCTGTAAAAAAACCTGCACTGAGGAATTTATGGTGTAAGGCCCCATTCCTGTACACACTTACTCACATGCTTAATTTTATGCACTGAGTTGTCTCATTGACTTCAAATTAAGCATACGGGCAAGTGTTTGCATGGTGCAGAATTGCACATTGTAAAAAACAAAATCAGCCAGTTACAAGGTGCCTGCTGTTACAAAGTACCCAGAAGTCTCCAAAGCTGCCATGACTAGTCCTGCCCTGCAGAGTCTGATGGGCAGAACCCTGCAAAGTGGTGTGCAGAACACTTACTGCAGCCAGATTCTGGGCAAGGGACTCTTAGCATCAGTCCCCACCCCTAATTATTCAGTGTGACTCCTTCTGGGCTCTTCTCTAAAAGAATGGAGGTGGGGACCACTGGGTTATGCTGCCAGGAGAGTTTTGTGAACTTTACTGGTATGAATGTTATACGGGTTCTTTCCAGATTCCCGCAGGGATCCATGTTCTATTTTCTGCCCCAGAGTAGAAAAGAGAGCAGTTCTTTCCATTTGGATTTTTGTTTTCCACTTACTCCATTTTCCTTTTGGTGGGTCCATTTGCATTTTTGGAAACTATTTGGGGGTGGGGGAGTTGATTTATTATTTGTATTGTGAACCCACCATGCTAGACACTACACCAACATGAGGCTGGGATTCTCAGAGGAGCCTAAAGGAGTTGGGCTCCCAAATCCGATTGACTTTCAGTGGGATTTCAGCACCCATATCCTTTAATTTCTTTTTGAAAATTCCAGTGTGAGTGAAAACGGCCACTTCCTGAGAATGACTGTCCTTGGGGAGAGGCAGACCCAGCTGGGAGTAATTGGGAAAGGCACAAGTGGGCTATTTCCAACTACAAGGAAGGAAGCAGGATTATAAAGGGATTTGAGCTGCATACAGAAGTGTAATGTTTCTGTGGGATCCCTGAGGAGCGAGGTCCAACAGAACTCAGGTTCTGATCTGGGCTGAGCGACAATAGAAAAAGCGGCCTCAGCCTTTGGGGAATTGTGGAAGCTATCTATTTTCAATAAGTGGCCTATATGATTTTAATATGCTAAGCATAGCTTATGACCATAGCTCACACACACTAGTTCTGAGGCATGATCGTAAAAGCAACTTACTGAACGTAAATAGGGAAACATGGGACTTTTAACCGAAGTTGGATACCTAACTCCCCTTTGTGCCGTTGAAATTCTCCTCACAAGACAATTTTCTGTGCCTCTCCTCATTCCTCAAAGTAAAATTGCCTGTAAGGGTGTATCTGCACTACACACTAAGCCCAGGCTCTGACTCAGGTTTGAGCCCAAGCCTTTACCCTGTCTAGAGACAAATCAGGCTAACTTGGGACATCAAGCATTCAGGACCTGGGACCTAGGACCCTGCTACTGTGACAGGTCAGAGCCCAAGTGCCACAGTGACTCAGGTCCAAGTCTTGGTATTTTGCATTGTGGCTGCAGCTCACAGCTTGAGTCAGATCTGCGTAGTGCAAGATGGACATGTTAGCACAGCCGAGAGACTTGGGTCCAGCAATTGTAAACCCTGGTTTACAATGCAGTGTGGATGCTAAAGCACAGAGCTTGGAAATACTGAGTCCACAAGCCTGGGTCCCACAGACCCAGGCATTGTGTGTAATGTAGATAGTCTAACTGTGCTCCTACTGTATGATCTGCCTCAAGCACAAAAGACTCGGGCACATGCTTACTCACATGACATGGTGGGTTCCAATCCTGTTTCTGTAAGGATTTCAGATTATGATAGCAATTTTTCAGATGTTTTGCATCCTTTCCACAGATTTCAAAGGCTTTTCTGCTTCCTATGGTAAGTGATTATAGTTCTTCTTCTACGATTTTACAATATTTGGGGATCTTTATTCAAGTAAAGAGGAATTAAAATACCTTGGTGCTTCAGTGTGGGCAAGGCATAGGCCAGAAGAGGAAGATTGAAGATGTGAGGGGGTGTGGTATGGGTGGATCTGTACCCCAGCCTCTCTCTGTTCCTGCAAAGTCCCACAGAGGCCTTTATACTAGGGGCACAGCTTGAGGTTCTCTAACCTGCACCAGGAGCTGGACCAGGCCTTGCAACCCCTGAATAATGGACACATGAGATGCCTCCCCTCTGTCCCTGGTCCTAAAAGCAATTTTTGTTAGTCAGGAAGTAGACTGTGACAAGGACCTGGCTAGCCATGGTCAGAGTGCTGAATTTTATCCTGTAACTTAGTCCAAAGGGAAGGGGGAGTAGATTATTAAATGTAGTTGGCACATTTCCTTTATAGCAAAATATGGGCCATGTTTTCTTCCCACTCACAACCTCTGTAAATGTAGAGTAATTCCGCTGTTTTACATCTGGCCCAGTAAGACTTTGTTAGGCTCACATACATCACTTCACCCATTGTCTCCAGATGTGGCCCTCAGAGTATACAAATCCCATCTCTAAAATGTACAGACAAATCCCTTCCCCCTAACCCCGAACATATAGAAGTCTTCTCTTTAAAATGCACAAAGGCTGAGTGCATAAGTTGAAAAACACAGGTCCAAACTCTGGCTGCATTTTCAAAGTAACCTTGCATGAGAATAATGGGAGGGGAGGAACATAGTCTACCAATCCTATGGGGTTAAGACGTGGCAGAGACATTCAGTGGTGAGGCCTGGGGTAGGAGGCATAGCAGAATGTTTAACACCTCTGGGCCCATATGACTTTTGTCATGAGACAAATGAGAAATGTACAAATTAAGCATGTTCTGGTGTCCACAACACCAAACACTGGCTTTTGATTGAAAGAACGCCTCAGAAATCCAGATAATGTCATTGACCTGAAATGTCTGAGCTGCTTCAAAAAGGTCCTTATTATGTTGAAGCTAAAGGTAATAGATAATCCCACCAGAAAAGTTTGTCATATAAACATTAAGTCCTGACATACCCCATCAAATATTAATAATTATAAACTGTATTATGTCCTTCACTGCTATTATATGGACTCAGTAACACAACCCAATCCTTGCTCAGTCTAATTGTGCACTGGATCAACCATGACTTTAACAGAAGAACTGATAAGCCAATTGTCTGTAGCAGACATGTTTGCAAACAGCTAAATAGGTAGAGAAACTTCCTCTTCTCTGGCCTCCTTGTTTTCCATATTTCCTCCATCCATTCTGCCCAAAATGTGGCTGCTAAAGTTAACGTCCTTGCCAATTTTCCACCCACTGTGCATTCATACTTGTCCCAAATATTCACTGCTTCCACAAGATTCAAGCTAGTAATGATAACATTGGGTAACATTTGCAAAATAATCTTATGTAACTTAGAAACCATATTTCCCATTCACTTATGCTCCAAAGTCTATTAGGTACTATTGAAATTTTACCCACTATTAATAGTATCCTTTTCCAATTTTTCTCTTTTGTGATTTATTCTTTGTCATTCTATTGTCTTTTGGGAGCTGATACATGTACAATTTCTTTTTTAGGGTTTGTGCTTATATTAGTATTTGGAATTACAATTCTTTCTGTCCTGGTCCTACTTTTGGTCGGTTACATTTTGGAAAAAACAGGTAACAATAGGTGACGGTAATACTGATCAGTGTTTGTGTCTGTACAGGCAGTTGTTCAAAAACCTTCATTAAAATTGCATGTGCTTTGAAATCTTTAAATGCTTTACATCTTGCAAAGTGAAGAGCCTCTCTTGGAATAATAGAACCTGAATGGTATTTTCAGCTCACTGCATATGGGGACAGAGAGAGTGATTTACAATGTGTACAAATAAAAGTATGGCATAGTGATGGACATCTCACAAATGAAGCAATACAAATGTAAGCAAATAATGATTTCAGATACCAACCCTACCAGGTAGTGATTGCACAATAGTGGCAAAGGTCCCAAACTAGTAAAACACTCATGCATGTGATTAACCTTAATCCCATGAGTAGTCCCACAGAAGTCAATAGGTCTGTTGAGCTTTCATAATGGAAACTCAGGCACTTGGGTTTTCTAGGTGCCTGCAGGGTTAGGCAGAAGCTGAAAAAAGCATTCGACAGTCTCAGTGGCACCAAAAGGTTGGACTTACTCACCAAAAGTGGCAGTCAGGCTTCCAAGTCCTTTTGTGGATCTGTGTCCTGTCCTCTAGCTTGCATCACAAAACAAATAGTGAATAGTTAAAGTAAACAATTAACAAATAGCCAATACGCTGAAAATTACTCATCCAAATTATTTGGCAAATACTCTTTCAAAAATGTAAGAAATTGGAATCAGACCATAAACTAGTCATTGGTCAAAAAAGAGGCAAAACTCAAGAGGGCTAGATTCACAAAAAAATGGAGGTGTGGTGATGCTGTCACAGCACCTAACTTTTAGGTGCCTGGAAAATCACTGAGATTAACTAAGTCTGAGTGTGGGGCCCAGGCTCCCCATGCAATGAATCAAGGTGGGTGAGAGGTGCATAGGAATGGGCTCCATGAAAGCCAGCATGCTCAACAGCTCCCTACCTAAGCTAGCCAATGAGATATATGAAGCTGAGGGGTGTGTGATAAGCATCCCTCTCTGCTTGGGATTTTTAGCTGCAAATCCACTCTTGGTGTTTGGCATCGATGCCATTTTTACAAGAAGCCAAGGGGACCTCCCTTGTAACCATTAGCCCAGTGGTTAGGGTGCTCATCAGGGATCTGGGAAACCCTTTGTTCAATCTCTACTCTACATCGTAGGCAGAAGAGAAAGGCACAGAGATCTGCCACCTGTGAGGTGAGTGCCCTAACCACTGGGCTATAGGGTATTCTGCTGTTGAGGGCTCACAATCTCCCCTGTTTAATCTGTTCCACTGTGGATAAACAAAGAGTAACTGGGGCAGAGAGAGAGCGAGAGTAAATAAAGCTAAAAATGCCTTTGTACCCTGTTGGTTAGAGCACTCCCTCAGGCTGCAGGAGCCCCAGGATCCAGTCCACCTGACCCTGTCATTCTCTCATTAGTTAGACACACTGGAACAGCTTCAGTAGGAGAGACTGAGAAGGGTCCATATCAGAATATCCCGCAGCTCAATAGTTAGTTAGCACCCTCACCTGAGAAGAGGCGGAGCCCAGTTCAAATCTGTTTTCTCCCTTAAACAAAGTGAGGTCTTGAGCCAGCCAGGGCCACCCAGAGGATTCTGGGTGTTGCGTTGCAGGCGGGCCAGATAAAGCACAACAACCAATATGATTGCAAGCTGAATCATCTATTATTTACAATGCATCATATTATATAGGCTTCTCCATATTAGCAAACGTCAAACACACCAACATTACATTGCTGCTGATTGGTTCTTTGTCTGATACACACACTTTTCACATGCATGGCCCTTTGCTTACTGGTTTCCCATTTCCCATGCAACTTATCTGATCCCAGTTAGGCCACCTGGCATCTGTCTCCCACGGGCTAGCTCTCAACTTTCTCATAACAACTTTATCTAACTCCTCTATTCTTGTTGTCCTGCTGCTGTAACTTTCCACCAAGGCAGCATAGGGATGATGTAACCCTACATCTGGGGGTCTGGGGTCTTTGGCGGCGGGGGGTCCTTCCGCTCTGGGACCCACCACCGAAGTGCCCTGAAGACTTACAGCAGGTGCCCCCCGCTGCCAAATTACCGCCAAAGACTGGGCACTTTGGCGGCGGGTCCCACTTCGGCAGTAATTTGGCGGCGGGGCGGAAGGACTCCCCCACCGCCAAAGACCTGGAGCGGAAGAAGCTCCGGGGGCCCAGGCCCTGTGAGAGTTTTCCAGGGCTCCCGGAGCGAGTGAAGGACCCCGCTCCAGGGGCCCTGAAAAACTCTCGTGGGGGCCCCTGCGGGGCTGGGGTAGAGCAAATTGCCCCACTTGCCCCCCCCTCTGGGCAGCCCTGGAGCCAGCACTCGCCATCATCCCAGAAGAGTACCTTAACCACTGAACTAAACATTATGAAGGAAGGCCCTGTCTGTCTGCTTTGTTTGAGCTTGCCTAAAGGTGTCTGATGCAGTAGGTGAGCACTGAGCACACTTACTCGCTTGGACCCTGCAGCCAAGTCAGGCAGAGGAATTCCTGTCTTCCCTCTATTTTTGTATCACTCCAGTAGTTAGCTACCCAGATACCTAGAGTGAATAAGCAGTTCATGTGCCCAAAGACAGAAACATGGGCCTCTAGGGAATTTTTACTGGAAAAACTTGGGCACCTAGTGAGTTTATGGCACATACAGGGTTCTGTGGTAGCTGAGCAGGGACTTTGTGAATCCCAGTGGTTTCTGGGATTTAGGCACCTAATGTGGCAATTAGGTGCCTAAGTCCCTTTGTGACTCTAGTCCATAATGATTGTTATTAATAATGAGTCATTTCACCTGCTCTATCAAGTACATTGACTAGCTAATATGAGAAATCAGCTAAAGTAATCCCCACTGTAGTCAATGGGAGTTTTGGGTTAGTGTGAGCAGAAACAGATCAAAGGGAAGAAACACCATATGTGATTGGGGGTGGGGGAAAATTCCCCTTCCTTTGCAGGATTTTCAGTAATATTATTTCTCTTTTCAGGTATAATTAAATGCAGAAATACAAGGTAAGAGAAGAGAATTCTTTAGCATAAATTGTCATATATCAGGGATTCTAAATAGATGTGTTAAGTGGCAGAGTGAAGAATGATGCATTTAGGACAGGAATGGGCAAACTACGGCATGGGGGATGCATCCGGCCCTCCAGACGTTTTAATCCTTGAACTCCTGCTCTGTGTGGCTCCCGGAAGCAGTGGCATGTCCCCCCAGCAGCTTGTACGCATAGGGACAGCCAGGGATGGCATGGCACAGGGGAGTGGCTGGGGATGGGGCAGGCAGGCAGGCAGTCTGCCCCGGCTCTGGCTCCAGTGCGTACCGCTGCCATCCCGGAGCTGCTCTAGGTAAGCGGTGCCTCCCTGCCCTGAGCCTCCGCCGCACCCCTCCTGCACCCCTCCTGCACCTCAACCCCCTGACCTGAGCCCCCTCCTGCACTCCACACCCCTCCTTCACCCTAACCCCCTTCTCTGAGTCCCCTCATACACCGCACACCCCTCCTCTGCCCCAACCCCTTGCCCTGAGCCCCTTCCTGCACACCACACCCCCTCCCACAACCCCCACTCTGCCCCTGAACCCCAACCCCCTACCCCATCCCTGCAAGCAATTTCCCCAACCAGATGTGGCCGTTGGGCCAAAAAGTTTGCCCACCCCTGATCTAGGCTGTTCTCAGTGGTAGCAGATGACAGAACAAGGAGTAATGGTCTCAAGTTGCAGTGGGGGAGGTTTAGGTTGAATGTTAGGAAACACAGTTTCCCTAGGAGGGTGGTGAAGCACTGGAAGGGTTACCTTGGGAGGTGGTGGAATCTCCTTCCTTAGAGGTTTTTAAGGTCAGGCTTGACAAAGCCCTGGCTGGGATGATTTAGTTGGGAATTGGTCCTGCTTTGAGCAGCGGGTTGGACTAGATAACCTCCTGAGGTTCCTTCCAACCCTGATATTCTATGATTCCTGTACCTCCAACCCCTCATCCCCAGCCCCACCCCAGAGTCCGCACCCCTAGCCAGAGCCCTCACCCCCCACCACCCCCAATTCCATGAGCATTCATGGCCCGCCATACAATTTCCATACCCAGATGTGGCCCTTGGGCCAAAAAGTTTGCCCACCCCCGATTTAGGAGATAGATATGTGTTTCACTGGCTCCAATAGTGAGAATGGGAGTGAGGATAGCAAAAGGACATAAGTAGCTTTAGGTTCCTATGTCCTATTGAAAGTCAATACAACTTAAGTTCACATAAATTAGATGCTTTTCAAAATTGTCCCCAAATTGTCAACTGAAACCTTAAAATGTTCAGAAAAGAGACTGTGATATCTTCAATGCCTTATTTAGCAGTTCAGTTCCTTCAATGTATTCATGTTTTTCCATTCCTGCTACCCCTGCATAGTTATGCCGTTTTTCAGTTTGTTTGTTTTTAAAGAAGATACCAAGATTGCATTCTTGGGTATCTTCAACAGAATTGTTAACTCAGTTCTACTTGCACAATCATGGGTGTAGAGGTGTGTACTTTAACCACATCTATAACGTGTCATTTGTGTCAGGGTTACTGAAGATTGTGCATGAGCTTGATTTTGATTTCATAGTGAGTTTGCAGGTCTAACACTTGTGGGGGGGGCTCTATTCTCATGAATCAAGTCAATTCAATCTGAAAGCTTTGAGAGAATCATTAAACTGCACAATAACGGTTTGACAGTCACTTTTAAGAGTACAGAACTACACTTGAAATGAGAGAGAACTAATATGCTCATGTAGACATTTTGAACTTTAACATTTGTCAAGGAAGTCTTGGGTGTGAGGAATACATCTGTAAACCTAACTGGATATAGCTAATATTCCTGCTGTAGGAATTTCCTTGTTTTCTAACATGTATTTTTCCACCCATGTATTAAATAAACATAACAAAAGCTTGGTGCCAAGGAATAACACAGAGTAACTGGAATGTGAGGAGAAGGAATAGATACAATTTAGATAATGCTTTCCTACTAAAGCGAGATTGTATCTGTTTATTGGAGAGTGACTCAAAGGTACTGCAGGAGTGCACTGCTTTACCTTTTATAAAATGGAGCATATGCTCTCTTCCGGGTGCTTCGGCTATAGCAATCACTGGTCCTAAATTTCTGTGCCAGTCATTTTCATCGTGTTGGAAATAAAAAAAATTGGGCAGCTACCAGACTTCATTGCTCATGTGCTTTCATTCTTTACAGGGAACAAGATCCAGAGGACATATACTGGGATGCTGACTATCAGCCTAACTGTAAGAAGAAATTTATTGTCACTTCTCCCATAGTTATTCATAGTAGTAGGTAAATGGAAGAAGAGAGAATACAACAGCCAAAAAGTAATAAACATACTTATTTTAATAGGATACCTCATGAATAAATATAATATAATATAAATATAATAAATACATCTTTTAAAATGTTCTGATTGAGCTTTGCAAAATTTAGATCAAGCTTTTAGCTACTGTATAAATAAAATATAAATCGGAAATTCTGGACATGTAAATAAAAAAAAATAAACCTAAAAAAATGTTAAAGAAAAAGTTTGTCCAGATTTTGATATTCAGGAAGCCAGGTGTTATCAGGTATTCCAACATCTAAATCAGGGGTCGGCAACCTTTCAGAAGTGCTGTGCTGAGTCTTCATTTATTCACTCTGATTTAAGGTTTCATGTGCCAGTAATACATTTTAACATTTTTAGAAGGTCTCTTTCTATAAGTCTATAATATATAACTAAACTATTGTTGTATGTAAAGTGAATAAATGTTTAAGAAGAGTCATTTAAAATTAAATTAAAATGCAGAGCCCCCCAGAGCAGTGGCCAGGACCCGGGCAGTGTGAGTGCCACTGAAATTCAGCTCACGTACCGCCTTTGGCACACGTGCCATAGGTTGCCTACCCCTGATCTAAATACAGTTTTTCAATTACAAGAAACAAATTGTATTCATTATTAATCTAAGACAATAAAAAAGACATCTAGATGACTTAGGTACCTATTTGGTCCAAATTACCATAATATCTGAGCACCTCACCATATTTAATGTCAGGTTTCAGAGTAGCAAGGGCTCATTCACCTGCATATAGAATCATAGAATCTCAGGGTTGGAAGGGACCTCAGGAGGTCATCTAGTCCAACCCCCTGCTCAAAGCAGGACCAAACCCAACTAAATCATCCCAGCCAGGGCTTTGTCAAGCCTGACCTTAAAGACCTCTAAGGAAGGAGATTCCACCACCTCCCTAGGTAACGCATTCCAGTTCCTCACCACCCTACTAGTGAAAAAGTTTTTCCTAATGTCCAACCTAAACCTCCCCCTCTGCAATTTGAGACCATTACTCCTTGTTCTGTCATCTTCTACCACTGAGAACAGTCTAGATCCATCCTCCCTGGAAACCCCTTTCAGGTAGATGAAAGCAGCTATCAAATCCCCCCTCATTCTTCTCTTCTGCAGGCTAAACAATCCCAGTTCCCTCAGCCTCTCCTCATAAGGCATGTGCTCCAGCCCCCTAATCATTTTTGTTGCCCTCTGCTGGACTCTCTCCAATTTATCCACATCCTTCTTGTAGTGTGGGGCCCCAAACTGGACACAGTACTCCAAATGAGGCCTCACCAGTGCTGAGTAGAGGGGAATGATCACATCCCTCGATCTGCTGGAAATGCCCCTACTTATACAACTCAAAATGCCATTAGCCTTCTTGGCAACAAGGGCACACTGTTGACTCATATTCAGCTTTTCGTCCACCGTAACCCCTAGGTCCTTTTCTGCAGAACTGCTGCCCAGCCATTCGGTCCCTAGACTGTAGCAGTGCATGGGATTCTGCCGTCCCAAGTGCAGGACTCTGCACTTGTCCTTGTTGAACCTCATCATATTTCTTTTGGCCCAATCCTCTAATTTGTCTAGGTCCCTCTGTATCCTATCCCTACCCTCCAGTGTATCAACCACTCCTCCCAGTTTAGTGTCATCTGCAAACTTGCTAAGGGTGCAGTCCACACCATCCTCCAGATCGTTAATGAAGATATTGAATAAAACCAGCCCCAGCACCGACCCTTGGGGCACTCCACTTGATACCGGCTGCCAACTAGACATGGAACCATTTATCACTACCCGTTGAGCCCGACCATCTAGCCAGTTTTCTATCCACCTTACTGTCCATTCATCCAGCCCATACTTCTTTAACTTGCTGGCAAGAATACTGTGGGAGACTGTATCAAAAGCTTTGCTAAAGTCCAGAAACAGCACATCCACTGCTTTCCCCTCATCCACAGAGCCGGTTATCTCATCATAGAAGGCAATTAGGTTAGTCAGGCATGACTTGCCCTTGGTGAATCCATGCTGACTGTTCCTGATCACTTTCCCCTCCTTTAAGTGGTTCAAAATTGATTCTTTGAGGACCTGCTGCATGATTTTTCCAGGGACTTAGGTGAGACTGACTGGCCTGTAGTTCCCTGGATCTTCCTTCTTCCCTTTTTTAAAGATGGGCACTACATTAGCTTTTTTCCAGTCATCCGGGACCTCCCCCAATCGCCATGATCTTTCAAAGATAATGGCCAATGGCTCTGCAATCTCATCGGCCAACTCCTTTAGCACCCTCAGATGCAGCGCATCCGGCCCCATGGACTTGTGCTCGTCCAACTTTTCTAAATAGTCCCGAACTACTTCTTTCTCCACAGAGAGCTGGTCACCTCCTCCCCGTACCGTGCTGCAGAGTGCAGCTGTCTGGGAGCTGACCTTGTCTGTGAAGGTCTATCTACCAATGTGATATATGCCTTCATATATATGCCAAACCAGACAGTCTCTACGCAAAAGAATTAATGGACACAAATCTGACATCAGGAATCATAACACTCAAAAACCAGTAGGAGAACACTTTAACCTGTCTGGTCATTCAATGACAGACCTGCGGCTGGCAATTTTGCAACAGAAAAGCTTCAAAAACAGACTCCAATGAGAAACTGCTGAGCTGGAATTGATATGCAAACTAGATACAATCAATTTAGGCTTAAATAGGGACTGGGAATGGCTGAGCCATTACAAACTTTGAATCTATCTCCCCTTGTAAGTATTCTCACACTTCTTATCAAACTGTCTGTACTGGGCTATCTTGATTATCACTTCAAAAGTTTTTTTCCTCTTACTTAATTGGCCTCTCAGAGTTGGTAAGACAACTCCCACCTTTTCTGATCTCTGTATGTGTGTATATATCTCCTCAATATATGTTCCATTCTATGCATCCAAAGAAGTGGGCTGTAGCCCATGAAAGCTTATGCTCAAATAAATTTGTTAGTCTCTAAGGTGCCACAAGTACTCCTGTTCTTTTTGCATATTTAATGTATTCATCTTCCTAACACCCCTGTGAGACAAGGAAGTAGTAGTATCTCCATCTTACAGATGGGAACTAAGATAGAGAGGGACAGATTATTAACAGTATTTAGGCACCTAAAGAGTCATTGATTCTAAGGCCAAAATGACAACTGTGATCATCTAGTCTGCCCTCCTGTATAACAGTGTCCAGGGAACTTCCCCAAAATAATTCTTGTTTGAACTATAACAGATATTTTATAAAAACATCCAGTGAGGGAGAATCCACCACAAGCATCGATAAATTGTTCCAATACTTAATTACTCCTATGATGTTTTATTTCCAGGCTGTATTTGTCTAGCTTCAACTTCCAGCCAATGAATTGTGTTAGATCTTTGTGTACTAGATTGAAGAACCCATGATCAAATAGATGTTCCCCATGTAGCTACTTATAAACAGGGATCAAATCACGCCTTAAGCTTCCCATTGTTAAACTAAACATATTGAGATCCTTGGGTCTATCACTATCAGGCATGTTTTCCAATCCCTTAATCATTCTTGTGGCTCTTCTCTAAACCCTCTCCAATTTATCAACATCCTTCTTCAATTGTGTGAAACAGTATTCCAACAGCAGTTGCACCAGTGCCAAATACAGATTAAAATAACCACTCTACTCCTACTCATGATTCCCCTGTTAATGCATACTAAAATCACATTAGTCCTTTTAGCCACAGTCTCACACTGGAAGCTCATGTTCAGCTGATTATCCATCATGACTCCCAGGTCTTTCTCAGCATCACTGCTTCAACAAATATTCTCCCATCCTGTAGGTATGGCCTACATTTTTTGTTCCTAGATGTATCCATTTACATTTGCCCATATTAAAATGTGTACTGTTTGCTTGTACCCAGCTTACCAAGTGATCCAGATCATCCATGACCTGTCCCCTTCGCTATTTACCACTTCCCCAATCTTTGTGTCATCTGCAAACTTTATCTATGATTTTTTTATGCTTTCTTCCAGACCATTAATAAAAATGTTAAATTGTGTAGGGCCAATAACTGATCCCCCACTAAAAATACATCTGTTTAATGATGATTCCCTGTTTGCAATTACATTTTGAGACCTATCAGTTATCTGATTTTTAATTCATTTAATGTGTGCCATGTTAATTTTGTGGTGTTGCAATTTTTTAATTAAATTTTGCACAGTACCAAGTCCTCTCCCATACAGAAGTCTACGTATATTACATCTACACTAGTACCTTTATCAACCAAACATACATCAAACCCATGTTGATCAGCATTAATTATATTACCCACCTTTCATTCTTTGATTTTTTAGTAATCAAGTCCCATATCAATTGCTCTATTATCTTGCCCAGGATTGATGTCAGACTGACAAGTCTATAATTATCGGGGTCATCCCGTTTACCTTTTAAAAATATTGCTACAACATTAGCTTTTTTCCAGTTCTCTGCAACTTCCACAGTGCTCCAAGAGTAACTGAAAATCAACATTAATGGTCCAGAATATCTGAGAAGACCATTTGGACATTCTTCTCATTCAGCACCCTTCTGAGTTCCCAGTAGTCATCTATAATTGGAGAGATATCCCTTGATGCAGTGTTTTTGGTACTGATATGAACCATCATGAGTGGACACTTGGCCATTTAGCTGGGGATTGGTCTTGCTTTGAGCAGGGGTTGGACTGGATTACCTTCTGAGGTCCCTTCCAACCCTGATATTCTTTGATTGACTTCAGAAGGCTATCCAGCCATAGAAGAATGTCTTCTTGGCTCCAAGGAGACAGAACACTTTCCTGTTGTCCACTTGTCCCTTGCAGAATGTTCTTTCTATTCTTCTTAGTATAGAATCCCCATCAAGGATTGTTTGTCTTCCTTGGCTGACTGGAGATCTCTGTGTGGACAAGTTTAATTTTCTTATGGATTGGGTCAAGCTGCCATTCACAGATCTGTCCCATATATCTCTCTGTTCCCTTCAACCATCCCTTACTGAGAGAACAAACAATCAGACAATAGACTGACCAAATGCCCTTCTTACCAACTTCTGTTACCTCCAAGCATGGACTCTGCCACAACTTCATTTTAAACTCTCCATTTTTCATGGTGCAGGTTATTTTTAAAGGTATTTAGTGGAATTTTCAAAAGCACCTAGAGGTACCGAACTCTCATTGAAATCAATTGATAAAAATGGCTCTCCAGACATTTTCTATGCCACTTCTCAAAGCATAGTAAAGTGGTTTTGGATGATTTGGTTAAAAAGCAGGACAAATGCTTTAAAGTGACGGGGTTCTGAACATTTTTCCTGAAGGTAACTAGAAAAGTTTTCTAAAACTTTTTAATTTTGAGTCATCCCATCTCCAAAACGGTTTAGCCTAGAAACTCCAGTATTGTTTTGGTTTGTTGGCCTTGCTGAAGAAAAGTGGCTTTTTAGATGTTTTATGTGGATAAGGGGGGAAATTACAAATATGTGTAATAAACATAAAATAAGCTTGTGACACCCATGCTAAAGTAGATAGGGAAGGGTTTAACCAAGCGTTAATGAAAACACGGTTATAAAAAGGGGCTATATGAATGCCAAGGAAGGGGTCCTGACTCAGCCATGCCAGAGGATCCTGAAAAAAGGAAAAAACATCAGGATGGTAGAATTCACCACCGCAACCACCCCTCTTTTTCTGTTAGCTGAAGTTTGGGTTACATCAGTACAAAGATATTTTAATATTTATACAGAGTCTGGTATAATTTTGTTAATGTTCCTAAATATAAATGTATTTTGCTACTGACAGCAGGCATGGAGCATTTCCTGTCATTTGCCACTACATCCTGGGCCATACTCACACAGAATGGCTTTCACATGTACAGAGATCAAGGTATAATATTAATTTAAAATATGCCTAACAATAAATGCATATGTTACTAATAGCAGGCACAGAGCAAATCAGAGGGTCTATCTCAGCCAAGCAGCTTCCTTGCTACAGTGGTGCTGAAATTTATCCAATACTGAGCATAGGTACAGGAGATGGGAGGGGGAGGGGCAGAAATCTGGTGGGGCAGGGGCAGATATCAGTAGGGAACAGCAAAGTGCACAGACTTTGGACATGGACTTTGGAGGATGGAGAGCTGTGTGCCATAGAGCTGTGCTACCTGATCTCAGAATGAGGGTCTTATTATTCTGTGTGTTGTGGAAGCGCCGAAGGACTTTGGGACTTCTTATGGCAGGTGTTGTGCAAACACAGAAGGAGAAATGATCCCTGCCCTGCAGACTTACAATTTAAAAACCAAAACAGATGATGAGTGGAGGAAAGCAATAAGCCATTCAAGTAATGGGCTCAGACTGATGACAGGTAAACATCTCAAGTCCATCCTCCTCTAGACTCTAGCTCCCACATCTCACTCAAATGTAATTCATCACCACACACTTTTGTTTATAAAAATCTTTCTAGATGCCACCATCCTTTGCTCTGAATACCTATCCCATAAATTAAAATGCAATATAATATAAAAGATCGCCCATAAATGCCCACCCAACCCTCAGTCCTGCCCCTCCTCAATAGCCATGAAAACAGCTTTGTAGCATAACCAGAAAGTAATCCTGCCTTGAGCAGAAAAATAGGGGAACAAATTCCCGCCAGACAATGCCATGGCCGCAGATCCATCTTGTTTTTATTGAGGGGGCTCCAGCTCAGCTCCATTTGCTGGTCTCAGCCATGGCAGTATGGGCAGGGGAGAGAGGCATTGTTCATGTAACTGGGTCCCACACCATTTCAGGCTTTATAAGTTAAACACCAACACCTTTAACTCTCCCGAGGAATGCCCCTGCAGCCAGTGCAGATTTCAGGAGACCAGGATCATGTGCTCCCAGATGAAACTCCACTTAGTTCTGCACTAGCTTCAGCTTCTGACTGGTCCCATGATTCCGTCTTGAACATGCTGCAGCAATCTAATCCCAAGGTGACAAAGACATGGAGGCCAGGTCTATACTGAAGAGACAAAGTCATTTACTTCTTGTCAGGCTCAGACAGAAGAAAGCACTTTTGACCTCAGCCAGTAAAAAGGCTTCCTAGAGAAGCCCAGAATTAAACAGCGCGCCAAGTGACACATCTGTGTTGTACATTTTGGAAGTCACACTACCTCTGATGTTGAGCAATATAAGTTCCAGCTGCTTCTTGCACAGCAGGAGGCTCTTGAGTGGCTTCATCCACCCAACTAGTATCCACAAAAGAGCCAACAAAATATCCTGGTCAGTGGTATCAAAGTTTGGTGATATATCCAAACAAGTCAGCCCTTTACCCCCATCTATTGCTAGAAGATAATCGAGCAATACAACCTGTACAGGTTCTACCCCATGCCCAGGCCTGTACCTAGAATGACTGAGGTCAAAGAAGTTTAAGGAATTCAGAATTAAGAACCTACCAGAACTTCCCTAAAAAATGAGAGATGAGACACAAATCAATATGTAGTCTTCTTCATGCAGGTGATCTGGTTGTCCTGAGATTCCTAGCTCATTGTTGAGGGGTGCATTACCACATGGCAATGAGAGGAGAAGAAGAAAGTTATTCTGTGATTCCAAAGCTAAATAAGGCACCTTGTCAGTTTCAGGGGGACAGTACTCTCCTTAAAGTTCCCCTGCCTTCCTCTTGGCTTCACTGTAGAGCTTCTTCCTAGCACCAACTCCAGTCACAAGACACTCCATCTTGCGTCTTCCATCCAACAGTCTCTTTGGGCTGGTGGAGGTGGTAGAATTGATGCCTGACCTGCAGCCCTGTTTTTACATAAACGTAATTGGCATAAAGCAGCCATAGCAGAGATGAGCCATACAAAAGTATAAGGTAATGGTGAATTGGATCCCATGACTATTCGAGGGATGCAGCAGAGCTCAATAGACATACAGTGACTATATGGTTGGTGCCTTTGACAATTACCATGCGTGGTAGTTTTTGCAGGATTAGGCCCGTTAATGGTTGGTTATAATTCCAAAAACTGGAAAAAGTCACATTTATTGATGAAAAATAGAAATTATCTTGGGTTCATAGTATTCTGAGCAAAATAGACTGATACACTCCGGCTCTGCATTCTGCATTGCCTGACAATGATCAAGCCAGGCTTTGAAAGTGCCTATGAAAGTCTGATCTTCACCATTCCTAACAGAAATGGTATTGAATGCAATATATATATATTTTTCAGATGGCCCATCTGTTGGATATTTCCACAACCCAGTAAGTGCTTTTTAAAATCATAACTGTAAACTGCAATGATGATTTCCCTACTGAAGTGTTTTTCCCCAATGAAATTTCTTGTAAATAACATTTTATTACTAATGTCCTGCCATTGTTCTGCTATTTTGGTTCTCATTAATGTTTTCACATGCCAGTAACCTTTTTGCCTGAGTTGACTTGTTTTTAAATTGTGTAGAACAGTGACAGGTGCAGTGATACTCAACTAGCTATGATTTCTGATGAAAGTCATAGAATATCACAGAATATGAGGGTTTGAAAGGTACTTCAGGAAATCATCTAGTCCAACCCCCATGCGAGTGACAAATCAATCACTTACTGCAGCTATTTTGTGTATTATTTTCTAATGGGCTTCTTGTCTTTATTCCTGGCTTCAAAAGACTTTATGAGGAAGAAAATAGCCACTTTGCTTATGGTGAATATGTGCATGTTTTAATTAAAGGAACAAGAAGGCAAAGAAATGGTGCGTACAATCTATGCAAATTTAGATTCCACTGCACAGGAGGGTGAGTCTTATTCAACACTCCACACAAAAGAGAAGGTGAGCCTGCCTTCCCATGATATTAGCTTTTAAGTGATCCTCTTCTCGCTTGACTGTGCCTTTACTTTATACTCACACTGATTGCAGAGCTTTCTCTCTAGAGGAATTGGGGTGAAATCCCCACCTCTGCAGAAAGCTTGAATAGACTGCTTTTTGTGGGAGTCTGACCTGAGATTTGCCTGGATTGGCTTGGGGATGGAAATCAGGATGACATTAGAGAAAAACAGCTCTCTCTCACTCCCACTCCTATTCTTACTCTCAAAGTTTTTCTCCCAACTGTGGAGAGACTGAATATATTTGCTGCATTCTCAAATCCAGAAGTCTATGTATAGCATATAAGTGTACATGGAAGATATGTTTTCTATCTGTAAGACACATTGCTTTGCTGCTAAACTTCTTATGGGGTTAGATGGAGAATTGTCCCTATAGCTATTAAAGCTGCATGACTCATCACTGTTACATGCACATAAAAATATAATGTAAAATATCAATTGCTAAAGCAAAATTGCAAAACCTAGTGTTTTGCTTATGGGACCAGAACATTTTGACGTAGCCCTCCCTCCTCTGAAATTTGAGTACATATTTTTTGCTATCAGTGGTCAGCTACTGGGCAAATATTGATAGGTGAACACAACACTGGTGAACTACAAGAAACTCTATGGCTATCTTCTGGCACTGAAAATCAGAAGTGATCCAAGGGCCTCTGCTGCCTTGAGACCTGAGAGATTTTCATTTTCCATTTCCCAGCTGTGATGTATGATCGGGCGAGATTCTTTCATATTTAATAAATCATAGGACAGTGGGGGAGGGGGACAGCCTCAGAACACTAAAGCAATCTCCTGTGCATTTCCCCCCTGCATCATGTTATATTCTGCAGTTTACCAATCACTTTGTGTCCTACTCAGCTGTTTGTTTCCTCCCTAGGGAGAAGGTGAATTATGTTCCTCATCACTGAGCATATCAAGCATTAATTGCAACTAGTTTTCTTTAAACGGATCTGCCTCTCTATTTGTCAGCTGGGAAAACGCCCTGTGGCTTCACACAAAATACCACTGTGGGAAAAGCATTGCTTTCATTTGTACTCATCACTGGGACACCGTATGGAATGAACTTATCTATGTGTATTTTAGTAGGGCTGTAAATGAAGATAAATGATCAAAAAAATTATTTCTGAACAATGGATATTTTTATGTTTAAAAAAAAATAACCTTCTATGGAAGTTACAATTTTTTTTGCTTACAGTTTTATTTTTCCCATATAACAGCTACTGCTTTTCCTGCCCCCACTCTTCATCCACCTGGCAAAATGTTTGAATGTACAACTAACCTAAATGTTCAGATGTGATGAAATTTTACTTTTCAGTGAGAATCTTTCAGTTGAAAAACTTCAACCAGCTCTATCTGAAACACGATTTAGCATGTTTCAACCTTAGAAGTTTAGATTTACTTCCTGTTTTTACAAGAATCATCAGACTAATCCTATTATTTGATGTCATCATAACATTCCTATCTGTATTTTTTGGCTTTTCCCACTTTTGCCTCACTCTTTACAGTTTTTCTTGGCCATCTTTAAAGATGATCAACAAACGTGCACACATGTGTGGAGCAGGGTTGGAGGGGGTTGGCTTATGCCCTTTTTAACTTGATGATGGAAAAGAGGCCCAGGAAGCATTGTGACGGGATTCCCCTGGGGTGCAGCCTGGGACTGTGGAACCCCTTCAACTGAGTTTTAAAAGCTCAGACAACCCCCTGAGACCTTTCTGTGGTCATCCAGCAATACTTGGGAAGATTTCAGAGTAGCAGCCATGTTAGTCTGTATCTGCAAAAAGAACAGGAGTACTTGTGGCACTTTAGAGACTAACACATTTATTTGAGCATAAGCTTTCGTGGGCTACAGCCCACTTCATGGGATGCATAGACTGGAATATACAGCAGAAGATATTTATACATACAGAGAACATGAAAAGGTGGAAGTAGCCATACTAACTGTAAGAGGCCAGTCAATTGAGATGAGCTATCATCAGCAGGAGAAAAAAAAAACTTCTGAAGTGATCATCGAGATGACCCATAGGGTGTGATGATACTTAACATGGGGAAATAGATTCAATTAGTGTAATGGCCCAATCATTCCCAGTCTCTGTTCAAACCTAAGTTAATTGTATCGAATTTGCATATTCATTCAAGTTCAGCAGTCTCTCTTTGGAGTCTGTTTTTGAAGTTTTTTTGTTATAAAATTGCCACCTTCAAGTCCGTCACTGAGTGGTTAGAGAGGTTGAAGTGTTTTCCCACTGGGTTTTGAGTGTTATGATTCCTGATGTCAGATTTGTGTCCATTTATTCTTTTGTGTAGAGACTGTCTGGTTTGGCCAATGTACATGGCAGAGACGCATTGCTGGCACATGATATGCCATCATGAAAGCTTATGCTCAAATAAATTTGTTAGTCTCTAAGGTGCCACAAGTACTCCTGTTCTTTTTACTTGGGAAGAGCAGACTTTATAGTCCAGGTAATTCAGAAGTAAAAAACAAGTGGAAATTTGAAGAAAAGTAATTCTAGCCTCTTTTCCCATCAGACAGTAGAGAACATAAACCATCTGCTCCCTCTTTGCTGGTCACCTTTAAAGTACAAGGTTCTGTTCTGAAAACTACCCTTAAAAAAGGCCATGTGAGCCCATGACTGTTGATTCAGTAATTGGAGATCAAATGTACTCAGTGTGACAAATCAATAAAATGTCTGTATTATTGCTTATTAATGTTGTGTATGACCCTGTTTCCTTGCACAGTCTGGGGTTGTTACCTGTCTGATTGCAAGTAGTTAAATCAACAGAGGCTGTAAAGGGGATTGTTAAGAAACCTAGAAAGAGAAAAAACAATACAGATAAGACATCCTCTTAGATACCTCCTTCAAAGGATCTAAGACAACAATGGCTGGGCCAGAAATTGGGAGAAGAAATTATCTAGCGGCTGGGACCATCCAAAATAAGGAGTTTTTCTTCTTCCAAGGCTAGGGTTGCAAAATGTGCCCCAGATGGAACAGGAGAGGGAAATGGTCAGCTCAGCTGGAACTGTAAAAAGAGAATCAGAGTCAGCATGCAAGGGGGGTTAGACAGAGACAGGCCACCTGATTCAGGGTCTGAAGCAAGCAGGCTGTAGCTAGCTGCCCTGAGAGATCAGGGGACACCATTAAGTCATGCCTACCTAGGGCCTGAAGGGGAATACCAAGTGCCGGTGAGACAATGTGTGTCTAGGTCTCTTGTTTAGTTTGGAACGTGCTTCTCCAAGTCCGGGCCCCATTTGGGCAAGTAAATCACACTTTGCTTTGGAGAAACTGCTCCTGCATCAGTGCGTTACTGACCACAGGCTGCTGAAGGAGGGTTCTGGCATGTGTGATAGACCCAGGCCAGTTGGGTACAGCAGAATAGGAGAAGGCAGATATACTGGCCACTGGATTAACAGTTTTCTGTTCCCTGACTGACCAGAGCAGGGGCTGCTCCAGGCTGATGAGAACATCTGACTCTAATTAACCTGTAAAGAGTCAGGTGAGGCCATTCAGTTAATGTGACCACCTGACGCTAATTAAGGCCCTGCTGATACTATAAAAAGGGCTCACTCCAGTTAGGCAGAGGAGAGCCAGGGAGCCAGAGGAGAGGAAGTGCGGCTGAAGGGCTGGTTACTGAAGACACCCTCAAACCATCGTTAAAGGAACCCTAAGGTAAGGGTGAAGAAGGGAGAAGCAGGAGAGCTGTGGGGAAGTGGCCCAGGGAAATGTAGCAACTCTGGCAGTGAAAGGTTGGCTGCCAACAACTGCTACCATTAGGGTCCCTGGGCTGGAACCTGGAGTAGAGGGCGGGCCCAGGTTCCCCCCAACCCACCTCTACAGGAACAGCTCCTGGAAGGGGAAGTCAGGTCCCTGTCAGGACAGGAGGCTGAACAGAGACTGTGGGAGTTCTCTCACCAACCTCCTTGCAGCCTATTATGAAAAGGGCTCAGAGAGAGAGAGGGGCTACGTGGAGGGTCACAGTGAGCCACTGAGGCTAGCATAAACTGCCTAGAAGCGCAGGACCCACAGGAGCAAGGTCAGAGCTCTGCCATACATGGTTTGAATCCACTTGGACCTGCTATGTCATACAGTTGGCAACGAGGCAGGGGGTGTGACCGGAGACCCAGTTGCAGAGTGGTTGAACTGTGTGGTCCCACCCCAAAGAGAAATGGAGACGTGGGCCTGCCACTTGAAAAGGGTGCACTCCAGGGTCTGGAAAAGAGTCTAAGAAGGGGCAGCCTAACCAAAGACACAGGGGTGGCATTTCAGATTTCAATGAGGAGGCAATTTTCAGCAGGGGTCCCAGGGCCGCTTGGGGTCCTGGAAGTGGCCCCGACCCAGCACTGCCTCCCATCCCCCATAGTTCCCACAACTCCACCTGGCAACACTCCACCTCCCTCCCCACACACACTGTACTACTGCTAAATCACTTGGCTGTACCTACAGCGGACAGTTCCCTCTACCCTCAATCACAGTTCCACGGCATCTGCCTGCAGAGAGAGGGTAGGAGGGCTTGTGAAAGGGATTCCCAAGATGGTTTCACATTCCACACCCCACACTCCTTAATCCCCCTCACTCCCCTGGGTCAGCAGGGGGAGCTCCTGCCACACAGAGTTGTGATGACTGGCAGTGCTGTGGCCATTCATGGCTCTCCTGTTTGGGTGGGGCTCTAAGAAGCAACCTTGTGGTCTGCTCAGGGCACCAGCTGCAGCCCATCCTGCACACTCAGGTCAGCCAGCACGCAGTTCACTTGCCATCCTGACCAACTGCATTGCAGCTTGGCCAGGGTTATCTAAGTGGGTCCTGCTAAGACTGTGACATATAGTTTACAGGTTTTTTAAAAAATGGTTTTTCCTAATGGGCAGCCTTGAATAGGGTGAGGGATAGCTCAGTGGTTTGAGCATTGGCCTACTAAACCCAGGACTATGAGTTCAATCCTTGAGGGGTCCCTTTGGGGATTGGTCCTGCTTTGAGCAGCGGATTGGGCTAAATGATTTCTTGAGGTCCCTTCCAACCCTAATAATCTATTATTCAAGCTGGCATCTGAAAATCAAGCTAGGGCCCCTCTAGCTCAAGCATTCATTCACATCAGCATTAAAAATTATGCCCTCAGTTACACCTATGCAACTCCTTTGAGTTCAGTGGGCTCATGCAGGTGAAAAATAAGGACAGAATTTGGCCCTGCTGCTCTGTTATCATTCTGTTGCTGAGGTGTGATGCCAAGTGAACTCCAGTGTTCTGTCCAAACTGTTTTGGCTCTAGAGTATTAATAGGCACAAACTGCAGTAAAACTTATTGTCATAAAACCAGTAAATCGGGCTCAGATTCACACAGTAGAAAAGATCTATGGAATAAGTAGGCACTCAGTCTGCTTAGTCACTTTTCAGAGTAGAACTCTGTTTTCTGGCCAACATTGGTTGATTTACACTCAACACAACTCCATGAAAGTCAGCGCACATTTGGGCCCCAAAGAATTTCTCATTAGAGCTGCTAATCACTTTTCCGGCTCCTGCTCATGTGCTTTGTTCTTCTGCTCTGAACTACAATGATTCTGTAACTTGGTAGACACGCATTGTTTTGTTTAATGTATCTGCTGCAGTATAATAGGAATCTCTGTTCACACTCTTAAATGATCATTCCCAAGCTTCAAATGTAATCGTCTTTGGAATGCAGTTTCACAAGTCTTGCCTCACTTACTAGCTTTAATTGAAAGCGACTGATGTGTTTTGTTTAGGACTTATTAAAACTGCCTGGAAAATTCTATAAAGGCATCACATTGAGAAGCAAAACACAGCGGGTTGGTAGCTTTTCTATGGAATCAACACATCATTAAATAAGGAGGTAGAAGATGTTGGAAAAGTTTCTTGTAATTTGGAAAGAGTTGTAGAAATGACAAATTATATATACATTTGGTCTACAAGGACTGGGCATGTTGTAGTGTTACAAATACAGTGAAATCCCACTATAACACGATGATTGGGATCCAAAAAATTCAATAGCAATAAATGTGGGGTCGCAGTATAGCGAGGTTTACCATTTCAAGCCGGTCCGTTTCAAGCCGGTCAATTTCTCTTGGGCAGAAAACCACTTGCGTTTGTGAACTGCCCCTAACAATAACCGAAAGGGTGCAGCTCCAGCAGTGGGGGCTCTCAGCCATGCAGCGAGAGAGAGAAACACTTGGGGAGAGCAGGAGAGGTGTGCAAGGGGCAGAGGAAGAGCGAGGAGCAGCTGGGGAGGAGAATGGTTCTTCTCACCAAAAGAAGAAGCGGGGGTAGGAGGGAAGAGGCAGTGGGGAAGGCACATTCCATTATTTTTCCAGCGGCACTCCAGCCTCTTTTTTTTCTTTTTTCTTTTTTTCTTTGTTGCGCTTCTTCGGCGCTCCAACTGCTTTTTTTTTTTTTTTTTTTTTTTTGCTTGGGGCAGCCAGAGCCACCTTATGATCACGTTATAGCCGAATTTGCATTATTGCAGGGCACGTTATAGCGGGGTTTCCCTGTACTAAATAAAATGTGCATTTTTTAATACCATGACTCCTTCCATCAATGAAAGTTTGTATAAAATCACAATAATTTGTGTCTACAAATGTGTGCATATGGATCCAGCTTATTAAAAAATACATAAAACATCAAATTAAAAACTGAACACACAGCGTATAGCACATCATAGTATAGTATACTTGGATGGGTTTACCTCTAAATTATACTGGCTTTTTCGGGTATAAATGTAACTAGACCAAGACTAAAGTTACACTGATCATAAAGGGGAAACACTATGAAGAAGTAGGAGGCCCATTAAAGACAATGAAATTCTCTGCCCATCAATACCACAGAAAGACAATTTCTGGCCACAGAGCAACTCTGCCAGGAAACACAAGAAAATGGAGGAAAATGGAGCAGGGCAGTGATGACCCTTTAATAACTTCTGTAAGTTAATTTTATTGGAGAATTGTGGGAAAGAGTATGTTGTATGGGAGCATATGAGTGCCTTTCTAATTCAAAGCCTAGGATTTTATTTCAATCTTCACTAAGCCTAGATGAACAGGTACCATCAAGGGGAAAAAAATTTTTTTTTTTACTTTCAACTTGTTTTCTGATCCACTTCCATAGGTCGTTCAAGACCTTGGTCCTGATCTTTAAAAACAACAGTGAGTCAAGACCCAGAGACTGCATCTCTGTCCATCAACAAGACAGCTGCACTCCTCTGGGACAATGCAGTTTACAAATGTAACCCTTCTGCCAGGCTGAAACGATAGCAACAAGGGCCGGGTTCAATACATAGGGGTCCTTTGCCCACAACATAATGCAAAACCAGCTCGAGCCCCCACCCAGTGACCTGGGAAAATCTTACACACACCCCTGGGCGCCTCAAGGAGGCAATACTTCCCCTCTCGCAAGCACAGAGTCTTGGTGTAGCAGAAAAGGTTTAATTACATGAGATAAACAAGCATTAAATTGGGAAAATACCTCAGCTAGAGTTCATAGATCAAACCGTGAGCAAAGACCCACCTCAGCAAATTGGGCCGTGTCCTTCCCTCTGGGCCCTTGAGTCCAGCAACCCCCAAATCACCCACAATCCCAAAAGTCCCACAATCCAAAAGTCTCTGTCCCAGGTCAGTGCAGCCCTAGAATTCGAGAGTTTATCTGCAGAGGTCCCCCTCCCCAGCCTGGGTAGAAAGGGGCACCTTACGTGGTTCGGGGCCAACTGCCCTGCCTCTTCATGGGGTTCTGCTTCCACCAGTCATCCCCACAAACTGCTCAGCTTCGCTTGCTTTGTGGGCTGCTCCACTCGTCCCACAGCTGCTCCGCTCTGCCAGCGGCTCTGGTCCACCAGCTGTCCTGTGATCCGCTCCAGCCGTCCTCGCGAGCTGCTTGGCTCCACTCACCCAGTGGCTTCACAAACTGCTCCACTCCGCTCTGCCAGCTGCTCTGCTCCACAGTATTGCTTCAGAAGCAGCAAAGAATCCTGTGGCACCTTATAGACTAACAGACGTTCTGCAGCATGAGCTTTCGTGGGTGAATACCCACTTCTTCGGATGTCTTGCATCCGAAGAAGTGGGTATTCACCCATGAAAGCTCATGCTGCAAAACGTCTGTTAGTCTATAAGGTACCACAGGATTCTTTGCTGCTTCTACAGAACCAGACTAACACGGCTACCCCTCTGAGTATTGCTTCAGGCTCCCCCACTAGTTAGCACAGTACTCAGTGCTCTCAGCTCAGCAAGTCCAGCTCTTTAGTGATTTCAGCTCTTAGTGATTCCAGCTCACAGTAGGGGAGCCCAGGGCCAGTGCACCACTAGCCCAAAGTGAGTTCAGCTCAGTAACCTGTATCTGGATTCTTAAGGGAATCAAAAATTAACTCTGACATTCCACAGTGGAGAGAGACATAGATAGAACTGGTGCTTCTGGCTCACACAAGGCGCCTATGACACCAAGTACAGATATCTGTCCCAGCCTCTCTCTTTTCAATGGGTTTTGGAACCCATGTCCCTTGTCTAGCAAGTGCTATTTAGTTGATAATGAAACCCTTTATCATAAGACAATTTTGTAGTTCCTCATTTACTTAATCAGGGTGACAACATTTTATTCCTCCTGTCCCAATAACAAAGAAGTTGGGGATCCCACAGCTGTGAAAATAACCATCCCAGGCTGCTGTGAACCATGATAAGTGGGGTGGGAGTGCCAATGCAAATAACTGAAATGCCAATGCAAATACTTGAAACTTCTTTCTGCACTCCCCATAATTTACCACCAGATATCAGGGTAGAGCTCATCTTGACTCTGCTTACACAAACACAGGCGTGATAAGGCTAATCCTGAGTCTGAGCATATATAGGGTACATTGTAAAATTCTCTTCCTCTTAGATCAAGTTTCCCCATCATAATCTGAATGTTTTAAAGGTATGTGTGACTCCTCCTCTTGCTTCTTCTCCATCACCCCAGGATATCTCCTCTAGGCAAGGAAGGGAAGTGAGTACAAACCTCCATGAAGTTCACTCAGGACCTTACCATTCAGCTCTAATTTCCTCTGCAGTGTTACAATACTCAAGTGATTATGCATGCAGTTCTGGTCACCCCATCTCAAAAAAGATATATTAGACTTAGGAAAGGTACAGAGACAGGCAATAAAAATTATTAAGGGTGTGGAAAACATGCATATTGGGAGAGATAAAAGAGATGACTAAGGGGGAATAAGATAGGGACCTATAACTGGTGTAGAGAAAGTGAATAAAGAAGTATTATTTGCACATTCAAATAACACAAGAACCAAAGTAATTAATAGGCAAGAAGTTTACAATAAACAAAAAGCAGTACTTCTTCATACAGTGCACAGTCAACCTGTGAAACTTGTTGCCAGGGGATTTTGTGAAGGCCAAAATTATAATGGGGTTCAAAACAAGACTAGGATAAATGTATGGAGGATAGGTCCATCAAGGGCTATTAGTTAAGATGGTCAGGGATGCAACCTCATTCTCTGTGTGTCCCTAGCCTCTGATTGTCAAAAGCTGGGCATGGCTGACAGGGGATGGATCACTCGATAATTGCCCTCTTCTGTTCATTTCCTCTGAAGCACCTGGCACTGGCCACTGTTGGAAGACAGGATGCTGGGCTAGACAGACCATTGGTCTGACCCATTTTTATGTTTCCTTTCAGTTTTACATGCAAAAACACTTTGTTTGAAAATGTCATTTGAACAAAAAATTTAGCGACTTTTAATTTTGTAATTTTTTAACATATTTCAACTTTTTGTCCTGATTGGAGACAAAAATCAGTGTAAAAAAATTCCATTTCCCAAGCCACTCTACAATTCAGGTTAGAGACACAAACAAACCAACCAACCAATCAACCACATTTCAGGCACAGACACAAAAAATATACTGGGTGAGAGCACATAGGTCTTGCAAAAGTGTATTTAGGAAAACCATAGATTACATATTATTGCTGGGATTTTCTAAGGTACCTACATCCTATTGAAAGTCAGTGGGAGCTGGATACCTAACTTCCATAGCCTCCTTTGAAAATCTCACTTTAATAATCTATTTATTCTGAGAGCTTTACAAATGGTATGAACACTCTTTCTTTAGGTTCCAGTTCAAGATGACATCTCCCAAGGTTAAAGTTAAGCAAGGGATTAAATGCTTTGCTTAATCAGGACCCAATACCTGCTACTATCATCTTTTGACAGACAATAACGGGAAATGGGGTGCAACAACTGAGTGATAAGAGCAGTGAACTTTAGTGTTTTTTGCTTGTTCCATAAATTATGGTTACTTTTTTTTAAAATCTATTTTTATTGACTATTATGTTACTACATCCGTGTGTAGGGAATGGAACTAAGTATTACAGATGTAGGGCAAGACATGTTTTAGGAAGTGACTTGAAAAAGTGACCACAAGAAAATAGATGTTTCTCAGAAAATAAATAAAGACAGTACAGCACATCAAATAATCTCCTCTGTTGTTAGCACGAGAGCATGAGGGTCTGTGGAGACGTGGACGTGGGAGAAACATGTTTCTTCATTGTTCTCATACACCTTTTATTTTACTCTAGCCACATCCTGTGCTTTCTGAGCCCACATCTCTGAATGTGTATGACTATGAAATCAAATGGTGTCCATGCAGTTAGTCAAGATTGCATCATCTTAAAACCACTGCACAGCTAATAGCTAATATTAGTTATTACATTTCTGTGCAGTATTTGCAGATTGTGACAGGCAAGTGTTGTCCAACATCACACCAGTTTGCTTTGCAAAAAAATGTATAATGCAATCAAATAAAATAATAATGAAACTTAAATTCTGCCTTCTTGGCCAATGCAGTTTCCCCAGGCTCAAAGAAGAAATGAGAAGATGAGAGCAAGACCCAATGGCCTTTAATACTCATCCAATATCTGATCTTATCAGCGTAATACCTGATATGATCTCTTATCAGGGGCTCTTGGGCATACTCACAAATGATATTTCAGTCAGTGATTTAGCCAGCATGGAGGCTGGAGGGTGTTTTTATAATTAACTTCTGGGCATTTTCCTCTATAAGGATTATGGACATACCTAGTTTTGTGAGTTCAGCCAGTTTTGATTTGTGAATGAAGAACATAAAAGGCTGGACACATGTTTCCTTGTTTCCTTACAATGGACAAAAATATTTTTTCACTGTCATGGAATGTAAGAAAAGCCGAAAGGATTGTGCACAATCCTTAACAAAAATCAGATAAACAAATACAAACTTTCTGAACTGGAATCATCCAGTGCAGCTCCAAACACACATTGATGCAGACACAGCAGTGAAATAAAGACAGACACATGAGTGGATTTCAAGCAACTGCTGTGACTTTTATTCACCTTTAGCACGAGGAGGGATGCTACCTGGCCATCACTCACATTCTCCTATACTGGGCATTTAATTGGTTCCAGTGTTGGGGTTACAGGTATCCTATTATATTACCTGCATATTTATACCTGCCTCTGGAAATTTCCATTATATGCATCTGATGAAGTGGGTATTCACCCACAAAAGCTCATGCTCCAATACATGTGTTAGTCTATAAGGTGCCACAGGACTCTTTGTTGCCTGTTATATAACTGGTAACTCGGGGTAGGCTCTCCTCAGCCTACCCCTCACAGACTAGCTTGTTCTGAGTCTGAGCACCCTCCACCCCATGAGAGAGACAGAGGGTGCAGAAGGATGGAGACCTCTGCCCACGAGGGCCACAAGGTCTGACCTCGGCCCACGAATGCTCACCCTGTCTGATGAGCTGAAGGCCCATCACCCAAGCCCCAGGTCTTTTACCCTGGGAAGTGTTTTGTGGGCACTATAGTAAGAGCTGCTGTGCACTGCAAAGAAAGATGTTTGGGGGGAGAACTTGGGACTGGAAGGGCTGTTGGAATTACCATGCCAGGACTAACCAGGCTGGTGGAAGCCAGGTGAGACTATTGTGCTGTGAGCAGGCTGCTGGTGCCAGGGCTCTGAACCAAAGCTAGACAGCACAGAGGCATCCAGGGTTACACTGTAGGCAGTGAGACAGCCCTTACTGGTCTGGGTTGAACCCCAGAATGTCACAAGCACACTGGAGTCCTGGGCCATGACTGGGGCTCCTACAAATAAAAATAACAATCAATCATTTTAAGAAAAACAAGTTACTAGGCCTGATGTGTGAGGGAAAAATATCTTGAAAGTGTGATCCAAAAGTAAGCACCAAGGGGGTGGGGCTTGTAGCCACACCTCTATGGTTCTGCTGGGGTAGTGTTGGACTCCACACACACAGTCTGGCTCTCAGATTGGGTAGTATCTGAGTGTTCCCTCCTCTGGGACAGATCCTGACCCAAATTAAGGGAGAACTGTGCCCTGGGGAGGCCCCAACCTGCCCAAACAGTAGGACTAGTGGAAGTCCCCCACCAAAGCAGCAAATGATTTGGTGTGGTGGTGGAAGATGTAATAGGAGTCCCTGAAGTAAGTGGCTATTGATGCTTGACATGTGACCTTTGTATCCATGGCCCACATCAGGTGACTGGGGCTAGGACTAAAAATGTCAGGTTCTTTCTCACATGCCTGTGAATTGCAACTTTATTAACACATTTGAAAACCAGGTGGAAACACTGGAACTGGTCACTCCTTGCTGCAGGAGAGAGAGGAGTGTGTGAAAAAGTATGAGCTAGATAGTGTGCACTATACAAGATTCCACAGAGTTTTCCCCAAATTGTTAGGTTGAGATATTTGTCCCACCTGTCCCCACTTAAAGACATCTGAAAAAAGAGTTCTGTGGGGCTCGAAAGCTTGTCTCTCTCTCCAACAGAAGTTGGTTCAATAAAAGATATTACCTCACCCACCTTGTCTCCCACCTAAAAAAACAAGGATGCATTGTTCAAGAAGAAGAAATGACTTTGTTTGGTAGGTTCTAGTTTGATTTTCAACACAAACTACACATTTTTACTACCCACTGACTATTCCCATGTGCTTACCATAGAGCTGATCTCCTTTAGGTTAAGGGCAAAAGACTTTCTTATGTCTTATAAATCTGAAACTAGAGCTTGTTGAAATTTGTTGAGTGAAAAAAATTCCTGATGAAGTGTGGGGGTTTCATCAACATTAATTTTTTCATGGCAAAATGTTGATTTTTGACATTTCCCAGTATTTCAGCAGGAAAATTATAAACAAAACACTTTTTTTAATCAAGCTTCTAATGTGCCAACATTCTGAAATGAAACATTTTAATAAAAATGTTTACATTTTTTGTTTTAGTATTTCCAAATAAAAGCTTTTCAGAACTTTCATTCCACAAGAATTATCAGTATTTTGACTTTTATCCCTTTTTGTGAAGAAAACATATGTCAAAACATCAGAATCTCTTGTTGGATGGTAGTTCAGTTTTTTTAAACAGTTTTACGTGAAAAATTCTCTGCACCCTCCGGTCAAGTACACTTTGAGGTAATATCTGGTGTACTTGCATAGGGATCATTGCCGAAAGTCTGCATCTTCAAAGTGCTAGCAATCGTAGTCCATACTGTGTTCCTGGTACCAGTTGAGAGAATCATTCCACAGTCTCCATTTAGGCCCTTATCTTACAGTGAGTTCTGCGTGGATGCTGGAATCCATCTGCATCAAGCTCATTGATGGATTGAGGCTATATAAGAAGAAACTTCACAACTATCACTACCTCCTGCTCCCCCACTTAGAGCTGACTTCTGCCCGATGCATCCCCCTTCCCCAGTGACACCAGCTCCCTCTTCTTCCTCTAGCTCCTACAAATACAAATCATAACTGTAAATAAGTGACCCCCCGTGATAATCAAACCCTAACTTGGAATCAAAGCTGCAAGCTAAGGAGGTAGGCCCTGGATCCACAATAGCAAAGAAAACAGATGCTGAAAGCTAGAAATTGTCTACAAGGCTTAAATATTTGCATTAAACCAAGTTGTCAACATGTATTTTATTCTTCAAGTATCTTGGGCCAGATTTTCAAAGGTTTTTAGGCACCTAAAGATGCACATATGCACCTAGTGGGATTTTCAAAAGTTCCTAAGCAGCTTAGGTGCATAACGCCTATTGATTTCAGTGGAATTTAGGCACCAAACAATTTTGAAAATCCCAACAGCTGCCCATCTACATCATTAGGCACCTACCTACCTTTAATCACTTGACGACCCCTTGTGCCAGCTGCATGAATGTACATCAGAACCAATGCTTCCCTAACAAAACTTTCAACCCACCTGTATTTCTGAACCAGTGATTTTGATTAATTTTTTTTCATATACAAGAACTTTTAATCAAGCTGGACACAAACATGTTTGCTCTATCTCTATATCCACAAATACTGAGGCTATTTTCTAGTACTTTATTTCAAACCATATTTTCCAGTGTTTTAAGAGTTGGAAACATAGAGTAGAAGCTCAGAGTTATGAACACCTTGGAAATGTTATGGTTGTTCTTTCAAAACTTTACAATGGACCATTGACATAATACAGCTTTGAAACTTTACTATGCAGAAGAAAAATGCTGCTTTTAAGCATATTAATTTAAATGAAACAAGCCCAGAAAGTTTCCTTAGCTTGTCCATTTTTTTTTTTTTGGTTAAAGCTTTTCTTTATTTTTTTTTTTTAGTAGTTTATGATTAGTACTGTACTCTATTTGCTTCTCTTTTTAAAAAAATGTTTGCTGCTGCCTGATTGCGTACTTCTGGTTCCAAATTAGGTGTGTGGTCTACCAGTCAGTTCGTAACATTGGTGTTCGTAATTCTGAGGTTCTACTGTAGTCACCAGGCAAGTTCACATTTCGGCAAGTCCTATGATAATTTTCACAATAAGACTGTTCATCTCACTTCAATTTCCAGTAAACAAATACCTGAGGAGAGGGGGAGGACAAGAGCCGCTGACCTGAAGGGCAATTTTCTAGGTCCTAGAGCCTTGATCTTTCCCTACCCTCTGCAGAGACTCAAGCATTTCAGAGCCTGGTGGTGGCAGTGTCTCTAGCCAAAGGTTTGCCTTTGTCTGAGACAGCTGCAATGCTCTGCCCAGTCTATGACTATGGCACCCACCACGAGGAGTGTGGGAATGCCAAGTAGAATGTATGACAGCTGCCCGGGAGATGACAAAGGTAACTCCAGCCTGGAAGGAAGGGACCTTCTCCTCACAGTCTCTGCATGGTGACACCTGATATAACAACTGTGTGATGTGATTCTTTCATCGAATAAAGACCCAACTTTAAAGAATCTTTGTTTGTGACTTAAAATCCTTGAGTTTCTTGCATTGGACACCCATTCTGAATGTGGTTAATCTAGTCCATAGTCTTTTCATGCTTTCAGTGTAAAATCGGTCAAAATGCCATCTGGTGTAAATCAACCTATGGCTGTTGACTTCAATGGACTTAAGCTGATTTACAGTAGCTGGGGATCTGGCCCAGTTTATATACAGCGATACTCAAAAGATTGTAGAAGCTTTCATTAAAATATTGATGAAAAATAGGTCCAACCTTACCTAAGAGCCAACTCCAATCTCAACAGACAGACATTGCTGGAACATGCTTGGATGTCTGACACAGCAGAGATCTCCAAGAGAAACATCTATTAAAGATATTTATCTCCTGATATTCGTCCTATTTTTTTGGCCATCCAGCATGTTAAGCTATCATTAGATCACTCATTAAAATTGTTTATGATACAGATCAAGTTTACTTTTTTATATAGCCTTTGCATTTAATTGATAACATAATTTTTTGGTGGAGGTTTGGTACAGAGAGTGGAATAAACACGTTGTAGGAAGAGCAGCGACATAGAGCAGCTGTCCCACAGTAAAAGAGGACAAGCTGCAGGAGAGAGTGACACCAACCTGACTGCTGTCTGACTCCTGAGGAGCAAAAACCTCAGCGCAAGCCCAAGAGCACCGTGGAGCTCAGTTCAGAATGGCCATGTTTGCTGTTCTATGAAGCCCACTGAGTTTAGAGCAGACTTTTCTAGTCTATGCTCTCAGAAGCATAAGCCTCTGCAAAATTTAAAGACCGAGCAGTTACCGTGGATTCTTCTAATGATTCTGTCACTGGGACTCTGGCTTTGCTGTGAGTATTTTAAGGATAGTCTGGTTTTGAGACAAAACAGCCTAGAAGGTATTTCTTAACTCAATCTGAAACATTTTAATGACAATTCTACTTTCGACATTTAGGACTGAATCCTCCATTCTATTATAGCAGGTTTATTCTGGTGCAGTTCCACTTATTTCCATGAATCTGAGTGATAAATTAGATCTTTCCTTTGTTTATAAAACCAATTTGATAAATATTAAATACAATTTGACTATGTTAGTCCATTGTGTTTATGAATTGGGAGCATATTTTGGCAGTTATAAAACTTGACTTTAAAAATCCTATTCATTTAATATTTTCACAATGTTTGATAGCCTAACTTCATTTGTAATACAGAAGTGATCTCTTGATTATCCAACATTATTAGGGAATATGAAATCTGGATAACTGACGGGTCAGATTTACTGGGATCATGACTGAAAGGTGCAGAAATAAGAGGAAAAATGTGTATAATGATTTGAAGAAAATGACTACATTGATCAGGTACATTATTTCCTATGAATAGTTAGATGAGGACTGGTTGTCAAGTAAGAGAAATAAATGCTAGTTAGTTAGTTAAATTTTTTTTTACTAATTGTAATAGCTACACAAAGTTGCCTACTGACTATGGTTCTTTTTCTTTAGGATAATTAGTGATGTTGTTATCAGTCATTATGAGTTTAGCCATTCAGTTTAATTGGATTAGGACTAAGAACTTTAATGTTAGCAAAATTTACAATAGTTAAGATTATATTCATTATTCAGTGAAAAACAAAATACTTGTGGGTTTTTTTACATGCTTTATACAGCATTTCTTATAAAAATACTCCTTCTGAACTGACATGTTCGGGCTTAGGCTATAGGAAAAGCTTTTATTTGATAGTTTTAGCAAGATCCCTTTACTTATTTGGTGGTGGAAAAATAAACCTCTATCCATGCAACAAATATAACTGCTTATTTTGAACATCACTAATTAAACTGCAGTGGAAAGTTGGAAATTGCAATTTTTTGGGTGTGTAGACACATGAGTAAGTTTAGCATATTGTTTAACCCAATTCTGCAGTAAACTCCATGCAGTAGGAACCATGCACCTGCCCCATTATAAGTTTGGGACCATAGCTTGTAAAAAATAACACAGTATGGGAGGCTTTGCATTGTATCCTGCAACTAGTTCTGTGCAGGTGGACTCCTGCACCTGACAGTTGCAGGACTGGGCCCTAATTTAAATTCAGTCTTTCAATTCACTGTGCGTGAGAGGATAACCACACCTGCACAGAGCCCTACTGACTTCAACAGAGGCCTAAATAATTAATCTTATAATTAAAAATAGAGTCAAAGATGAGAAGTGGGGGAGTGCTATTCCTTTCTATTATATTCCATTTCATTATTTACCAAGTAGTATGTGATTGCCCAGTATTGTGTCTCTTCTACTGAAGGAGAGTGGGATTCTTAAAATCCCCAAGTGATTTAGTAGCATAGCACCCAGTGAAAGTCAATGGGACTTGAACTCCAAAATCACTTAAGTGTTTTTGAGAAGCTCACCCAGGAGTGTAACGGGGGAGAATAAATCTGAATTTTCTAACTGTTTGCAACTGAAATTTCACAATTAAACTATTGTATTACTCCAATAGCATTTTTTGATTGATTGCAAAATTAATTTGTGGACAAACTGTATAAAGCAAGATTCACAAAGGGGTCTTAGATGCCTAATTGCTCCTTTCAGTAACATTTAGGTGGCACTGACATTCATAAAATTGCTGCTTACATGCCACCTAACCCTGCAGGTGCTGAAAGTCACCAAGCACCCACATGTCTTCCAGTGAAGTCCTCTAGGTATCTACATTTCTGCAGAGTATATGGACAAATCCTCCTAAGTCCTGATGGTGCTTAAGCTCCAGTGCAATTTGTAGGGTGGGAAATGCCTAGCTTATCTGACAGGCGTTCTCAGAGGCCCCCTAAGCGCATGCCTACAGGTTCAGGCTCTGCACAAACCACAGCTGGAGGAGATGGTGCTGATGGAATGCTCCTATGCCCACTAGCCAGAGCACTCACCCAAGATGTGGGAGACACACTAAAATGCCCACTCCACCTCAAATGGAGAGCAGAAGCCTAAACCCAGGTCTGCCATCTTCAAGGGGAATTCCCTAATCATGGGATAAGGGGTATTCTGGGGCAGGTCTCACAATCTGTCTCTCTCCCCATGCGTTATATATGAAACCTTGGTGCTTAATTTGGGGTTGTGAATTCTACTAGGTAGTAGAATCACCTAAAAGTTAGGAATTGCAATGCTGAACTTGTCCCCTTGTCATTGTAGTCTACATTCTCTGTGTGAATGTATGTCTCACACACATGCACTCTAACTGCCAAGGTAAAATAACTATCCCAAATCTATCCCTCGGTCCACTCCTCTCTATAGTCCTAATCTAAACTCTCTGAAGTCACTGGAAACACTCACATTGAATACAGTGTCCCCACATAGCCAAGAAAAGTAATAAACATTGTAACACAAGAACTATGAAATTTAAGGCCAGAAGGGACAACGAGATCATCCAATCCTTTGGCCCACCCACACCACTCAGCACCCACACACTAAACCCAGCTGAAACCATGAAGCATGAGCTTTTTAACATACGATGTAAATAAGAGGTGAGCTCCAGGGCTGCTGAGCCCTGTCCCCCACCATCACAAGCAGCCCCAGCATACAATCAGGTTTATAAATGTGTCCACCTCTCTCTTAAAACTAATTAAGTTTGTTTCTCCCCACTACCAGAATTGGGAGGCTGTTCCAGAACCTCACCCCTCTGATGGTTACAAACCTTCTAAGGTTTATACCCATTTGTTCTTGTGCTAGCATGTTCAGGAGGTTTAAAAGCCTTGTAATCATGGAGCATGAAAGGTTGAGTTGTTGGGGAAGTTAATACCAGAACTGTGGGGACATTATGGAGAAAGCTCTGCAGGCAACTCCTCAACAAATGGGCTCCATACAAGTAGATCTGGTGACTGTAACTGTCACAGTACTTAGGGGTGTTATTTTAAGTACATGTATTCAGATATGAGAAGCCATGGATTTGCAATGTTCACAAATATCAACAGGTTTCAGGATCATTTAATACTGAACAAAATTCTTTCTACTGTACATATTCACAGATAATTATAGAACCTTCAGAGTTCTAAAATCCTAAGCCTTTCCTTCAAATTAGACTTGGTTTACTTTTTCAGGTGGTAACTCTAAACATGTTAAATTTGAAAGGCCAGATCACCAGCTTATATAAAATGGTGTAACTCCATTGAAGTTATTGGAGCTATGCTGATTTACAACTCCTGGGGATCTGATCCACTTTTCTGAGAAATTACAAGCAACTAAGAAAGAGTCTCTAATGAGAATTGCTACCTGACCTTATTTACTGTGCAGTTGCACTGCAAGCAAAAATTCTGCAAACTTGTCCAGGTGGGCAAACCTCTGCACCTGAGCAGTCCATTTACTTCAGTGGGACCCATGTGGGCAGAAGTGTCAACCTACATCATCCAATTACATTCTTCGGGCCAAAAGTTTTAATGTACCAAATGAACTCTCATGATTTTCAGGTTGATATTTCTTAACAAATTGTAAATTCAAGTGTGCATTTAGCTAGTGTTCTGACAGTGCCCTGACTATTTTAAGTAAATTACTTCTGTACAACCTGTGCCAAATTCTGCTTTCATCTACATTTATGTTAATCTAAAGAGAGTTGATCAAAATCCCTGGAGGGTGTTAGATTTACACTGATGTTACCAAGACCAGAATCTGGCCTTTTGCATTTCTTTGTACTAAAATGTATTTATTGTATGTTTATTTTAAAGGTGTTCATCTTACATGCCAAGAAATCTGCAACTCTCCAGGTGGGTGTTTAGCTAAACATAACCAGAAAAGAAATGTACAGACAAGGCAGGAAAAATATACATACAGGTTCTGCTTTTGTTTACTGTGCTGTAAATACACTCAAGTCAACAGAGATACACCAGTGAAAAATCCATATGAGAGGAGAATCTTTACTGGATTCTCTGAAAGGCTGGAAATTAGCTCTGGGAAATATAAAGGAAAAAGAAACATGGAATTATGTAGAAATAGTTGAACGGCAGAAGAAAGGATTCAACTGATTTGTTGATATTTACTGAATAATATAATTGCTGAAGAGCTTTTGATCAGATGTAGAACTTTTGAATAATGTAAAAATGTACCTGGTGAATAATTCATTTGAGAAAAAGTGGTCAAATTTTTAAAGTAGCATATCACTGAATGTTATTTACCCAGCACTAGTGACATATAAATTACAATCAGAAGCAGCTAAAAAAAGGGTTAATTAAAAAAATTAAAAGGAAAAACTATGATCTTTGTCTTGGATTTAATCCTACATAGAACATTTGAAAGAGTTTAATAGATTTTGGAGACATTAATTATTTTTATTTAGTAATATTTAATTACAAGACTCTATCCCAGTTCTGCATCATGGAAGCTTTCACTAGCAGCCTTTCAGGATTTGTATAGAGCAGGAATAAGACATGCTTTTATTGACTCTGATTTTTAAAATGAGATTATATATGAGTTTTCACTTAGGAAAATTACTCACAGTTTTAAATGACTGAAATATTTAAGTTTTACATGAACAACTTACCTCAGAAACTATTGCTGTGGTTACACTTCTGCGGTGGCTATTTTTCCCAACTGCATTCTTTGCTTCAGTACAGTAGGGAAATGCTAACTGCACGTAGATAGACTCAGATGGACGACCATTTTAGATCTCAAAGGTTTCAAAACAGTGATAGACTATGACATGTGCTTGCATGCAAATTGTGTATGTATATATATATATATATATATATATATATATATATATATATATATATATATATAAAATTAACTCCTTAAATCATTCTCAACTTCAAGTGATAGGGCGGGTGTGGTAATATCTTTTATTGGACCAACTGCTGTCAGTAAGAGAGAGAAGCTTTCTCAAGTTCAATACAGTTTTGAAAATCTAACTAAATAATGAGCCAGGTTAAGTGGAGAATTATCTTTTTGTAACATTTCTAAGACAAATCTGCTATTAAAATCAGGCTTGATTTTGTTCCATCTCATAGACTCATAGACTTATGGCCAGAAGGGACCAATCATCTAGTCTGTCCTTCCGCACATTGCAGGCCACTGAACCTCACCCAACCACTCCTGCAATAGACCCATAGCCTCTGGCTGCATTACTGAAGTCCTCAAATCATGATTTAAAGACTTCAAGTTACAGAGAATCCATCATTTACACTAGTTTTCAAGTGGCCTGTCAAGGTTCCTTCCCCACTCTGAACTTTAGGGTACAGATGTGGGGACCTGCATGGACACTTCTAAGCTTAATTACCAGCTTAGATCTGGTATCGCTGCCACCATTCAGAATTTCTGAGTATCTGAATCACTCCCTTTCCCCCAAAAAAACCTTCCCCTCCCTGGGTAGCCTTGAGAGACTCCCCCACCAACGTCCTGGTGAACACAGATCCAAACCCCTTGGATCTTAAAACAAGGAGAAATTAACCATCCCCCTTCCTTTCTCCCACCAACTCCTGGTGGATCCAGATCCAACCCCCTTGGATCTAAAAAACAAGGAAAAATCAATCAGGTATTAAGAAAAAGGCTTTTAATTAAAGAAAAGAAAGGTAAAAGAAACCCCTCTGGGAGAGATTAGCATACCAGCTACTGTCACAGACAACAGATTCAAAACACAGAGGATGTTCCCCTGGGAAAAAACGTAGTACACCAATGAAAATACCCCAATACCCAATTTGATTCTACCTCTAATTGCACAAGACAGGTTACAAAGAAATAAACATAAGCCTATTTATTCCTTTCTAAACTTTCTACTCTGATAAGAGGCTGGTTCCTTGATCTTTTCCACTCTGGCTGAAACTGAGACTCTGAACAAAGGAAAACTTCCCTCCTTCCTTTTGAAACATCTTGTTCCCCCATTGGTTCCTCTGGTCAGGTGTCAGCTAGGCTAGGTGAACTTTTTAACCCTTTACAGGTAAAAGAGGCATTAACCCTTAACTATCTGTTTATGACACCATAGCCTCTGGCTGCATTACTGAAGTCCTCAAATCATGATTTAAAGACTTCAAGTTACAGAGAATCCATCATTTACACTAGTTTACAAGTGGTCCATGCCCCATTCTGCAGAGGAAGGCAAAAAAAACCTCAAGGTCTCAGCCAGTCTAACCTGGAGAAAAATTACTTCCTGATCCCAAATATGGTGATCAATTGTACCCTGAGCAAGTGGAAAAGATCCACCAGCCAGGCACCTGGGAAAGAATTCTCTGTAGTAAATCAGAACCCTCATTAACTAGTGTCTCATCAGTGGCTGTTGGAGATATCTACTGCTAGTGGCTGCAGATGAGCTACATGCCATTATAAGCAGTCATAGACTATCAGGTTGGGAAGGGACCTCAGGATATCATCTAGTCCAACCCCCTGCTCAAAGCAGGACCAATACCCAGACAGATTTTTGCCCCAGATCCCTAAATGGCCCCTCAAGGATTGAATTCACAACTCTGGGTTTAGCAGGCCAATGCTCAAACCACTGAGCTATCCCTCCCTCCCTCCCTCCATCATATCATCCCCTCCATAAACTTATCAAGCTCAGTCTTCAAGCCAGTTAGATTTTTTTGCCCCCACTACTTGTGAAGGTTGTTCCAGAACTTCACTCTTCTGATGGTTAGAAATCTTCACCTAATTTCAAGCCTAAACTTGTTGATGGCTGGTTTATAACCATTTGACACTGGTTTAAAAGGAAGTAGAACCGTACTCTTATTATTAATTCATTTGGAGTCTGATCTAATGATTACTGAGGTCAAGGGAAGTCTCTCCACTGATCTCAGTGGGTATTGGATCACACCTTTGTTATGTGGTTGTCTTCATCTCCCATTGATTTTAATAGGGTTGAGGTATATCCAGGGCTGTTGTAATAATTGAGCCTGACAGGCCTACTCCAACTGTGAGCTCAACTGTGGGGAAGTGGGTAGAAGTCCAATCACCTATGACAACCAATGTTGATGAAGAAACGTCCAAAAGGGAGACAGAAAAACTCCATTCATTCAAACAAAAAGGCCTACTGACATAGCTCAAGGACAGTGTAGAAATCCCTTTGAGGGGGGCCTTAAAAAGAGACTTTGGAGTAAAAAAAAAAAAGGATTGCTGGGAGACTGGTGGACCGGAGGAAAAGAGCTTCACTATTATGGCAGCTCCCCCTACACTATCTCATGACACTATTGGGCCCTCACTGTGCTGATCCTGAAAGATGTCCGGACCAGACCAGGCCAGTAAGTGAGCTGATGACATCACCTCTACTTATTTTGACTAAATTCCAAACATCACTTGTGATGTAACTTTTGGGTATCTGCTGTCAACCACTCCTTTGTATTTCCTTTTCCTTTCCCACCTTATTTCTTCTCTTCCTATCACTCTCTTTTTACCTTCTGTTTAATGAAAGTCTGGTTTTAACAACAACAGTTCCAGTCCAGCTCTTTGGCAGCAATTTGGCAGCAGATCGCTCAGTACCTCTCGGAGGGAAGGACCTGCCACCGAATTGCCACCGAAGAATGAAGTGGCGGTGGTAGAGCTACTATAGAAGTGCCGCCGATCACGGCGCTTTTTTTTTTGCCGCTTGGGGCGGCAAAAACACTGGAGCCAGCCCTGATTTCCATCTGCATCTCTCAACCATTACATTAAGAGGCAGGTTTAAAGAAGGGAGGGAACTAGTTGGATGAGTGACTTTTGCAAAAGGCTGCTCCAATTGCCTGTATGGAAAATTAGAAGTGTAGCTGGGTACAATTTTTTAGACATAATATTTTTATGCCAGAAAAAGCAGATTTGGGTGAACCAGATTTGGGTGAATTTATGTCAAAGTCATGGAATTGTTTCAATTAAAAAAAAAACTTACTGACTATATAAAGACATTTTGTTTCGACATTTTGAACACAAAATAATTTGATTTGAAATGACTTCATTTTGAAATTTAATTTAGTTTTATTTTAAATAATTAAAAGAGTTTCAAAAAACTTAAAAACTAAACGAAATATTTCAGGTAAATAAAACATTTACTAAAAAAAACAGGAGTACTTGTGGCACCTTAAAGACTAACAAATTTATTTAAGCATGAGCTTTCGTGAGCTACAGCTCACTTCTTCAGATGCATAGAATGGAACACACACACAGTCTGTGTGTTCCATTCTATGCATCCGAAGAAGTGAGCTGTAGCTCACGAAAGCTCATGCTTAAATAAATTTGTTAGTCTTTAAGGTGCCATAAGTACTCCTGGTTTTTTTTGCGGATACAGACTAACACGGCTGCTACTCAAAAAACATTTACTGTGACCCAGATTTTTTTTTTTAAACACAATTTTTCCGTTTGCTGAAAAGTTGAAATTTCTTTGTTTTGAGTCAATCTGAAACATTTTTTTTCCTATTTTTTTGGTTCTGCCAGCTCTAATTAGAAGCTTTAGTCCTCAAGGTTTCCTTCAGTTTATGCCACCGTTATTTCAGTCTCCTTTTCTGCTCAACCACTGAAATTTGCATCCATTTGCACTGAGCTCAGAGTGATATATTGGGAAAAATACATATCTGAGGAACTCCAGTTAAGTCAATAGCCACATGAGGAATGCAACTGGCTCAATGTGTTTGATGTATTTATTTTGTTCCCTCAGGCTCTCTCTCTGCTCCTCAGATATTTCTGGACAAGAAAACCAGTCATGAAGGGGAAACAGTTGTGGTTAAATGCAAAGTACCAGTTTTCTCTCATATCACCCGTGTTATTTTCTGTAAGGACATAACGGATCTTGCAGTCCTACCAATGCAGGAGAACAAATTTGCATATGACCTACACTATGAAGTATCCACTAGCAGTTCAGGAAGATTTACCTGTTTGTATGAGCATAAGGACACCCATAACCAGGAGTACCGTTCTTTTCTAAGTGCTCCCCAGTACCTGAATGTGACAGGTGAGACACTAACATATCCTATTTATTGGAACATTCTCTATTATTAGGTATAATACAAACAAGAAAAATAATTGTTTCCACAACATTAACTTTGTTTAGAAGTGTCATTTTTAAAACTATCATTTTTATATATAAAAGCTTTTCTTAATGTTTAGTCCTCCTCTGAAAAGTGACAACATAATACCAGCACCCACTTACATACCTATCCAGCAATTTGTTCTGGCAGACCCTACCATCTGTGTGGAGTTTTACTGAAGTCTGGAAGAGTTATAAAGGGAATCAGGGATTTAGTCAAGAGATTAATAGAATGTAAGGCTAGAAGGGGCATATGATCTAATCTGACCTGCTGTCATCACACAGGGCAGACAATCTCACTCATTAATTCCTTCAGCAAGTCCAATAACTTCCAGCTGAGGGATCCCATTGTTCTTCCTCTGATTTTCTAGATACCTAAGCTAAGTCCCTTTGTGGATCCAGGTCTTGGGGGTCAAGTCCCACTGAAAGTCAAAGAGTCACTTTTTCACTTTTGGAATTTTTACCCAAAGTCTCCAAGATATGGAGTGACTCTGAACTAAGATATAGAGTCATTAAGGGCTAGAATTCTGGGTGCTTCTATTTAACTGAAGATTTCTATCCCATTCATGATTTCAGAGGTGGGCCAGAGGTATTTCCTTTTTAAGCACTGTTGCTATAAAGCAGATTTACGAAAGGATTTCAGATTATTGCAACAATTTCCATCTCTTCCACAGCAAAAGCAACTGGTTGCAGCCACAGTACTTGTAAAGAGCAGCAATCGGCTAAAGGTAATGAGTTTTATTATCTATGTTCTCCTTCAGCATTTAGAGCTGCTTAGACCGATGCCTACTTTAACCTCACCTTTTGGCCCCTCAGTGTATTAGTTATGAAGTAAAATTGGTGCTTTGTCCCCCCATCCCCAAAACTGTGAAGCTCACAGTCTTCAGGTCCTCTGCTCCCAGATCAATGGAAGGAATGTTCTGAGGTGGGGTGTTTGGCTGTGTGGTCCCTTCAAGTTTGCAACAACTTCTACTAGGAGACACATGAAATTCAATTATGTTATGGTGCCCACTAGACCTAACTTTTGAGTGCTTGACTTTACAACCTAAATAACATTCTTTTTACATAGTGTGTGTGGAGGGGTGGAGGGAGTTTGTGTGTGTGTGTGTGTGGGCAGAGGGGAGTTTATGTGTGTGTGTGTATGTGAAAGGGGAAATGTGTGTGTGTGTGTATTCGTGCACATGCGCATGTGTGCGTGTGTAATTTCATAAGGCCTTTTCTTTTTAAAGTAAAAACCAATTTGATTATTATTCAGCTGTAAATCTCTCCCTCCCCATATATCATAGCAGGGTTGGAGCATTGATCCTTCAGCACCGCAGCATAAGATCCTTCTGCTTGTGCTATGAGACTAAGTTAATAACTTTAGTGGCAGCTACAGAAAGCTGCTTTTCCAGAGGGTCTGATGGATGGGCTGTGGGTCCGGGTACTGACTCCAGGGAGTGGTTGGGGAGAAGATGATTCCATCTCTCTCTCTCTTCCACCCTTGCAGTTTGGGGAGGTCTTGCCCCCTGTGTTGCACTGAGAAGGTGGGGATTGATCACTGGGACTCTGTATAGGTCTAGGGAGTAGTTAGGGGAGCTTAGTATGTCTTTCTCTCTCCATGCCAGGAGCTGGTGGAGATCCTGTACCACATGATGCTCCAGGAGTGGGGAATATATGGGCCACTGGGGCCATGTGTTGGGTTCAGGCATTTGCACCGGGGGTTACTGGGCCTGGCCAGATCTCTCTGCTGCTCCAGCAGTATCCCTGGAGTTTCCTGTGTCCCTGCCAACCTCAGAGAGCTCAGTGATTTTGGCATTGACAACAGATTCCTTCAGAATGGAAGTAGAGAAGGGAAATGACAATTTTAACAATTAACAGTCACATCAAAATGGAATTTCATGGGACAAAGAAAAGTCCCTTCTGTAGCCTAAAGGGATTCCCCTTGCTGAATGTCAAAGGCCTATTGTAAATAGTGGGAACCTCTCAAAGAAAAGGCTGCACAAATCCTTTGCATTGGAAAGTGCTATTCAAGCTAAATATAGGGATCACTCCCAGCTCCCTTTGTAATTACTTCTCCCTTATTTATTTGTCTTTCTGTTGCCTACTATGAGTCTGATTTATGAACAATTTCTTTTCTAGGATTGTCCCTTCCAGCAATATTGGGAATCTCAGTTCCTTTGCTCCTGGTTCTAGTTGTGGTGTGCTCTCTTATGGTGAAAAAAGGTAATAGTAACATTCATCAGTGCTCACAACTGCACAGACAGAGGCTCAGAAACAGTCACTAAAAAGCCATATGTGACTCTGAAGTTTTTATACCTAATGGGACAGAGCTTCAGCTGGTGTAATTTTGTATCGCTCCATTGGAGTCAATGGGCCAGATCCACAGCAGGTGTGTATCAGCCCTGGCCATTGGAGTTAGGTCAGATCCCCAGCTGGGATATATCAGCCAGCTCCTTTAAAGACAGTGAAGCTATGCCAGGTCATCCCAGTTGAACAACTTGCCTTTTATATGTAAGTGCATCTCTCAGGGCTTGTCTTTATGAACACTTAGTGCATGACAAGCTGGGATGGATACCTCACACTAGCCTGCTGTGCACTCACTGTCCTTGTGGGCCCTGCTTTCATTCACTAAAAGTTCTGGAGTGCACTCTGATCTGTCCTACATTGAAATGGAAATAAATCAAAGTGCACTGGGGGACTTTTAATGCCTGACAGCAGGGTTCACTTGGCAGTGAGTGCACAGCAGGCTAGAGCGCAGTAGATTTAACCCTAGCTTGCCACATACTAACCCTTTAGGGTATGTCTATTCAGCAAATTAATGTGTCATTGGATAGGCATACCTGTGCCAGCTTCAATCTAGCTAGCATGAATAACATGAGCAGTGAAGGCCTTGTGATATGGGCTCCAGTATGGCTGAATAGTAGACAAATCAGATTTATGAGTAAGAGAGCCATGTTTGGTTCACTTAGATTTATGGGTCTTAAAAAAAATATTGGGTGAATTCCAGAAACATCTGGGTATTCCTGAAAATGTTTGTAAATCCTGAAAGCTGTATTTGATTTAGCACAAATGATTATTTACATGAACATTCAGTTAACTGTTCCCGACATCTAACCAGAGAGCATATACAATAGTATATGATTTAGTAGACCAACCACATACTGCAAACAATTAGCTAAAAGAAACATAGATTGAAAATTATGCAACCAACTCTTTGATGAATGCTTACAAATAGAATATTCAAAGAAATAGAGTCAGTCCACAGACAATTTGGTAACAATAAAAAAAGTGACTAGATATGTAACTAAGCATTGTTTAACCAATTCTAGTGAATGTATAACTTATCTAAAATGGGAAATCTGCTGAACACAACTATTCTAATATATTATTTTTGTTCTGCCAGATTGGTGCTAAAACGAATAACACTGAAACTGTTTTCCAGGCAACATCTCAGGATGTAAGAATGCCAGAGGGGAGATTTTTCAAAGGCACAAATGAAAGTTAGGCACCCCATGAAAGTCAATGGGAGCCCAAATCCCATTTCTGCTTTGGAAAAATCTATCTCCTATAGACTAATCCAGATAACAAGTAGGGATTGAAATGTGTACTATATAGATTTAAAAAAAGCCAAACTATGGTTGGAAATTACAATCTCACCCTGTTTCCATTGATATTAATGTGATTTTTGCCATTGATTTCAATGGGAACAGAGGCAGCATGGAGCAAAGTGCTACACAGAGAGCTGATTGCAATGTGTGCCTGTTCATTTTTTTACTCTCATGATGATGTGAAGAGGTTTTTTTGATAACCTTTCCTTTTGTTTTTGTTTAGTTCAATCTAAAAAGAGACCTATAAGGTAGGAAGTGATTATTCCTTATGTTATTCCACTTATTAAAGCTTCATTTAACACTGTGTTGATGTGCAGAATACACCAGCCTTAACTCTGCCTCCTGCCCCTAATCCTCACTCCCATCATATGCAATCAGATATTCTTCCTACCTTCACCAATTCTGCGATGGTAGGAAGTAGTAGACATAGATCCCATGCACCCTTCTCATCTGCCACTCAGAGGATGAACACCTCTCCCTAGTCACATTCCTTGTAAGGACCAGAGATCACCCTATCCCCAGCCATCTGAAATGATCAAGGAGGGTTGAGCTCTGATCCTTTCATGTGTCTCAGCCCCCATGAGCCTCTGACTTTCCCCCACACTTCTCCATGTCTGTGAGCCCCCCTGAGCATCTGACACTCCCCCCCACACACAAACACACACACTGTTCCATGCACCTTTGTCCTCCCACAGTGTCTTCTCACCCCTGTGGTTTCCACCTCATGTCTCTGGCTCCCACTCTTGGGAATCTGATGGCAGAGAGAAAGAGAATGTAGAGAGTTCCAGCAGGTTGGTGGCACTGAAGCTGACTTGGGTTAGCGTGTGAGCAGGGTTGTGTCCTTCTTGTTAGCAGAGGCTGAGTCCCTGTCTCTGGAGATCCTAGCATGTTTTGTCTCTTATTCAATGGATGGGAGGCAGATGGACACCCCTGGAGACAGAAGGGGAAGCTATCAGGGCTCCTCTCAGAAGACTCTGAGGTAGAAGGGGGAGCCAAGACCTAAATGCTCAGTGGTGGAGATGGAGTGGCCAAATACACATGAGGGAGGGAGAGGGGGGTTCATAGGGCACATGGGGAATGGGGGTGATATCAAAAGCACATAGGGGCATTATGGGGCAATAGAGGCACATGGGGTTCAAAACACCAGAGATATGTGGGGCAGCAAAAGCACGAGATGTACATGGAATGCTACCGTTCAGCCACGAGGTAGCTTTGTATGTAAAATACCTTATTGAAATGACCGTCAGCCATACCTGGCAGAGCATTAAAGGATCTTATGGTGAACCCATCTAAGGTGTATAAGCAATTTCTGTGACCAGTCCATATCTGAGACAGAGAAACATGACATAGTGTCTGGAGTAATCTAAGAAGAAAACAGCATCAAAGATTGCAAACAGAAGGAACAAAGCAACAAAGGTTGCAGGATCTCATCAACATACCACTTTCAATGCCCTAGAGACCTTCAGCTTTGATAAACGTTCACAATGGACAGACTGGAAGCAATATTTTGCAAGATTTCACATTGCTACTAAGGTGCACAAAGAAACGGAAGGTATGTAGGTATCTTCTTTTATCTATGTTATGGGGAAGAAGGCAGATCATATCTTTAAATCTTTTGACATTGCTGATGATGGGTACAAAGATGACTATGAAAGGGCTCTAACTATGAGACATACTTTCTACCTCAGAGAAATGTGTTTTTTTTAAAGAGCTTGTTTTCACCAGAGGATAATGCTGAATGCTTCATAAGAGTTCTGCATACATTTGCTGAAAACTGTGATTTTGGGAATGCAAAACATGAAAATATCAGAGACAGTCTGGTTATTTGGTTAACAAATAAAATTCTTTCACAGCAGCTACAGTGATTTAACCCTAGCCAGAACTATACAGAAAGCAAAGCAGTCTGAGCTGGTGAGACAGCAAAAGGAAGAGCAAATTATCAAACTTGAAAAACAAACTGTCATAGACGCTGCTAACAGATGCAGCATGAGTGCCACAATTCATTACCATAAGACCCCTGAGGCAAGAAGAGAGAATTCTAAGGCTAAGAGGGACAAATTCCAGCCTACATGTACAAGGTGTGGAAAAAAAACATACCCCAAGAGACGATGCATGTCAAGCCACAGGAACACGGTGTAATACATGCGTGAAATATGGACATTTTGCAGCTGATTGCCATACCAAAGCAATCAGGGAGTTGACTGATATTACAGACGATCAAGAACCGTTGTTTCTGAGATCTATCACTTGTGATGACACAGAACCTACCTGGATAATGAAATGTTCATGGCAAGACTATTGACTTTTAAAATTGATGCAGGAGCTGAAGTCACCGTCATCTCAGAAGGGACTTACAATCCTCTTCAACTCCTCCTGAGAGCTGAAATCAGCTTACACATGTGTGACTGACCCTGGAAGTATCTGAACTGCATGGGCCTGTTCACCACAGAAACAACTTGCAAAGCCAACACTTTGCATTCAGAATGCATGTGATCAAAGGATCAAAGATCAACAACCTTCTCAGCTGCAGGTTGCAGCTGCAGGGCCTCATGAGAAAGGTAGAAGAACTTGATGGAGGACTTAGTGATATTGGACCTATGAAAAGAGATCCAGTTCAAATCAACCTAAGAGACAATGCTGAACTATACCGCTTACAAACACCCCTGCCAGAGAGACCTTGGAAGATCCTATCTGCAGATTTATGCAAATTCAGAGAGCATTGTTAGAGGGCTTTTCCTTTACCTTCTCCCCTGGTTCTTGTCTTGTCAGAAAGCAGAAGACCAGAACTCCAAAATGCAGGCAATGCGATGTTTATTGGGGTTAGTTCCAAGCAAGCATATTCTGAAGCCCTTCACACCAGTTGGGCTGATCTCTATACGCTGACAGAGTCTGTTCCCCAGTGTTCCGCTCCCAGCTCTGACATCACAGAGCATTTACCCCGTGTTCCCCTTCTCAGCTCTGATGCTGCAGAGAATTTACCCCATGTTCTCCTTCCCAGCTTTGAGGCCGCAGAGCCTTGCCTGTGTCCCTGTTCCCCGTTCCCTATTCCCTGTTCCCATTCCCCCCCTTAGCAAACATGATTCCAAGTCCCCCACACACTTCCTGTTTGATCCCAGTTTATATAGTAATATTCTCAGCTATACCTTAACCTATCATTTTACTGAAATTTAACTAACCAATCCTAACATATTGTAACATAATTCTCTAACCAATTATATCCCACTACCCTAATTAACTTACACATAGCAAAGCTATTTATAGAGCAGGCAGAAACAATTAGAGAACCAGACAGATTAACAATAGAAAAGTTATGGCCATAAACATAAAACAATACAGAAATGAGGGTATCACAACCACAACCATTGATAAGTGATTTTTTGCCAGACAGGATACTATCAAACTACATTTTCTTTAACCATCTTAAGATCCGTTTCTTTATCTGGTGGTGATGTGCACTATCAGCCCAATAGCACCTTATTTCAGTGTGACTGGTCTGGGATGTAAGGACGTGACCATAGGCTTCCCAGCTTTTGGCTGCCCCTGCTGCTTAGCCAAAGGCCTTAGCCTAAGAACAAGGCCTCAGACTATCCTAGTGAGAGAAGGTCCATACACTGGTGGACTGTGATTTTGATTCTTTGTTTTTATATCCCTGTAACTAGCTAAGTGATAAAAATACACCAACACTCCTATAGTACAGGCCTTTACAGACAGGCCTGAATATCTATATTCTAACAGGCATCATTACATGGTCACTGCAGACTATTTTCCTAGGTAGATATAAATAATGTACTTGAAAGACATAACATATTGCAGTGTAATTGAGAAACTGAAGTTCACTTTTGCTCACTTCGGTATTACAAAACAGTTAGTGATGGAGAATGGACCATAATTCACTGCAGAAGAATTTGACTCATTTCAAAAAGAATATTTTTTTTGTCATATTTGTAGAAGTCTGCATTACCCACAAGTGAATAGAGAGACTGAGACAATTGTACAGACAGTTCAGAAAATCCTAAGGTGGGAAGATCCAGTCTTTGCTCTTCTGAATCACAAATCGACACTAATAGCAGCTACTGGGCATAATACAGCACAACTCCTGATGGCAAAACAACTCGGAGCTACTGTTCCAACTTTGTAAAAAAAAAATCTGTCTCCAAAGTGGCCAAAAATGAAGAGAGTAGCCAATTCAAATAAAAAGGCAAAAAGAGCTTACAAACACTTTTAGAACCGATGTCCTACAGTTAGCGAACGGATGGGTCTAGAACCTATGACCCATGTTCATGTTAAATTGGATGGGGAAAAAAGGATGGATAACTCCAGTTCTCATAAAGAAAAAGAATTCAGAGCGCAGATTGTATGTGATCAAGACCAACAGTGGAAAATTCGACAGAAGCCATCAACATCTACAGTTTGTTCCTTAGAAAGAACAGTCAACAGACCAAATTGTACAGATGGCAGATGCGGAAGAAGAAGGCTCAAGGATTCCAAACTGACCACAGCCAGCTGTTGCAACTAATGGACAGCCAGGTGGCCAAGTTGTTCTGTGTGTGGGTCATGGAATTAGAAAACCTGTATGATTCAGAGACACTTAACAGACTGACCTGTACTGAACTTAAATGATCAAGTGTAAATACTGTAAATAGAACTTAAAGGAGAAGACATAATGGAATGCTAAACTGGAGAATATCATTCAGCCATTAGGTGGCACTGTGTGTAAAATACCTAATTTAAGCCAAGTTCAGCCATACCAGCCAGAGCGTTAAAGAATCTTATGATGAAGAAACTTGGTGTGGATAATAAGCAAGCTCTGTGACCGTTCCATATCTGGTACAGATGAACAGGACAGGACCAGAGATACATAGCAGGGATTGAGGGGTGAGAGGAGTATGAGGTGCAATAGAGGTACACTGGTGGGTCTCTGAGGATAGAAGCACATGCAGGCACTGATGGGGGTCACAAGCATGTGGAGGATATTAGGGGTTTCTCAGGGCCAGTCACCTTGTAGGGGTCAGGGGGAGTTTGAGGACTCTGGGGTCCTCACGTCCTGATGTGTGCCTCTTCGACAGAGTCCAGGGCTTTCCAGTGGGGTTGGAGTAGAAGAGCAGGGGTCTGGAGGAGTGAGGAGTTTGGGTGCAGTGGGGTGGGGCTGCTGAGGATATTTGGGGACCCAAGCTGAGCTGACTCCTATGGCTAGGGGGTAAAGTGGGGAGTTGGAGTTTAAGGGGGGATTTTCTGTACAGGGAAATATGACCCAGACATTAGAACGGAGAGACCAGATATTGGGAGAGCCAGGGGGATGCAGACTGGGGCTATCGCAGTATCTTGCCCAGATAAAGGGAAGCCAGATAGGAGCAGGAAGGCACTGTTGGGATGCTTCCTCGGAAGGGTGGGATTTACACTGAACAAATGTAAACACCATCCTTCTCCTGGGCTTTGTCTGTATCTCCCTCTGAGCTCTACTGATGAAAAGTGCCCCAGAGTAGCTAGGTACTATTGTTATCATTAGAAAGGCAAGGGCCCTTGCTGTGCTTTCCCCCATAGGGGTAGTTTGACTTCATGTAGGCAATTGGTGAACTGCTCCGGCGGGTGATGGGATATGTGCAGGGAATGAGTGAGTGTGAAGTGTTGGGGGTTGGCATGTGGACTGAACGGGTGGGTGGAAAATGAATGTGGGCATGGACTAGTCATGGGTGCATGTTAAATGGGTGGGTGTGGAGTGTTGGATCAGGTGTGCAGACGAGTGTCTATAATTATTCAGTGTGTATGTGAGCAGACTGAGTGGTCAGGTCAGTTTTGTTTGAATCGTGGCAAGTTGTGATGTAAGCTGTGTCTGGGCCGTATGTGAATAATTAGTAAGCAGGTGCAATGGAATGGAATGGAAGTGGATGTGGAATTAATGCTAGCTGAGAGGTAGGGAACAAATGCATGGAATAGGCATGGGAAGGACAAAGAGGCCATGTATCTGTGAATCCATGCCTATGTAGGCAAATTTATGCAAATACATGTAAAATAGAATTAATTTTTTTGTTTGGTTGGTTACCAGGGTTGTCAGGTATGCAATCTTTCACCTTCAGGGTTGCTCTAAATTACACCAGACACTGGACCAGAACAGATTTGGGTAGGGGAATCACAGAGTTGGCTTAAAGCCATCTTTGCAACGCCTTCCATCTCAGCTGCACTGAGTTCTCCTCAGCTGCAGAAAAATATCTGGGGCCTCAGAGTCCAAGGGCTTTTTCTTTTTTTTTAGTTGAAAACATAAACAACAGGGCAGGTCTTGTATCTTATTCTAAACATAAACAGCTTCTGACTCATGTGATGTATAACAGCAGGACAGCATTCTGAGGGGAAGGTCTTGAAGGTGAGAATGCCCTGCCACAGATCATGTTAGCATTTCACCTGCAGTAGGGGTTTGCAGGATCAGGCTGTGTGGACAGGGTCAGGCCCGAATGCCCATTGAAAGCAGTTACCACCCCTCAGGAGGTGCTTCACAGCATCCTGCACCAAGAGGCCCTAAGGAGCTTCACCCCTTGTACCAGCTATTCTGTAGCACCACTCCCTGACATCAGGATGGAAATCACAACTGAGGGCAGCATCAGGTCTCATTGATTTTAATGGATTTCTGTTTTCTACAGGAAGCAAAGTCCAAGATACACCGATGCCACGATCACCGAGGATCAGCTTCACTGTAAGAAACAGCTATGTACTGTCTCCACCCCAGTTTTAAGATTTTTCTCTATATTTAGACAAGGGCAAATAAGAAAGAGAATGAGGTGACAGGAAAGCTAGAAATTGCCAAAGAAAATCTATAATAGATACAGCAAAACAAAGAAATTATAACTCTTCAGTTATGCATTCATTCCCATATTTCCAAAATAGAAGACCAAATTAATTATTTTTTTTTGTATTTTCTAAAATTTATTTGCAGTGCTCTCAATTTGAGATTACATAGATCACTCTTCAAAATGAACAAATGTTACTTTGTTAGATGAATTCTGATTTTCTTAAAATATTTTTTAATGTTATCCCATTTAAAATATACTTTTCATGTTCTCTCTTTACCATGCAAATCAAATAATCTGGAATACAGTTTTGCAAGCCAGAGGCCTGTCAGTGTTCACTATTATGTTATTCTTCCGTGGCCATGTTTTAACACTCTTATTCAGGAGGATATGGTGTACTGGCCTTCTTTTTACATTATAGGGGCTCTGCACTTGTCTGACCAGTCTACGGGGGCACGTTATGCTGGGGTGGTGTTACCAGATTTGCCCGTTACTTTGCGATATGCTCATTTATTAGGGTTACTCTTCTGGGGAGGGGGTTCTGTAATTCTATTGATGTACTGCCTGTGTCACTTGTGTGTTCATATGGCGCTCTACTTCTCCCTTCTGCACATCCCTTTCCAATGGAGCTATGGTTCCCCAGGGCTGGATTCCTCCAGCCCCAGAATCAGATGAGCGAGCGTGCACACACATACACTAACAGAGCAAGTCTGAGTGGACTGGGTCAATCAGCACCTTCAAGCTGCCACCCTCATATGTCACAGGTTCAGCACGTCCCTATCCCCACTTTCACGTCACACTTATTCTGGTAGTAACCTAGTTGATGAGCAAACCCCACAGTATTTTTGGGTGCTACAGGGATCTTTAGCTTAGGTAATAGAAGTGTTGCTGCAGAGTAAATGGGGAAGCTAAAAACACAAAAGGGTAAAGTTCAGAGAGAGAGAGAAACAACCAGCTTAACCATAAAAGTTATTTATTCAATAATAGTGATAACCACACAAGGAGCCTAAACAGACATAACAGTTACATTATTAAAAGTTTAAAAAGTCAAATATAGAAAACTATACTTGCCTGAGGTAGAAAAGAAAACAGAGAAAGAGAGAGAGAGAGAACTGGGATCTCACCAATCCATGAAACTTGAACTGGGCAGGGTTTCCAGGTGATGGTGGTAGCTCAGGGTCCTGAGTGCTGGAGACAGGCAGAGCCCCCAACACGATCAGTCAGGAGAAGATGAAATCCTAGTGGAACTGATGCAGAATTTAGATCCATGCATCAGAACACTTACTGGAGTGTGGGGTAGGGTTTTTTGTAGGGAAAATACAGTGGTTCAAGGGAGAACACTACGTTTGTTTGTGGCTAAACTGATGACTCAAGGGTTTTCTTTAGACTAGACAATAGGAGCTGATCACTTTTGGCTATGGGTGGTGTTTCTTTCAGGGAGCTCACAATGCAATTAAGCTGCTTCAGTATTTTGGATATCAATCAAGGATTCATTACTAGAATCGGTCTGATAACTGCTGAGCTGGGTGTGTGCAGGGTAGGTTCATTAACATCTGGAGCAGAGATCCCCAGGATGCAGTGCTTCCCTACTTTTCTGGTCCCAGAGCTCAGTGCGGTTCTTGCCTTGCAATCTCTGTTCTCCATTCTGTATGGTAATGGAGATGTCTCCCTGTCCCATTTTTGATGCAGATGAGACACGGGGAGTTGCCTTAATCCTATCACCCTTGTCAGGAGTGGTCTAGGTGTGTCTCCCACTGCCCTTCACTGCTCTCTGCAAGTCTTTTCTCTGATCGGTTTTGGTTCAAGCAGAGGCTGGGGGTGGGGGGTGTCCTTCATGAATCAGACAGCCTGGATACTGCGCCCTGGTTCCCCAAGAACACAGAGCTGACTGGTATCAGTGGAACTAGGTATGTAGAAGACCCAGAGTTGGGGATCTCCTGAAGAGGGTTAACTAGACCCCCAGACAAGAAGGAGCAATGCTGCCCTGTGGCCCTGCCCACCCAACCCTGTATAATTCTTGTTACCCTACAATTTCCCTGTGTCCCCATTGAAGATTTTCTTCTTCTATTTATTTCTCTGTCCCTCCTCCACACCCCATTTTCTTTCCCATGTTTTTCTCCCCCATTTCTTCCCTTTCACTCTCTCTTTATTTGGTTCTCGCACTCCTGAACTATGGCCATCCTCCATCCTTCCAGTTTTTTTTCCTCTGCCTCCTTCTTTCTTCTCCACTTACCACTGGCCTCTTGCTGCTTCCCCCATTCTTTCTCCTCACCCTTCCTTCCCCATTCAATCTTTTCTCATCATGTATACCACCTTCTCCTTTACTGGGGTAACAGTGAGTGTAGTAAGAGAATCCACTGGGGTAGTATGGCTTCTCTGAGCCATAGTAGTAGATACAGTACCATTTGCATGGGGTTAAGGAACCTCTGTGTGGGGATCAGAGATAGAACAATATGTTTAAAAGTCAATGGAAAGAAGCTGTAATGAAGGGAGAAAGTGAGAAGAAGGTAGATAAAAGGATGAGTGAAAGCAAGGAACTCCAGCAGTCAGGAAGGGATGGTGTCACATGGGCAGTCAAATGAATTACAGGCTGAAATAACTCAGCTGGAGACTGGTGTGAAGAAAGGAAGGACACTGAATAGGGTAGAAATAATGGGACAGACATTGCGGAAGCTTCCACTGGAGAGTGTAAAGATTTTCTTTAAAGAAACTGGTGGGACTTTGACCAGAACATGAGAGAGGTGCATAATTCAATCACGAGGAGGAGGTAGAAACCACAAGAAGATGGTAGAACTGATGGAAATGTGGCCCCCAGATATTCTACAAAAGAGCTCAGGGGGTGGAGCAAAGAAAGGGGTGTGAGGAGTGAGCCAGAGCTGAGAAATGAGGGCATGACTAGAACTGTGAGAGAGGGAAGTAAAGGAGAACAGTGCAGAGGAGAAGGGAGCTAAAGGTAGAGAGCTTGTTCAACTGCTAGGGAGACTTTAACTCTCATTTTCCATAAGAACATAAAAAAAGTAAGAACAGCCATACTGGGTCAGACCAATGATCCTCCTAGCCCAGTATCCTGTCTTCCAACAGTGCCAATGCCAGGTATTTCAGAGGGACATAACAGAAAAGGGCAATTATCAAGTGATCCATCCCATGTTGTCTAGTCCCAGCTTCTGGCAATCAGAGGCTAGGGACTCCCAGAGCATAGGGTTGCATCCCTAACCATCCTGGCTAATAGCCATTGATGGGCCAGAGCTAGGGTGATCATACATCCTGTTTTGGCCAGGATAGTCTCCCTTTTTTAAGCGCTATCCCAGATGTCCTGACTTTTCTGGCAAAAATGGGCACTTGTCCCATTTTCTCTTGCCAGTTGCAAGTTGCTCTGATCAGTTGGCAAGAGCAATTGGAACATATGCCCAGTTTTGCCAAAAAAGTGGGTTGTGCTCCTTGAAGGGAGCATGGAGGTATGTTTGGGAGGCTAGTGGCAACACAAGGCACTGGGCGGTGGGACTCGTGCAGTCAACCCAGCGTGGTGTGGGGCTCATGCGGTCAGCCCCAGTTCCAGGTGGCGTGGGGCTTGGGCAAGCAGCAATGCCAGGTGGCTTGGGGCAGCCCTGTGTGTGGGGGTGGGGAGTCTCAGGCAAACAGTCATGCCAGGTGGCTCAGGCCAGCCCCACGCCATATCATGATTTCACTTTGATAAATATGGTCACCCTAACCAGATCATGATATAAATGTTACTTTAATCACTATCAATAAATTTGGAGATTTCTGACTTTATTTCTTTAGGTTGTTTTTTGAAAGACACTTCTTTAAAAAAGAGAAAATGTAGTTTTAATATTTGGTTTACAAAATTCTGTCTTCATAACGTCAGATCCTCACAAATAGCTGAGTAAATTTTTCTCAAGCTTTCCAGAAACATTCCCCTATAAGGGATGAAATAAGCATGATAAATTGCAGCCCAGGTGTTGTTATTTCACTAAGTGATTAAAGGAGTCATATCCAATATCACTAGATTAATGCATCTTTATAGCTGAGAATTTAAGTGCTCAGGACTCAGGAAACGCAAATGTGTGGTTCCTCCAAGACCTGCTTTATAACACAAAGATTAGAATGAGATGATTTTTAAATGTTACATGAATGCAACAATGTCTTAAAATGAGAGTTAGAAAAAGAACTGTGGCTCATTCTGTCCCATAACTGTATCCAAGGGCATTGGAGGGGACTTTAATGAGCCACTCTGCTCTGTGACGCTGACTTTGTGAAGACCGAGCTTTGGATCTCTCCAGTGTGACTTTATGTCCTATTCTGATGGGAGCAAGAATTGGAATACATCCTTGTTTGAGAACTGACACAATTCTCTGGCTTTTCACTGGAAACTGATAAGAATGGACTAAATGTAATTCTTTCCCCAGATGCCTCGATTGTGGGACATGGAAGTGGTACAGTAAGTGAGACTATCAAAGTTATTTATATAAATCTTTCTATAGCACATGCCACCAGAAAATTGCAGATCTGAATCCAAATTGGAGTCTAGATTTTGACTTTTAAATTTGACCAGAAGCTGGTAAACTTTTAAATATTTAAAATACTTTTAGCTACTATTTTTGGGGGGGGGGGGTTTCATCCCAACAGCAAACACAAACCTTCAACAATCTTAATCCTTCTCCCTAGCAAAAATAATTGTGACTCATTTTTCTGTGCTGTCTGAGATATCCTGGAGTTTGAATTTTAAACAAGGCCAAATAAATGACAATTGGATAGAATCTGGAATATTTGCTTTAGCTGGATGAACAAAGTCTCCCTCTGTTTTGTTTTGTTTTCTGCTACTGTGTTCCTGTTGTTTTTTTAGTTTGGTTTGGGGGCGGGGGGTTGTTTGTTTGTTTCCTGGGATTCTGTTCTGTGTTTGTCCCTTCTAAGTTATTTATTATAGCTGTTTCTGAAGAGCAGGAAATTCATGGGGCTGCTATAATTAACGTTCACTTATTCCATGGTTATGGGACTATGTCTTAAATGTACATTTTAGGCTTTCTAAGATGTAATTGTTTCTTTAGAAGTATATGTTTGTGAGGTTTAAAAATATCTATTTGAGTTTAATGCAATACGTTTTAATCTAAATTCAAGCTATCTTAATTAAGTTTTTATGTGTAGGAATTTCCCAGATTTTTACAAATTAAATGAGGTGCCCTGAAAGTTAAACTCTATCTGGCATGAAATTCTTTACAGGCTGGATGCATGAAGTTGTTCTGGGATCCAAGTTTCTCAAGTTTAAGGGCTAGAGTCTCTTGCAACCAGGTTTCACTGAGTACTGCAGCACTGTCAGGGAGCCAGTTACAATTCCTTAATTCTCTTCCCAAGTGCAGGCCAGGTTAGAGCAGCCATGGGTCTGCTCTAATTTGCATCAGCCAGCTATGGGCTCTAAGGGTATGACTCTCTATACTGCAGCTGGGAGTGAGCCTCCCAGTCCATGTAGACAGACTTGCACTAGGAGGGCTCAAGCTAGCACACTAAAAATTGTGACCCAGGCTGCAGCTTGGGCTCTCAAGCCAAGGGAGTCAGGTGGGCTTCAGAGCCTGAACTCCAGCCTGAGCCGCAATGTCCACACAGATATTTTCTGCACACTACTTCAAGCCCCACTTGTATGAATCTGTGTACCCAGGCTGAGAGGCTTGCTCCCAGCTTCAGTGTAGACGTAGCGCTAGGGACAGTCCACAGCTGGGAACTCCCCCATGTTGGGAATATCCTCAGCAGGGCAGTTAAGGGCACACGTCAGGCAGCACAAAGGATGTGAAATAGGCCAATAAACAAGAGGTCCTTGAGCTTTATCAGGCTGCTGTACTGTGTCCAGAATTAGGTGTCAGTAGATCAGGGTGAGAGAACAGGCAGCTTACATAAGAGATTGCCTTGTCAGTGAAGGTCCAAACCCCACAAGTGAAAATGTAACCCTTAAAACTTAAACCCACAAAACTGGGTGTAAAATGTGAATCCTATTTCAGCATTAAGTAAGAGAGAGCTAGGTAGTGTCACTCCTCAAAGAAACTTTCCAATGACTTTTATATTCTATCAATAAAAATTCTCAGTTGGCAGACAATTTCTATTCCTTTCTAAACCTATGCTGCTTATTGTTTATGGTTCAATTTGTTCTAGATTCTAGAGGGTATTTTTCTTTCTTTTTAAAGACGAATTAAGAAAGAAATCACAAATTATTTTGAGTCATCACTAATTTTGTCCCCTTCTTTATTTATTAATGTATATTCTGACCTTTCTCCCTAGTTGTTTTCCTCTTGATAAATTAATAAATATAATGATTTTCCTTAATATTTTTGGCTGTATTAACTCATTCTGCTTTTAAAAAATATGGCTTATTTTTTTCTCTGTAGACTTTGTATAAATGCATTTTACAGATGATTGATACCTGTGCTTATTGTTTTAAAGAGTTTTCCAATCAGAAGAGAAGAGTCTGTGATCTATACACTGTTGACTTTCAAACCAAGGCAGGGAGTGGTTGATCCTCCAGATTCATAAACAGAACAGCCTTTCTTTCATCTCTCTGAGACTGGTAAGCACATCCTACTCCATTAATTAAATATTGATATCTTCCCATGAATAGAGGATGAATAAGACCTGATCTACAATTAAAATGTTTACCATCATAGCTATGTTGGTCAGAGGAGCTATGGTGTTGCAAGAGTGCTTCTATCATAGCTAAATGTCATTCAGGGAGGTGATGTTCCTATACCAGAAGAAAAATACCTTCTATTGGTGTACGCTTCATCTACGCTATGGGCCAGATTCACAAATTAATGTAGGCTTGGAGATGCTCTGTGTCACCATGCCTAACTTTTAGGTATCTAGAAAATTACTGGGGGCTGGTCTACACTGCAGAGGTAGATTGACTTAATTACATCACTCGGGGCTTTGAAAAATTTCCCTCCTTGTGCAATGTAATTAAGCCAACCTAAGCCCCGGAGGTGGATTTACTAGAGCAATGAAAGAACCCCTCCTGTCACTGTTGTGTCTACTCTTCAGCAGCCCAGCTGCAGCAGTGCCACTGTAGCATTTCTGGTGCATACAGCCCTTGGACTTACGACACAATTCGTTCCTCAGAATTGCATTGTAAGTCGAAAAGTTGTAAGTCGAAACAGCTTTTCCCATAATAATCAATGGTATAAAGGGGGTATTGGTTCCTGAACCAAGGCCTGATACACTATTTTCACCACACTAACCCAGATTTTTGTACTAAATTAATTATAGATGACTAACGTTGCAACATCAATGTATTTACTGTACCCTGCATTTTGTAAACAGCATTGAAATAAACATATAAACTCACATATACTTTGACTCAGAAGGCTGGCAACAGAGGCTCAGCAAGCCAGGGAGAATGGCACATATGCTGAGCCTCAGACAATCACTGTTCAAGCTTTCTGACTGGCTGGGACCGGGAGCCAATCAAAAACAAGCGGCAATCCTACCCGGCTGCCTTGAAGCCAATCAGAAGCAACCCCTTTCAGCTCCATACCAGTACTGTATAACGCGCCCAGGAAGGGAATTCAAGCAAACTTTATGCAAATAGCACATCATAAGGGCAAAACAAGTGTCATGGGATGAAACAAGCAGTCAATTGAAGAAAAAGCATCATAACTGGTGTCCGACGTAAGTCGGGCATCGTAAATCCAAGAACTCCCTGTACATACCCTGGGATTCATAGAGCCTGTGTTTGGTGCCCAGGTTCCCCATATTCTTTTCAACTTAGAAAAAGAGATGATTTAGGGGGGATATGATAGAGGGCTATAAAATCATGAACAATGTGGAGAAAGCGAATACAGTTTTATATACCCTTTCCTACAATACAAAAACCAGGGGTCACCCAAATGAATCAATAGGCAGCAGGAATAATACAAAAAGAGGAAGCACTTTTTTCACACAACATACAAGTATCCTGTGGAACTCATTGCCATGGGATGTTGTGATGACCAAAAGTGTAACTGGGTTCAATAAAGAACTAGATACGTTCATGGGGGAGAAGTCCATGAATGACTATTAGTGAAGATGGTCAGGGATTTAACCCCATGCTTGGGGCCACACTAAACCTCTGACTACCAGAAGCTGGGAAGGGAAGACAAGGTTGAATGTCTCCATAATTCTCCTGTTGTATTTATTCCCCGTGAAGCTCTGGTACTGGTCACTGTTGGAGACAGGCTATGGGGTAGAGGAACCATGGTCTGACCCAGGATGGCCGTTATTACAGAATGAATAGGATCCAACAAAGCCAGCATGCTAGGCAGCTCCTCACTTAAACTAGCCAATGGGAGGTGCTATCCTGAGGGGTGTGTGCTAACCCCTGCCCCTTTCAGGGAGATAGTTGCCTAAATCCAGCACCACCCTGTGCTTGGGATTCCCAGTTGTGAATCCTCTCTTGGGGTTTGGCACCTCCACCTTTTCAACAAGAAGGTGGAGGAGTGGGACCTCCCTCATAACTTTAGGGTACTCACCTGGGATGCGGGAGACCCCAGTTCATGTTCAACCCTGTGCTTGAGGGCAAGAAGGGAGAGGAGCAGACCTAGACCACTTCTCACATGAGTGCTCTAACCTCTACACTATGAGATATTCCAGTGTGGGGCTCTCTCATTTTCGCCTGCAGAAGCTGTTCCACTGTGCATAGCTAATGAGTTATTTGGTGAGCGAGAATGAGAGTGCATCCACATGCAAGAATGACTGTAGTTTGGTGGTCAGATCACTCACTCAAGACCTGGGCAACCCAAGATCCAGTCTACCTGCTCTGATGAAGCTTATTTCGCCAGAGTGGAACAGCTTCAACAGGAGACACTGAGGGAGGCCCCCCTGTGAGAGTGCTCCATAGGCCAGTGCTTGGGGCACTCTCCTGAGGGGTGGGAGACTCCTATTCAAATATATTCTCCCTATGAGTTGGGGAGGAGGGGAGGGTCTTCCACATCTTAGGTGAGAGCCCTAACCACTGTGCTAAAAGTTAGGAGGAAGGGCCTCTTTCTCCCCGCACACCACCACCTGCTTTGCATGAGCTCTCTTGCATGGCTATATTCAGTAAGTGGCCATTTAATATGCCTATTGCATCAGGCCCTGTACGTGGATTGGGAGAGGAATACTTATTTTCCCCAGGTCCATGAAAATCTCTAGGGTTTGAGCATCCAATGCCAGGCATGGGGCTGCAGTGCGCCTGTTCAGAGGCAGAAACATAGGCACCTTGGCAACTGCTTCTGCAAAAATTTAGGTGCCGTGTCAGTTTAGGCAACTACAGGGTTTGGTGGTAGTTGAACAGGGGCTTTACGAAACCTAATGGTGCCTGATTCTGGGATGTTGGTGCCTAAAGTGGCAATTAGGTCCCTATAGCCTTGTTTGCCAGCATATGTTCTGTAGGATAGTCATAGGGCCAAATTTTAATCTGAACTACTCCAAAGTATGGGGAATTTAGCTCTCATTTACATGCCATTATGGATATAGGTCTGATTAGAGATGGTCAAAATTTTCTCTTCAAACTTTTACATATACATAAATGGCTTTTTCACCAAAATTAAAATGTTTAGAGAAACAATTCATTTTGATTAGGTAATTGAATCTTCCAATTTTTCAGTGAGAAACTAGAAATTGAAGACTGATGGTTTTCATTTTTTTTTTTAATAAATCAGCTTTTGAAAACTAAATGTTTGGTGGTTTAGTTTAGGCAACTTCCTGGCCAACATCCTGGGTTTTGTGAACCCAGTTTCTTGGTGCTTGTTTCCCCTCATTCATTCCACAGGGAGCCTAGGTACCTACATCACAGCTGTGGATTCCACTGGGCAGCTGGGCACCTAAAATTGGATGTTGCAATGCTAGGTCCTCTTTGTGGAGCTCTCCCTTCATTGTCAATATAACATTTAACAATCTGTAGGTGATTAAGACACTAATGCTTAAAAACTAAGTGCCGGCAAAAAAGGTCACTACAGTTTTTTGGAGCAAAATTCATCTCATATATATGTAATTATCATTTAAATTGTTGCAACGAGTCTTCTATGAAGATATGTTTTTTGACAGAGCTAGTTAAAAAAATTGCATGAAACATTTTCACTTGAAAAATGTGGTTTTGTCAAAATCAAAATTTCTCATGAGAAAAATGTCTTCTTTTTATTATTTTTTTAAATTCTTGGTCAGGAAAATTTAAATGATTTTTCCTTTATTAATTTAGAAATGTTAATTCAATACAAAAAATTAATTTCAAATTGACATTTTGATGTAAAGTGTCATTTTAAGTGAAAATGTCAATTCAAAATGAAATATTGTATTTCAAATATTTATACTTAAAATGACATTTAGATCACATTTTAATTTTTTTCATTTTGAATCAACATTTCAAAATGAAATATTTAATTTTGATAAGTGTTTAAAATTCATTTTTACATTACAAAAAAAAGTTAATATTAGGGACCAAAACAACTGCTAGGGGAAAAAAATCAGAATTTCCAAGAGGATGGAAATTCCATTTTCCAACCACTTCTAGGTTTTAATAAAGTTCTTCTGAGTAGATGAATTTCTGAATATGCAGTTTGATTACTGTGAACATTCACTTATATGGTCTATTTTCTCTCTCTCTCTCACCCTGGGTAGGTTCTGGCCTTTGATTAATTTTCTGAGAAAAGACTGGCATTGGATTCTTACCCTTGACAAATTTTTGGATTCGCTTTTCTTCTTTGAATAGAAGTCCATATGTAACATACTCTCACACTGAGCATATTAGACATATTAGAAAAGTATATGAATGGTAATTAGGGCCATTCCTGATAAATAGCTAATACATATCTGTTAGATGGACTAGAACTTTGAAATGTAGACTTGTACTGTTAGAGAATTAGAAGAAGATAATGATTGTATGTGTTTATGTTTACGTATATCTTGTGAGATGTTAATGTAACCAGACGGTTCCTGTCTGTCACAATATTCTATTGATTCAGAGATCGAAAGACAATATTAACATTTAGATTAAACTTGGGTGTGGCAGTGGTGGTTTGTGAATGGTGTGGAGAAAGTGAATAAGGAAGTGTTATTTACTCTTTTGCATAACACAAGAACTAGGGATCACCCAATGAAATTAATAGGCAGCCGGTTTAAAACAAACTAAAGAAAGTACTTCTTCATACAATACACAGTCAATCTATGAAAGTCGTTGCCACAGAATGTTGTGAAGGCCAAAATTATAATGTGGTTCAAAAAAAGTTTTAGATAAGTTCATGGAGGATAGGTCCATCAATGGCTACCAGCCAAGATGGTCAGAGATGCAACCCTATGCTGTGGGAATCCCTAGCCTCTGACTCCCAGAAGCTGAGGCTGGATTACAGGGAATGGATCATTCAATAATTGCCCTGTTCTGGTCATTCCTTCTGAAGCACCTGCCATTGACCACTGTTGAAAGACAGGATACTGGGCTAGATTGACCATTGTTCTGACCCAGTATGGCTGTTCTTATGTTCTTATATAATGGTAGCACCCGCAAGAGCACAGCAAGTGCCAATTGTTTGGGTTGCCATAAGGAGGACTATGTCCATTTCACAGAGGCCTCTGTGCCTTAATCTGACCATGGATGGCTTCTTAGACTCCAATGAAGTATATGAATTTACACCAGCTGGGAATCTGGCCCATCGACTCCTAAGGAGTTTGTACAGATTTATACCAGTTGACAATCTGGTCGCATTGACACTCATGTTCTGCTCTGATTTACACCAATTGATGATCTGGCCATTGACTCCAATAGGGTTATGTCAGAGTTCAAGGAGAGGAAGGATTTTCACAGGTGTCTCCCGCCACTACAGTGAGTGCTGAAAACACTGGCCTATGGGATATTCTAATGTGGGGCTCCCTTTCACTCTCTCCTGTTGAGCTGTTCCATTGTGTATAAATAACAAAAGAATGATTAGAGCAAGGAGATTCCCAGATTTCAGCGGGGGGAGAAGGCGGGGTTGTGCCCTAACTGGCAAGCTATACACTAATGTCCACTGTCTTGCTCAGCAGCTATATATTTATACACAGTGAAAGAGCTTCAACAACAGTCATTGATGGAACCACCACCCCATCAGAACAGCCTGTGACCCACTAGCTGGTGCACTCTTCTGAGACACCAGAGATCTCTGCTCAAATCCTTTCTTCCTTCAGGGTAGAGAGAGAAACTGAACCTGGGTTATCCACCTCCCAAGCGAGCATTCTAACCAATAGGCTATAAGCTCAGCACCACCTCCATGTTCTCTAACAGCAGTGGGATTTGGAATGGGACCTGATCCAGTAGTTGTTTTGCAGAGGCTGCCTACTGGATTGAGCCCCACATGGGATTTAGGCAGATGAATGCTTGTCTTTCCCTCTGTTGTGAATCACTCTGTAGCTTAGATAGGAGACCTAGCGCGAGACAGCAGAACTTTTACCCTAAAAACTTAGGCACTGAGTGAGTTTAGGCACCTACAGCATTCAGCAAGAGTTTTGTGGATTGCAATAGAACCTAAAAATGGGATTTAAGCACTCAAACCCAAGATTTAGCTGCCTGGGCCTGGGGTTTAGGTATCTAAGTATCTTTGTGGATCCCACCTAAGAACCTACATAGAGAACAAATATTTGATAGTGGGCTTTTCAGTCTGGCAGACAAAGGACTAACAAGATCCAATTCCTGGAAGTTGAAGATAGACAAACTCAGATTGGAAATAAGGAGTACATTTTTAATGGTGATGGTAATTAACCATTGGAACATCTTACCAAGAGTCATGGTGGATTCTCCATCTCTAACAATTTTTAAATAAAGATTGGATTTTTTTCTAAAGATCTGAGCGGGCTGCATGCTTGCTGTGATATGGCGAGACAAGAGGAGGAGAGCAGAGTTGCAGTGAAAGCGGTGGATGACGATGGTCATATAGAGGACCTGCGAGGTGGATTCATGGCACCAGGAGAGCAGGAGAGCAGAGCTGCAGCAGAAGTGGTTGTTTGATGATGATGGTTAGCAGTCCTACTTCACCGTATGCTGAAAGCAGTATGGCATCCACACGGAAAAAAGATGCTAAACGATTGTCTGCCATTGCTTTCATGGAAGGAGGGGCAACTGACAACATGTACCCAAAACCAACCACGACAATGTTATTGCCCCATCAGACATTGGGAGCTTAACCCAGAATTCCAGTGGGCAGCAGAGACTGCAGGAACTGTGGTATAGCTACCCACAGTGCAACGCTCCGAAAGTCAATGCTAGCCACCGTACAGTGGACTCACTCCTCCGACTTAATGCGCTTAGTGGGGACACACACAATCGACTGTATAAAATCGCTTCCTAAAAAATTGACTTCTATAAATTCAACCTAATTTTGTAGTGTAGACATACCTTAAGTGGATGTAGGGAAGCACTAGACATGATAAACCGTGATTTTAGTAAGCCTTTTGACAAAATTCCACATGACATACTCGGAAGTAAACTAGGAAAATGTGATCAAGATGAAACTCCTGTAAGGTGGGTGCACAACTGGTTGAAACACTGTACTCAAAGAGTAGTTATTAATGGTTTACTGTCAAATTGGGAGGATGTATCTAATGGAGTCCCGCAAAGGTCAGTCCTGAGTCAGGTATTATTCAATATTTTCCTTAATGGTTTGGATAATGGGGTGGAGAGTATGCTTATAAAATGTACAGATGACACCAAGCAGGGAGTGGTTGGAAGCATTTTAGAGGACAGGTTTAAAATTCAAAGTGACCATGACAAATAGGAGAAATGGTCTGAATTTAGCAGGATAAAATTCAATAAAGACAAGTGCAAAATACATCTATTACGAAGGAAAAATCAAATGCACAATTACAAAATGTGGAATAACTGGCTAAGTGGTAATAGTGTTGAGAAGGTTCTGGGGGTTATAGTGGCCCACAAATTTAATATGTCAACAATGTGATGCAGCTGCAAAAAAGGCTAATATGATTCTGTTTTGTATTAACAAGACTGTTGTATGTAAGACACGGGAGGTAACTGTCCCACTCTTCTCAGCACTGGTGAGGCCTCAGTTGTGTCTAGTTCTGGGTGTCACACTTTAGGAAAGCTGTGGACAAATTGAAGAGAGTCCAGAAGAGAGCAGAAAAAATTATCAAAGGTTTAGAAAACCTGATGTATGAGGAAAGGTTAAAAAAAACTGGGCATGTTTAGTCTTGAGAAAAGAAAATTGAGGAGAGACATGACAACAGTCTTCCAATATGTTAAAGGCTGTTACAAAGAGGATGGTGAAGGTAGGACAAGAAGTAATGGGCTCATTTGGTGGAAAAGGAGATTTAGGTTAGATATTAGGAAAAAGAATAATAGAATCATAGAATCAGAATCATAGAACTGGAAGGGACCTCGAGAGGTCATCTAGTCCAGTCCCCTAAACTCAAAGCAAGACTAAGTATTATGTAGATCATTTCTGACAGGTGTTTGTCCAACTTGCTGTGAAAAATCCCCAATGATGGAGATTCCACCACCTCCCTAGGCAATTTATTCCACTGCTTAACTGCTCTGACAGGAGATTTTTCCTAATGTCCAACCTAAATTGCCCTTGGTGTAAATTAAGCCCATTAGTTCTTGTCATATCCTCAGAGGTTAGGAAGAATAATTTTTCTCCCTCCTCCTTTTATGTACTTGAAAACTGTTATCATTTCTCCTCTCAGTCTTCTCTTCTCCAGACTCAACAAACCCAACTTTTTCAATATTCTCTCATATGTCATGTTTTCTAGACCTTTTTAATCATTTTTGTTGCTCTTCTCTGGACTTTCTCCAATTTGTCCAACCTTCCAAGGGAGGATATAGAGTCCCATTATTGGAAGCTTTTAAAAACAAGTTGGATAAACATCTGTCAGGGATGATCTAGGTTTATTTGGTTCTGCCACAGCCCAGGGGGCTGGACTTGACGTCTCATGGTAACATAGGGTCATGGGGCGTCCAGGATTTCTACTACCCAAGATCTTACTACCCAAGATCCACAAACCCAGAAATCCTGGATGCCCCATCATCTCTGGCATAGGAACTCTCACTGAAGGACTGTCTGGATATGTGGACTCTCTACTCAGACCATATGTTACCAGCACTCCCAGCTATCTCCGTGACACCACTGATTTCCTGAGGAAACTACAATGCATTGGTGACCTTCCAGAAAACACCATCCTAGCCACCATGGATGTAGAGGCTCTCTACACAAACATCCCACACACTGATGGAATACAAGCTGTCAGGAACAGTATCCCTGATGATGCCACAGCACAACTGGTTGCTGAGCTCTGTGCCTTTATCCTCACGCACAACTATTTCAAATTTAATGACAATATATATCTCCAGATCAGTGGCACCGCTATGGGCACCCGCATGGCCCCACAATATGCCAATATTTTTATGGCCGACCTGGAACAACGCTTCCTCAGCTCCCGTCCACTCACGCCCCTTCTCTACCTACGCTACATTGATGACATCTTCATCATCTGGACCCATGGGAAGGAGACTCTGGAAAAATTCCACCATGATTTCAACAGCTTCCACCCCTCCATCAACCTCAACCTGGACCTATCTACACGTGAGGTCCACTTCCTAGACACCACGGTGCAAATAAGTGGTGGTCACATTAACACCACCCTATACCGAAAACCTACCGACTGCTATGCCTACCTTCATGCCTCCAGCTTCCATCCCGGGCACACCACAAGATCCATTGTCTACAGCCAAGCACTGAGGTACAACCGTATCTGCTCTAACCCCGCAGACAGAGACCAACACCTAGAAAATCTCCACCAAGCATGCTCAAGACTACAGTACCCACACGAGGAAATAAGGAAACAGATCAACAGAGCCAGATGTGTACCCAGAAGCCTCCTACTGCAAGACAAACCCAAGAAAGAAACCAACAGAACTCCACTGGCCATCACATACAGTCCCCAGCTCAAACCCCTCCAACGCATCATCAGGGATCTACAACCCATCCTGGACAATGATCCCACACTTTCACAGGCCTTGGGTGGCAGGCCAGTCCTCGCCCACAGACAACCTGCTAACCTGAAGCATATTCTCACCAACAACTGCACACCGCACCATAGTAACTCTAGCTCAGGAACCAACCCATGCAACAAACCTCGATGCCAACTCTGCCCACATATCTACACCAGCAACACCATCACAGGACCTAACCAGATCAGCCACACCATCACCGGTTCATTCACCTGCATGTCCACCAATGTAATATATGCCATCATATGCCAGCAATGCCCCTCTGCTATGTACATCGGCCAAACTGGACAGTCTCTAAGGAAAAGGATAAATGGACACAAATCAGACATTAGGAATGGCAATATACAAAAACCTGTAGGAGAACACTTCAACCTCCCTGGCCACACAATAGCAGATCTTAAGGTGGCCATCCTACAGCAAAAAAACTTTAGGACCAGACTCCAAAGAGAAACTGCTGAGCTCCAGTTCATCTGCAAATTTAACACCATCAGCTTAGGACTAAACAAAGACTGTGAATGGCTTGCCAATTACAGAACCAGTTTCTCCTCCCTTGGTTTTCACACCTCAGCTGCTGGAACAGGGCCCCATCCTTCCTGATTGATCTAACCTCGTTATCTCTAGCTTGCTTCTTGCTTGCTTATATATACACACCTGCCCCTGGAAATTTCCACTGCTTGCATCCGAAGAAGTGGGTATTCACCCATGAAAGCTCATGCTGCAAAACGTCTGTTAGTCTATAAGGTGCCACAGGATTCTTTGCTGCTTCTACAGAACCAGACTAACACGGCTACCCCTCTGATACTTGACACAATGTGATATATGCCATCATGTGCCAGCAATGCCCCTCTGCCATGTACATTGGCCAAACCGGACAGTCTCTATGCAAAAGAATTAATGGATACAAGTCTGACATCAGGAATCATAACACTCAAAAACCAGTAGGAGAACACTTTAACCTGTCTGGTCATTCAATAACAGACCTGCGGCTGGCAATTTTGCAACAGAAAAGCTTCAAAAACAGACTCCAATGAAAAACTGCTGAGCTGGAATTGATATGCAAACTAGATACAATCAACTTAGATTTAAATAGGGACTGGGAATGGCTGAGCCATTACAAACATTGAATCTATCTCCCCTTGTAAGTATTCTCACACTTCTTATCAAACTGTCTGTACTGGGCTATCTTGATTATCACTTCAAAAGTTTTTTTTCCTTACTTAATTGGCCTCTCAAAGTTGGTAAGACAACTCCCACCTTTTCATGCTCTCTGTATGTGTATATATATATATATCTCCTCAATATATGTTCCATTCTATGCATCCAAAGAAGTGGGCTGTAGCCCACGACAGCTTATGCTCAAATAAATTTGTTAGTCTCTAAAGTGCCACAAGTACTCTTGTTCTTTTTACAGACATGTCAGTTGCACTGAAAAAAGTCACCTGCCACTCTGAATAACTAAGGTGAACTCAATTCTTTTTTTCTGAAGCATGACCTGGGTCCATCAATCTGTTCTTGCTCAATAATCTCTCCCACTCAAATCCAAAGCCCCAAATTCCAATTTAGGGGACAGGGAAATATTTCTTTTTTTCTCTGTATGGATTTTCTGGGCATTCCCAGGTCCCAGTCAGTGCTGCTCCCAACCTTAACCTCCCAGTAGTGTTTTTCAGAGGAGAGTCCTTCAGAGCCAAACACACAGATAGACAAATCAAATTCTCTGGATTTGGTGGAACTTTCAGGTTGGGCTTCACGTCTCAAACTCTTCTTATCGCTGGAAATGGAGAGAATATGGGCTTGGCTATGTTTGCATCAAGAGCGATGTCAGCTGCAAAGAGAGTTTTGGTTCTGAGAATTGCTGGTCATATGATGGTATGATCTGGGACAGGAGGAAATATTTGGTCCAAGCCTGTAGTTTCACTAGTAGTAGATTTGCTTGCTGGACTTGGTACTTTCACCATGTCTATCAGACAATTTACTGCAGTGTGACAATATTTAAGAAATATGGTTGAAGTTGAAATGGAGTATTTGGCCCATAGCTGAAAACTCGTTCATATAAAAACACAGGAGCTAATTATTAAGATGAACTCAAAGGCATATTGTTCTGGATTCTATCAAACACTTTAGTCATTATTGTATTACTTTCATGATCCCTACATTATTAGAGGTTGTGCCTAGAGGTCTCAAAACAGCCCATTGGGCTGAGAGCTGTAGAAGCAGAGGGGAACAAAGTCCCTACTTAAACCTGAATAGAGAAAGAAAACAAACTGAAAGAAATTGATGACATCAAATGAAAGTTAGAAGTTCAATTCTTGTGGTTCAAAACCTCCTCCTCATGAGTCCAGGTTTCCACCAAAGCCTCACACCCACTGCTGACCTCATATGCACCTTTTCTACTCCAAAAACCCAATAGTATTTTAATTGTTTGCAATCACCTCTTCTTATTATAGCTGGTTATCCCCCACTTTTCACTGTATTTTCTGCCTAATGTCATTTTAATCCTAAATAGCGCGTAGCCCAATCCCACTCCCCATCACATTTTTCACTAATCATTTCAGCTTCAAGTTCTACTGGCGGTGCCTGGTTTTAAATCAGTGCTTCTCAAAATTTTTCTATTGACGACCCCTTTCACACAGCAAGCCTCTGAGTGCAACCTCTTCCCCCCATGCCCACCCCCATGCTGTATGAATTAAAACCACTATTTTAATATATATTTAACACTATTTTAAATGCTGGAGGAAAAGCAGTGTTGGGGGTGGTGCTGGGCTAGTGGGACTCTGGCTGTCATCCCCCATAGTCATAGTTTGGGGGGCACTGCTCCTGTGTCCCATGGCTCTGGACTTGCATCCCTGCTTTGGGCTTTGCGACCGGTCGCACAAAGTCACAGCACCTCTCAGGTTTAGCCTACTTGACCCTCTGTCTTCATGATGGAGGGTTGGGCAGGTCAAACCTGAGCTACACTACAACCCTGCATCCCAGGTTGCAACTCTTGGAGCAGAAGTGTTACACTTTGATGAACTCCAGAACAGCAAGCCCAAAACACAAGGAAATCAAAGCACGACACACAGATAGATGGTCAAGCAAAACATGTAATAACCACGAACCAGTTAAGTCTGCCTAGGGTGACCAGATGTCCCGATTTTATAGGGACAGTCCCGATTTTTGAGTCTTTTTCTTATATAGACTCCTATTACCCCCCATCCCCGTCCCGATTTTTCACATTTGCTCTCTGGTCACCCTAAATCAGCCACAGCCTGAACAAAACATAACACTCCAGATGGCAGATATGTAGCAGCAGGACCTGAGTAACTGCACACATCGAATGCTATGTACACACACACACACACACACACACGTCACCACAATTTCCTTCTCTTTTCCCAAAAAGTTCAGCTGTACCTTGCCAGAGGTACCAGGTGATCCCAGAGCCATAGGTTATACTGTAGGCGTTGGATGGGGGACACATGCGGGGTCAAGTGCACCCCCAGATTTTGGCAAGTCCCAAGCTTCCCTTGAAGTGCTTGCTCTGTTCGGCCTGCCATTGGGGGAGAGCGGCTCTCTCCTTCTCCTGCTGTGCCTCTCCCCTGGCACTTACAGCTCACTCAGCCCCTCCCCCCATCAGCTGGGCCCAGGCAGGGAGCTGAAGAGAGTCGGAGGGAGCCGCTTCTCTCGCCAGCTGAGTCCTCTGAAGGTTGCTGTTTTGGAGAGAACCCAGCTGGGCAGTCATTTTTCAGTGTTAGGCTTTTGTCCTTCCCCATGTATTGTGTCTAAAGGTTCCGTGAAAGACTAAGAACAGGATTTTCAAAAGCCAGAACGCTGCACAGTGAGCCTCCTAAAGTAGCCAATAGCAAATGCCAATGAGAGGGGAGTGTCCTAATCCCCACCCCAATCTGTGATTTAGGCACCTTAATCCAAGATAAAGGGAACATCTATCTCTGCTTGGGATCCACCGCCATGAACCTGTTCCTGGGGTAAGGTGCCCAAGCCATTTTTTTTTAGAAAATAACAGGGAGAGGTGAAGTAGAAAAGGCAGAGGCCCCATTACAACCTTTAGGCCAGTGGTTCCAGTTCACTTCTCCCCTCTCCTGGAAAAGGGATTTAAACAAGGATCTCTTGTGAGGGCCCTAATCACTGGGGTATGGCATATTCTGAGGCAGAGCTCTCTCCAACTCTCCTGTGAAGGCTGTTCCATTGTGTAGGCATAATTCAGTGTGTAATGGGCCAAAGAGAATGTGAGAGTGACCGTATAGCCCAGTGGCCAGGGCACTTACATGAGAGGTGGGAAACCCCTTCTCCATAGCAGGCAGAGGAAGGAACTGAACTAGGGACTCTCCCACCCCAAGCAATCGCCTTCATCACTGGGCTTATGGTTATAAGTGAGCAGCTCTACTGAAATAGGTCCCACAGGCAAGAGAGCAGGGAAACTTCAAATTTCAGCTCTTTTGAGAATCTTGCTGGGGCTTAGGTGTCCAGGAACCTGCCTGAGGTGCAGTGTGCATGGTTCACAGGCAGAAATTTAAGCATCTAGGGGATATTTGCAGGAAAAATCTAGGTGTCCATGGCATTTCAGGCATCTGCAGGGTTAAGCACATGCTTAAGTGTTTTGCTGAGTTGAGGTCTTGGGGAAGGTGTGTCACAAACATGGCTGAACACCACCTTTGATCTACCCTATTCCTTGGAACTGTGTGGGGGTCCTCTGGTCCCAAGCATACATGAAACAGCCCCATGACTTCTTTAGTTGACACCTATTGGTAGCTGCCCTATAGGGAACAAAGGAAAGCTGGAGTGCAGCAGTACTCTAGCTATATTCCCCTCCCTCTGGGCACATCTCTGTACACTCCCTACACTAGGAGATGACATGGCATTGCTGATGTTGGCTCTTCACCAGACAGAGATTTCACCACAGGAATTTCCTCCTGCAGCCCCTTTGTTCCATAACAGGATGCAAAGGGACTGTAGTCCACTGTCCTTCAAAGAACTTTAAGTATGAGATATGACTGCAGTCAATACTCAGTAAAATAAATAAATAAAGCATGTTATTTCCCTTCTTTACATCAATTTTTATTGCTAAGAAAATTTCAAAGATACATCAGTATAACAAGAGTAGTGATACCATTGTGAGACAGAGGCGTATATATGAAAAGTGGACCTAAAATTATGATTTTTAATGTAAAAGACCTTTTATCCTGATAGTGTTAAAGAGTTTGATGTTAAAGCAACTGCTTAAAGTTAGGCAGTTAACAGTACCAATCAATAAATTGAAACATCTGCCCACAAAATATAGATACATTTTTTTTTAGTTTTAATATTGAGGAACTTTCTTTCTGTGTATGGCTAAATGATTATGAGTGATTGTTTTCCTGCTGAAAATCTAAAAAATTGTCATCTTTACTTATAATTGTGTGCTCATTAAATATAACAAGGACCATTACCCTGGATTATTTGGAAGATACCATATGGATTACGGATTAATATAGGATTAATATAATGTATCCACTGAAATCTTGGAGGCGGCTCATTGTCAACACTTAATCTGTGTTTCAAACATCAGTTTTAGCTTTTGGTCTGGTTTGCTCCCCTTTGCCTTTGGCTGGAGTACAAGCTTCGACCTAACTGGGACAAAGTCCAAATAGTTTTGGCTGCCATCACCTCAGCTTGTTAGGGTATATAGAGGAATTATTTGATATAGTTTTCAATTGATTAACCTGATAATTGGATTGATCAAATAATTTTGTTTGAACTCTTTTTATTTAAGCTATATTTGTATCTTTTTTTATTAGTTTCTCTTCCCTTTCCCTCAATACTTAATTTAGTTAATACATTATATAAAAATGGAAAACTGAGTAGTTCAAATATTCAAAGAACAAAATTATTAATGAGGTTTCCTGGTGGTTGTTAACTAGTGGTTCATGGACTTTATCCTTCTCTTCTGTAGTTCTCACCACATTTTAAAATGATTAATCTTCTTTTATAGAACAAATTCTCATTGTTGTTTCTTTGTGGGAATTTTTAAAGAATGGATAAACCTCTTCGGAGAATAAACAATCGTTAAATGTGAACAACACAGACATGTCAGTTACATTGAAAAAGGTCACCTGCCCCTCTTGGTAACTAAGGTAAATTCCAATTTTCTTGGGCTTTTTCTGCACCAGGACCTGGGTCCATGGATCTGTTTTTGCCCAATAATCTCTCCCACTCTGACTCAGAGCCCAGAATCCCTCTTTAGGGAACAAGGAAAGTTTTCCTTTTCTCTGTATGGATTTTCTGGCCACCCCCAAGTCCCAGTCAGTGCTGCTCCCAATATCCACCTCCCAGTAGTGCTTTCCAGAGGAGAATCCTTCAGACCCCAACACACAGACAGTTGAATCGAACCTCCCTGGGTTTGATGGAACTTGTTGAGGTTGGGCTTCATGTTTCAAATTCTTCTTATCCCCAGAAATGCAGAGGTTGGGGTGGGCTGTGTCTGCATCAATAGTGATGTAATCTGCAAAAAGAGAGTTTTAATTCTGAGACTCACTGGTATCATGGCAGCTTGAGCTGGGAGAAGGGGAAATATTGGGCCTAATCCTGCGGTTTCAATAGCATTTTCCCCTAAAGTAGGTTTGCAGGACTTAGTCCTTTCATTTTGTACAATGGACAATTTAGTGTTGAGTTAAAACATTTCAGAAATTTGTTTGAAGTTTACGTAGAGAATTTGACCCATAACTCAGAACTAGGATGTGACGTTCATTTAAAACAGAAGAGCTGATTATTTAAATGAATTCAAAGGACACATTGTTGCAAACTCCCTCAAAACTTACTATTGTTACTTATGTATTACTGTCATGATCCCTGTATTATCAGTAGTTGTGCCCAAAGGCCTCAGAACAGATCCGTGCACATTGTGCTGAGTGCTGCATGGGCAAAGGTGGACACAGTCCCTGATAAAAGACCTCACAAGCTGAATAGACAAGGAAGACAGACTGAAAGAGACAGATAATGTCAAGCAAAGGGTGAGAAATTCAGTTCTTGTGCCACATAAGCCTCCCCTCATCAGCCCAGATCTTCACAGTTGGTTAGGAAGGATTACACCCTTACTGACCAACTGTACCCCTTTTCTGTTCAGCCCAACAGTATTTTAATTATTACTAACACACACTTCCCATTATAGCTGGTTATCCCCACTTTTCCCTGCAATTTTTGCCAAAATCATTTAAATCCTAAACTGCTCCAAGCCCACTGCCCATCACACTTTCACTAATTGTTCCATTTTAAACGTCTGCTGGCGTTTCCTGGTTCTAAATGGTCCTGAGCCTCTCACGGTCTAACCCCAGTTCCCACCCTGGTGCTGTTCCAGATGTGGCTGCTTCTCTTAGGAGAGCAAGGACTTGTTGGGACCTCTTCAAGGAAGGAGGCTGGAGGGCTGTGCTTACGTGTGCACAGGGGGCATAGAGACCTCAGAGTACCTCAGGCTGAAAATCTAGGACACAGGGGGACTCAGAATTCACTGGAATTACACCAGTGTGAAGCTGCTGAGAGATCAGAGTCAGGCCCTAAAATAAATGGAAGATTTTCTGAAGTGAGGGACAAAGCAAGTGGTGGCCTCAGGATTTGGCTAGGATGTTTAGGATGACAACAGTTTGTGACCCAGATGCTGAACTGCAGGTAAAGAGCCACCTGTGTGTCTAACCTTTCCGAATTCTTGGGATATCTGTCATTGGCCCACATGTTAGAGCAGCCTCTAGGTTTGTCTAAACTACAACAGCTGTGCAAGATCCAGGTGGCTGCCCTGCAGCTGGGGATCACTATGACACAGGAGGACCCTTTTTATCAACTGTACCAGCCACAGGCTGTATCTGAAACCAGAAGGGAGGTGGCAAAGAATTGGTGTGGATTACCATGTACTGGGTGAATCATGCAGGGGCCAAGCTGGCTTTAAGGCTGCTTTGAGTCATTAAAACAATCCAAGGAAGTCTGATTGCACTAGAGGATCTGAACCTAAGTTTACAGTAATATTATCTTCATTCCTTATTCTCTTCAGGTTATTACACTGCACTTGTCAGTGTAGTAACTGGGTGTGTTCTATGTGGATTCTGTTACCTGCATTGTTGCGAGCCCTTCTCCAATCTGAAATCAAAATAAGAAACAAACATTGACTGAGAAGATGCACGTACATTGGGCAATTTACTGGTGCAACATGAAAACTGCAGAAATTAAAACTCTCAAAAATGACATTTACATGTTCACACACACCCCACAACCAATATGAATGCACATTAAGAACACAGGAATTGCCAGAATGGATCAGACTGGGTGGTCCATCTAATCTTGTATCCTGTCACCAATAGTAGCTAGTACCAGCTGCTTCAGAGGAAGGTACATTTTCCATCTTTCCCTGCACTGTTCACTGCTGTATTGACTATGATCTAATACACAATTAGTAGAGCATGGTTTACTTTATTTACTGAAAATGCATTTTTCTTACCTAATTCAATTCTTAGTTTTTCCATTTCTGAAAGAGAGAGAGTGAAAAGATCAGAAAAACTGAACTGATACATGAGTTTTCTGGTTCACAGTTAAGTCAATGGAAACAGTAAGGCCTTGTCTACACAGGGGAAAATTCCCAACATAGCTATATTAAAATAACAATTCCATAATAGCTATTCCAGTAACATTTAGCTATTCCAGAATAACACCTACACGTGACCACTCTATTCCAAAACAAAAATTATTTCATTCTAGAATAATTATTCAACTTCCATAGCAGAGTAATTATGCTGGAATAAAGACATTTGTGTTTTGGAACAGAGCATCCATAGCGGGAGTTATTCTGGAACAGCTATAGCAGAATGGTTATTGCACTATAGCTTTGTAGGTCAGTTCCCCCATGTAGACAAACCCTCAGAGCCATTATTGAGGCCCAAGGAACTGCAGGATCATAGAACCCAAGAGGAACCTTCTCCCACACTGGGGACTCCTGACACAAACTGGAATTTCCATAGAGGATTTAATGATACTGCAAGTTGCATGCTGTTCTGTAGCACCCATGTCAGTAACATGTTTAGTAATGCTGACAAAGCTATCTAATCAGTGTGTGTGTGTGCATGTGTGTGCATTAATCACTTTTTTACAATTAATAATAACTCATTTTACTGCCATTTGAAAACTCGCAACACAGATACAATTTCTATTTTCCTTAGGATTGACATGGTTTCTGCAAAACAAACAAAAATATCCAAAACAAAACATCAAACACCACCACCACATTTAAAGCTGCTTCGTCCCCTGCAGTCATGTGACTTCTCATCTGTTTTCTGTCACTATGCAGTGAGAGACTTGACCCTTATTGGTACTTTGGTGGAGATATAGGAAATCTTATCTGTTTCAAAATAGCCCCTGCTGGGAATCGGGGTAACTGCCCGGGGGTTCTTGCCTCCCTGTTCCCCACCAGGAGTGTGGTGGGGGGAAAACTGCCTGGGGCTTCTCACCCCTTGGGAATTGAGTCCAACTGCCCCGGGTTGTCTCCCTCTCCCCTCCCCAGCCACTCACTCCACATTGTCAATTGCGAAGCTCCATCGCTGAAACATGAAATTGACAAGACAGCCAAGGTTCCCATCTGGGAGCAGGGGTCGGGGGAGAAGCCTGCTGGGCTTCTCACCCTGGCTTCCAGCTGGGAGTGGGATCCAGCCACCCAACTCTCCAGGGCAGCAGGGGGCAGGCGGGCTCTAGCTGCTGGCTTGTTTGTTAATTTCAAAGCTCCTGCCATGAAATTTACAAGGCAGCCAACAGCCCAATGTAAGTAATGCAGTGTCTACACAGGCAAGGTGTTGCCCTAACTACCCCAACATAAGCTCTACACTTCTCGTGGAGATGCAGTTATGATGTCAGAGTAACAGGGCACTTATATGGGGAGGAGGAAGGCTGTAGTCTAGACATTAGGACTATGTCTACACTGCACTTTTGTTGGTAAAACTTTTGTAATCCAGAGGTGTGAAAAAACTACCCCCTGGCAGACAAAAGTTTTACTGATGAAAAGTGCCAATGTGGACTGTGCTTCATCAGCAGTAGATACCACCTATACAACTGATGGGGAGAGAGAGAGATGCCTGAGAATGACATCCACAAAAGCCAGGACACTAGGCAGGGAACTATCTAGGCAAGCCAATGTGAGATGTTGACAAGAAGGGGTGCCCTTCTCATTGTGTTTGGTATCGAATTTAGGGGGCAAGGAGGCCTCTGTCTCTAGTGGTTACCTACAACCAGAAACCTTCTCCTGCAGTCAGGTAGCTTAGGTGCCTAGGCCATTTTTTGCATGAATGGCTTAGGAACCTACCTAAACCCACACAAAATGGCGGGAAGAGGGGAAGGAGGAGACAGCGTTCCTTATAACCTTTAGTACAGTGGCTAAGGAACCCACACAGAATGGTAGAGACCCTGGTTTAATTCCTCACCCAATGAGTTCCCGAAACCTGGGACTATAGAGTTAGTCATTCAGTTCTCTCTCCATGGCTCAATGCAAATATTAATGTGCAATGGCTTCAACAGGAGAGACTATCCCATTGGTTGGGGATTCGCCTGAGAGATGAGAAACTCCTGTTCAAATCCTTTCCCATCAGGCCAAGGGGGGAACTGAACCAGGGCCTCCCACAGCCTGAGTTGTTTCTCTCCCTAGTGAGGTAAAGGTTAAATGGGAAGCTGCCCCCTCCATGCCTCAGGCCCTGGGCATGCCTAGCAGAGTGGACTGCAGCCCCATAGACTGCAGACCACCTATCTTCACCTGGTCTGAGGATCACACTGGATCTTTAGACATGAGACAGGCATCTGGGTGCACAGAGTAAAGCAGCATCTTCATTCCCAGAGACAGAAGGCTATGTCTACAGCATGAAAGAGGGATGTGTTTCCTCGCTCACATAGGCTTGTAAGTACTCTAAAATCTGAACAGTTACTCAGCTTATTTTGAAAATGGGTGTGTCTGAAGAAGCTCTGGGGTCAAATTAGTGGTCCAAATTCAGGTCATTTGACCATGGTATTCCCAAATTACATTTCCCCACCCCTCAAAAAAAGATCCCAATCTGTTTCTTTTTGTTGCTTTGTACTGTTAAACTGAGAGGTACTAATGACTGAATGAATCACAGATATCATTGAGATTGATGGCTGTAAACACATCCTCAATTAACATAACTAAGGATAAATTATCACAAGGTCCCAGCTAAGACAAAAGGAGTTATTGGACTGAGTGCATGTAGGTTGCTACAATGTGTGAGTCATGCATAGTAATTTCATTTTGGGGGTGGTGATGGTAATAAAATATTTGGGAAACAAATTAGACATTAGACAATATTTGGGAAGCAAATTAGAAAGCTTCCTGGGAGGGGAGGGGCATTAGGGATGAAGGATTGGGACACTGGGAAGAGAGATGAATGTCAGGAGACTTGGGGGAGAATAGGGGCAAGGGCATATATCAGTCCCACATTGTCATCCTCCCCTTGGGTGTGCCCACATATGGAGGGGGTATTGCTCCTCTGGTGCTGTCTAAGTCCTTCTCATTGCCCCATGTGTGTGCCAGGATCTGGGGTGGGCATACCCATCTTAAGGGGTTGCCCCTGCCATCTCCAATATGTGGTGGATTCCAAGGGGGCTTGCCCTCTGAGTGGTTTTGAGGACTCTTCCAGTCCCCCTCTGTGAAAAGGATCTTGGGAGATTGAGTGCTCTAGCTGGTTCCAGGTATAGCCCATTTTTTTGCTATCAGCCTGAAGGTCGCGTTGCCAGGTGTTTCTTGGACGGCCTCTTTTCCACTTGCCTGGGGGTTCCACCGCAGTGCCTGTCTGGTGAAGTTAGTTGGCTGCTTGCGTAGTGTATGTCCTATCCAGCCCCACCTTCTCCTTCTGATTTCTTCCTCTGCTGGGAGTTGACGGGTCAACAGCTCTCTTGTCAACAGTCATCTCTGTCCAGCTTGCGTCCATTTTGTCTCACTAATGCCTAGTAGGGTCAGGTTGTTGCTCCTCATCTCTGCTGCAACCTGCGCCATCTTTTCTGACTCGTACATGGACTTCACATTCCATGTGCCAATGGTAATCCTCCTGTTGCAAGAAGGGTAATCGGCTTAGTGGCTTCCTCGCGGCTTTCACCACCCAGCGTCATGCGTCTTCGAGTTGAAGACCCTTCTTTTTCCAGGCTAAAAGTCTCTGTTATCTCTATTTTTGGAGTTTCTGTAGCAAGTTGATTTTTTACAGGGTGGAGTTGCTAGCCCCACACCCACCCCTCCTCCTTTACCCTGACTTGGGACAGGCAGATGGCCCCAAAGGACGTCTCTGGTGGAGTTTAGTTTGACAAGCAGTGCTAAAAATCCCAGAAGTGGGAACAAAGTCCTAATGAAAAATGATTATAACACTGCTTGGCCAAATGTGACATCCACTCCAGAAGCAAGATCCAGTACATAATGTTTAGTGAATTTGTGCACTGACTTCCAGCTAGCAGCTTTGCAAATTTCCTTAAATACAAACATGTTGAAATGAAGCAAGAGATGCTCCTTCAGTTCTAACAGAATAAGACCATACAACAGGAGTTTCAGGAAATTGAACTAACCTGTAATATTACACAATGCATTATTTAACTCATCTGGAAGCAATTGAAGCAGACACATTTTGACCCATATTATTCTTAGCATAAGAAACAAACCATCTAACACTCTCAGTTCTGTGTAAGTCATAAGCTAGAGCTATCTTAACATCTAAAGTATGTAACACAGACTACACTTTATTAGCACAAAGTTTGGCAAAAAAAATCCTGTACTTTAATAGTCTGATTGATGCTAAACTCAGACACTATTTTTGGTAGAAACCTGAGATCAGGCCTAAGAACAATTTTATCTTTGTTAAAATTAATAAATGGCAGGTCAGTCATCAGAATGTGCAATTCTGTATGATGTAAAAGCAGTGATGAAGGCAACCTTAACAATTAAATAAAATATTGAACACTTCACCCTGGGTTCAAAGGGTTATCTCACACACATAGCATAATGGGATCCCCAGGGTGCAACCTGAGACTCTGGGGCTGCTGTTCCCCCTTAACTCACTATTCTGGATTGTCTCTCACAATGCCTTACTGGTTACAAGTCGCAAACCCTGCAGGTGCTGTTACCACTCAGTATAAGCACATATACAACACCATGCACAGCCTGATTGCATGAATGCTCCCAGAGTCACTCATGAATCACACAGAGAAAGGCACCAGCTAAATCCCACCAGCTCAAGATCCTTTCTTGAGAAATGCAAGTTTATTAATTGATTCACCGTTTCACCAATGGAAAGTGGACACACGCCAGCCTTTGCAACGTGAGCAGATTTACTCAGTCAAACTCACTGGTAAGGATAAACATTACAATAAGAGTATTGATTACAAAAGATAGACTTTAATTGATTATAAGTGACAGGGAAAAAGTCAGAGTAATTATAAAAAGAAAATAAAAGATAAACATGCAGTCTAAATTCTTAACCTCATTAAACTGGCCAATATCTAGACTAAGCAGTTTTTCTCACCCTACAGGATACTGCAAGTTAGTTACAATCTTTCATACACAGGTTCTCCCTGTTAGTCTGGGGACCAGTCTCCTCAGCTCCAGCATACTCATTGCCTTCAGCATGGGTGCAGGAGGAGAAAGAACAAACCATGCGGCCTCTGGCTCATACCCTCAGTCCATGTGCTTGGAGAACACAAGTCCAGGCATGGCTGGTGGGCATTGCTGAGTCACCTGGCAAGGTTGAGCAATTCCCCTGGTGTGGCCTTGTGCAAGTGAGTCATTGAATTGTAATGCCCTTGCTGGACAAAGGCTGTCCATGGTTGACTCCGTTATTGTTGTCTCTGGGAGTTAATATCTGGGTGATTCCCAAACTCACAGCATATTTTATTGACAAAAACACAACACAATCTCATAACTTTGTATGCACTAATGACATACATATTTAGATAGAACAATGGGTTTCAGCAGATCATAACCTTTCCCATGATACCCTACATGGCATGTTTTACTTGAACTATTACAATTATATACAAAGGATGAATATGGGGGTTACAGGGTGATCCCCTAAGGTATAGAGTGTCACATATAGATAATAGGAAATTAAGATCCAAAGATAGGACAGGATGTCCCCAAAAGGAGGATACATGTTGGATAACCCATTCCTAAGCCTTCTGACAGAATTATGAACAACTAAAGATCTATCCTTAACCAATTTTTTGATAAACTGAAATAGTAGCCAGGTGAACTCCTAAAGAAGAATTAGACAATCTTTCAGATTTCAAGTACATTAAAAACTCCAGATTACTGGGTTGAGAAACTGCCACTGGAAATTCAGATTTTCCTTCCATCCAAGCAGCAAATCCAGCCCATTTTAATTGGAAACAATTTCTTGTCAGTATTTGTCTAGAACTGAGCAGTATGTTCAGTATCAAATAAAAATAATGACAGCGTGGGCCATTGGACTTTGACTAGTCTTCAGCTGTCATATTCCTGAGGGAGTTAATTAAACAGAAATTAAAAGGTACAGTGCCAAAAGTGAAATTCCTGCAAGCTGCATGAAAACTTTTTAAAAGACACCATTCTAGATGTTAAATTTAAATGTATATCTCAAACTATAGTAAGAGAACCAAAAAAGTGCTAAACAACAAAGTAAAAGAAGCAGTTAGAGGCAAAAAGGCATCCTTTAAAAAATGGAAGTTAAATTCTATTGAGGAAACTAGGAGCATAAACTCTAGCAAGTGAAGTGTAAAAATATTATTAAGAAGCCTAAGAAAGATTTTCAAGAACAGCTAGCCAAAGATTCTAAAATTAAGAGCAAAAAAATTACTAAGTACCTCAGAAGCAGGAATCCTGCTAAACAACCAGTGGGGACACTAGACAATCAAGATGCTAAAGGAGCACTAAAGGACTATCGAGCCATTGCAGAGAAAATAAATGAATTATTTGAATCAGTCTTCATGGCTGAGGATATGGGGGAAATTCCTAAACCTGATCCATTCTTTTTAGGTGAGAAATGTGAGGAACTATCCCATATTTAGGTGTCATTAGAGGAGGTTTTGGAACAGATTGATAAATTAAACAGTAATAAGTAACCAGGACCAGATGGCATTCACCCAAGAGTTCTGAAGGCAATCAAATGTGAAATAGCAGAACTACTAACTGTAGCAGTTATCATTAAAATAATTAAAATCAGCTTCTGTACCAGATGACTAGAAGCTAGCTATTTTCATGCCATTTTTTTAAAAAAGGCTCCAAAGGCAATCCCAGCAATTACAGGCTAGCAGCAAAGAGTCCTGTGGCACCTTATAGACTAACAGACGTTTTGGAGCATGAGCTTTCGTGGGTGTTAGTCTATAAGGTGTCATAGGACTCTTTGCTGCTTTTACAGATCCAGACTAAGACGGTTACCCCTCTGATAATTACAGGCTAGTAAGCCTAACTTCAATACCTGGCAGATTGGTTGAAACGATAGTAAACAACAGAATGATGAGATACATAGACGAACATGAATTATGGAGGAAGAGTCAAATGCTTTTTTGTAAAGGAAATCATGCCTCACCAATCTATTAAAAAATTTTGAGGGGAAATCATGCCTCACCAATCTATTTGAATTTTTGAGAGGGGGGTCAACAAGCATGTGTACAAGGGGGATACAGTGGATATAATGTACTTAGATTTTCAGAAAGCCTTTAACAAGGTCCTTCACCAAAGGCTCTTAAGCAAAGTAAGCTGTCAGTGAAAAGGAGGGAAGGTCCTCTCATGCATCAGTAACTGGTTAAAAGATAGGAAACAAAGGGTAGGAATAAATTCAGAGTTTTCAGAATGGAAAGAGGTAACTAGGGTCTGTACTGTTCTCAGTCCTGTTTACCATATTCATAAATTATCTGGAAAAATGGTAAACAGCGAGGAGGGAAAATTTGCAGATGATACAAAACAACTCAAGATAGTTAAGTCCAAGGCAAACTGCGAAGAGTTACAAAGGGATCTCACAAATCTGTGTGAATGGGCAACAAAATGGTAGATGAAATTCAGTGTTGATAAATGCAAAGTCTAGATGGCAGCTAGTTTCAAGTGGAGTGCCTCAGGGGTCGGTCCTGAGGCTGGTTTTATTTAATATCTTCATTAAAGATCTGGAGGATGGCGTGGACTGCACTCTCAGCAAGTTTGCAGATGACACTAAACTGGGATGAGTGGTAGATACGCTGGAGGGTAGGGATCGGATACAGAGGGAACTAGACAAATTAGAGGATTGGCCCAAAAGAAACTTGATGAGGTTCAGCAAGGACACATGCAGAGTCCTGCATTTAAGATGGAAGAATCCTATGCACTGCTACAGACTATGGATGAAATGGCTAGGCAGCAATTCTGCAGAAAAGGACCTAGAGGTTACAGTGGACAAGAAGCTGGATATGTGTCGACAGTGTGCTCTTGTTGCCAAGAAGGCTAATGGCATTGTGGGCTGTATAAGTAGGGGCATTGCCAGCAGATCAAGGGATGTGATAATTTCCCTCTATTCGACATTGGTGAGGCCTCATCTAGAGTACTGTGTCCAGGTTTGGGCCCCACACTATAAGGAGGATGTGGAAAAATTGGAAAGAGTCCAGCGGAGGACAACAAAACTGATTAGGGGGCTGGAGCACATGACTTATGAGGAAAGGCTGAGAGAACTGGGATTGTTTAGTCTACAGAAGAGAAGAATGAGGGGGGATTTGATAGCTGCTTTAAACTACATGAAAGAGAGTTCCAAAGAGGATGGATCTAGCCTGTTCTCAGTGGTACCAGAAGACAGAACAAGGAGTAATGGTCTCAAATTGCAGTGGGGGAGGTTTAGGTTGGATATTAGGAAAAACTTTTTTAACTAGGAGTGTGGTGAAACACTGGAATGGGTTACCTAGGGAGGTGGTGGAATCTCCTTCCTTAGAGGTTTTTAAGGTCAGGCTTGACAAAGCCCTGTCTGGGATGATTTAGTTGGGAATTGGTCCTGCTTTGAGCAGGGGATTGGACTAGATGACCTCCTGAAGTCCCTTCCAACCCTGATATTCTATGATTCTGTGATTCTATGAAAGTAATGCACACTGGAAAACATAATCCCAACTATACACATGAAATGATGGGGCAGAAATTAGCTGTTACCAATCAAGAAAGAAATCTTGGAGTCATTGTAGATAGTTCTCTGAAAACATCCACTCAATGTGCAACAACAGTCAACAAAGCTAACAGAATGCTGGGAATCATTAAGAAAGGGATAGATAATAAGACAGAAAATATCATATTGCCTCTATCTAAATCCATGGTAAACCCGCATCTTGAATACTGCATGCTGACGTGGTCACCCCATCTCAAAAAAGATATATTGGAATTGGAAACAGTATGGTACAGGAAAGGGCAACAAAAATTATTAGGGGTATGAAAGAGCTTCTATAGGAAGAGAGATTATTAAGATTGGGACTTTTCAGCTTGGAAAGGAGACGTTTAAGGGGGGATATGATAGAGGTCTGATATGGAGAAAGTAAATAAGGAGGTGCTATTTACTCCTCATAACACAAGAACTAGGGGTCACCAAATGAAATTAATATGCATCAGGTTTAAAGGCAACAAAAGGAAGTATTTCCTCATACAACACATTGTCAACCTGTGGAACTCTTTGCTAGAGGATGTTATGAATGCCAAAACTAACAGTGTTCAAAAAATAACTAGATAAATTAATGGAGATTAGATCCATCAATGGCTACTGGTCAGGATGCACAGGGATGGTATCCCTAGCCTCTGTATCTCTGAAGCTGGGAAAGGGTGACAGATGATGGATCACTTGTAAAAGCAGCAAAGAGTCCTGTGGCACCTTATAGACTAACAGACATTTTGGAGCATGAGCTTTCATGGGTGAATACCCACTTCGTCGGATGCATGTAGTGGAAAGTTCCAGGGGCAGGTATAGATATGCAAGCAAACTTTCCACTACATGCATCCGACGAAGTGGGTACTCACCCACGAAAGTTCATGCTCCAAAATGTCCGTTAGTCTATAAGGTGCCACAGGACTCTTTGCTGCTTTTACAGATCCAGGCTAACATGGCTACCCCTCTGATACTTGATGGATCACTTGATAATTAACTGAAGCACCTGGCATTGCCCACTAAAGGAAGACAGGATACTGGGCTATATGGATCATTGGTCTGAACCAGTATAGCAGTTCTTATTATCTTATGAAGAGATTGTGAATCTAGATGAAGAATCGTACCTTGTTACTGTGACAAAATATCTGTAGACAGTGGAAGGTGCATATATCATCCATCTGACAACTGCAAGAAGCATCTGTACCATTGCTGTTTCACCCAAACTGGAGCAATCAAGATTTTTTGCCCTTTCCTACTGAATCATCACCACTTTCTGAATTAACGGAAAAAGTGAAAGCATACAGTTCTCCCTTTCCCAATGTAGAAAGAAGGTATCAGAAAGGGACTGAGGGTCCCTCCCAACACTTCAATAGAAGATAGGACACTTTAAAAAAACACCCTTGCAAACAGGTCTACCTTGGGTTGACACCAAAGGGAAAAGATGTCTTGAAATATTTCATGCTTCAAGGCCCACCTGTGAATTTGAGAACTCTAACTGATGAGATGGTCTACAAGCACAATTCTTTCCCCTGCTAAATGCAAGCTCACCAAACAGATATCAGGAAGAATATACAAATCTCATAGTCTGCCTTTGGCACATAAGTCAAATGAGTGAGCATCCCCTTGTTGGTTCATGTAATATAAAGCAATTATATAGTCCATTTCCACTTGGGCAATGTTCCCTTGTAGATAAGGGACGGATGATCTCAGATCCAGATGGCTCCTAATTCCAACATATTGCAATGTGAGCTCTTCTATTGGAAAAGCCAATGACCAATTAAGAAAAATGGGCTCCCCATCATGTGTTGAATGCATCTGATGTTATTGTCATGGATGGGACAGGGGGAATGAATAGTACACCTTGGAGAACATTCAATCTGTTCATCCACCACCTCAGTGAATGCAGAATGTCCTGGGGCATGGTGATAAACAAATGAAGATTGTCTCAACTGGGTGTGTAAACTGGCAACATACAATGCTGCATTGTTAACATTCTGAGAAGAGCTGAAAGCGTTACATAGATGGTAGTTCCTATCAACCTCATGAGTCCCAAAGAGACAATAATCTTCTGGTATTGAGAGGCTTGAATTTGGGAAATCACTTGTTGAAGTCTACACTACAAAATTTGGTCTATTTTACAGAAGTCGATTTTTAAAAATCGATTTTATAGAGTCGATTGCATATGTTCACAATAAGTGCATTAAGTTGGTGGAGTACGTCCTCACTACCATGACTTATGGAGCAGTGAACTGTGGGTAGCTATCCCACAGTTCCTGCAGTCTCTGCCGCTCATTGGAATTCTGGGTTAAGCTCCCAATGCCTGATGGGACAAAAATATTGTTGCGGGTGGTTTTGGGTACATGTCATCATTTGCCCCTCCTTCCGTGAAAGCATCTTCAGATAATCATTTTGCGCCTTTTTTCCATGCAGACACCCAGAGGCGGCTCTAGGAATTGCGCCGCCCCAAGCAGGGCGGCATGCCGCGGGGGGCGCTCTGGCGGTCGCCGGTCCTGCAGCTCCGGTGGACCTCCCGCAGACGTGCCTGCGGAGGGTCCGCTGGTCCCGCGGCTCCGGTGGACCTCCCGCAGACTTGCCTGTGGGAGGTCCACCAGAACTGCCTGCCGCCCTCCCGCGGCACGCCACCCCACGCACACGCTTGGCGCGCTGGGGTCTGGAGCCAGCCCTGCAGACACTATACCACGGCAAGCGTGCAGCCCGCTCAGCTCAGCTCACCGACACTGCCGCTATTGTGTCCTGGGTGCTGCAGCGTATGCAGTCCAGCATACGGTGCAGTAGGACTGCAAACCATCATCATACATCACTTCCGCTGCAACTCTGCTCTCCTGCTCTTGTCTCGATCAGTGACTTTCTCCATGTTGTCTGTCATGTGCTCTCGGGTACATGTGTTCTTCCTCGGGAAATGTGCATGTTTCTAACCGTCCTCCTCCTCCATTTCCACAGAACTCTGCTCTCCTGGTGCCATGAATCCATCTTGAAGTCCCTCTCCTCATTTTTTATAAATATATTTTCTTGTGGCATCTGTCTTCATCTACCGCTTCTGCTGCAACTCTGCTCTCCTGCAGACGCCATACCACGGCAAGCATGGAGCCCACTCAGCTCACTGCTGCTGTTGTGAGCATTGTAAACACCTCACGCATTATCCTGCAAAAGCAGGCGAGGAGGTGATGACAGCGCAATCACGATAGTGATGAGGACATGGACACAGACTTCTTTCAAAGCACAGGCCCTGGCAATTTGGACATCATGGTGGTAATGGGGCAGGTTCATGCTGTGGTACGCTAATTCTGGGCCCGGGAAACAAGCACAAACTGGTGGCACTGCATAGTGTTGCAGGTCTGGGATGATTCTCAGTGGCTGCAAAACTTTCACATGCGTAAGGGCACTTTCATGGAACTTTGTGACTTGCTTTCCCCTGCCCTGAAGCGCAAGAATACCAAGATGAAAGCAGCCCTCACAGTTCACAAGCAAGTGGAGAGAGCCCTCTGGAAGCTTGCAATGCCAGTCAGTCAGGAATCAATTTGGAGTGGGTAAATCTACTGTGGGGGCTGCTGTGATCCAAGTAGCCAACGCAATCACTGAGCTGCTGCTATCAAGCGTAAGGACTCTGGGAAATGTGCAGGCCATAGTGGATGGCTTTGCTGCAATGAGGTTTCCTAACTGTGGTGGGCGATAGACGGAACACACATCCTTATCTTGGGACCGGACCACTTTGGTAGCCAGTACGTAAACCACAAGGGGTACTTTTCAGTGGTGCTGAAAGCACTGGTGGATCACAAGGTATGTTTCACCAGCATCAATGTGGGATGGCCGGGAAAGGTGCATGACGCTCTCATCTTCAGGAACTCTGGTCTGTTTGAACAGCTGCAGGAAGGAACTTATTTCCCAGACCAGAAAATTACCGTTGGGGATGTTGAAATGCCTATAGTTACCCTTGGGGACCCAGCCTACCCTTTAATGCCATGGCTCATGAAGCCAGACACTGGCACCCTGGACAGTAGTAAGGAGCTGTTCAATTATAGGCTGAGCAAGTGCAGAATGGTGGTAGAATGTGCATTTGGATGTTTAAAAGTGCACTGGCACAGTTTACTGACTAGGTTAGACCTCAGCAAAACCAATATTCCAATTGTTATTACTGCTTGCTGTGTGCGCCACAATATCTGTGGGAGTCAGCAGGAGATATTTATGGCAGGGTGGAAGGTTGAGGCAAATCGCCTGGCGGACGATTACGTGCAACCAGACTCCAGGGCAGTTAGAAGAGCACAGCTGGATGTCCTGTGCATCACAGAAGCTTTGAAAATCAGTTTCATGATTGGCCAGGCTACGGTGTAACACAGTTCTGTTTGTTTCTTCTCTGTAAGCCAACCAACCTCCCACCTTTGATCACCGCTTTTAGAAGCAATAAAGTCATTATTGTTTCAAAATCATCCATTCTTTATTAATTCATCACACAAATAGGGGGGAAACTCTCAAGGTAGCCCGGGAGGGGTGGGTGAGGAGGGAAGCACTGGATGGGGTGGTGGATGAGGGGAGGAGGGAAGGACAAGGCCACACTACAGTTCAAAACTTATTGAATGCCAGCCTTCTGTTGCTTGGGCAATCCCCTGGGGTGGAGTGGTTGGGTGCCCATAGCCTCTCCCCCCTCCTCGCATTCTTGGACATCTGGTGAGGAGGATATGGAACTTGGGGAGGAGGGCAGGCAGTTATACAGGGACTGCAGCAGCTGTCTGTGCTCCTGCTGCCTTTACTGCAGCTCCACCAGATGCCTGAGCATGTTAGTTTGCTCCCCCATTAGCCTCAGCATTGTATTCTGCCTCCTCTCAGCATGCTCCTCCCTCCTCTCATCACGTTGTTTAACGCTTTCCTGGATTCTGCCATTGTTTGCCTCCACGCATTCTGCTGAGCTCTTTCAATGAGGGAGGAGTGCACGAGCTCTGAGAACATGTCATTGCGAGTGCATTTTTTTTTGCCTTCTAATCTGTGTTAGCCTCTGGGACAGAGATGATAGGGAGAGCGTAGAAACACTTGCAGCTGCGGGAGGAAAAAAAAGAGAGAGTAGTATTTTAAAATATACATTTTAGAGAACAAAGGGAAGACTATTTCACATGGAATCAAGCAATTCACATTACATAGCACATGTGCTTCACTCGCCCCACCCCCCACCACGTGGCTAGTATCAGGGAAGTTCCTGCTCAGCCAAATGCGAACAGCTCAGCATGAACAGGCCTCCCCACACTGCGTGGCAAAGGCTTTCAGAGTACCTCCAGAAGAGCTTCATGGAGATGTCCTTGGAGGATTTCCGCTCCATCCCCAGACACATTAACAGACTTTTCCAGTAGCTGTACTGGCTGCGAATGCATCCCAATTCTTCAGGGCAAATCAAACATTAAACACTATTGCTTTTAAACCCTGTATTGTAGTTACAAATGTGCACTCACCAGAGGTCCCTGATCCGGCTTCAGGGTATTGGCTCCAGGGTGATGAAAAGGTCCTGGCTGCTGGGGAGAACAGATTCACTGTTTGCCTGCTGCGAATTCTCCTCCTTCTCTTCCTCATCCACAAAATCTTCCTCCCTGTTGCGTGAGAGTCCCTCCTTACAGGTGTCCATTGACAGTGGAGGGATAGTGGTAGCATCCCTCCCTAGAATGGCATGCAGCTCATCATAGAAGCAGCATGTATGGGGCTCTGACCCGGAGTGACCGTTTGCCTCCTTTATTTTTCGATAGTCTTGCTTAATTTTCATGCCGCACTGCTGTGTGTCCCTGTTGTAGCCTCTGTCCATCATGCCCTTAGAGATTTTGGCAAATATATTGGCATTTCGTCTTTTGGAACGGAGTTCTGTCTGCACAGATTCTTCTCCTCATATCACGATCAGATCCAGTACTTCCCATTTGGTCCATGCTGGAGCTCTTTTGTGATTCTGGGACTCCATGGTCACCTGTGCTGACGAGCTCTGCATGGTCACCAATGCCGATCAGCTTGCCACGCTGGCCAAACAGGAAATGAAATTCAAAAGTTCGGGGGAATTTTCATGTCTACCTGGCCAGTGCATCTGAACTGAGAGTGCTGTCCAGAGCCATCACAATAGAGCACTCTGGGATAGCTCCCAGAGGCCAATACTGTGGAATTGTGTCCGCACTACCCCATATTCGACCCAGAAAGTTCGATTTTAGTGCAAAGCCCCTCATTAGGGAGGAGTACAGAAATGGATTTTAAGAGCCTTTTAAGTCAACAAAACAGGCTTGGCCATGTGGATGGATGTAGGGTTAAATTGACCTAACGCTGCTAAATTCGACCTAAACTCATAGTGTAGACCAGGGCTTAAAATCCTGTTTTCCAGAAGAAAAGCTCTCCCTTCCACTGAGTCCAATATGGAATGTATAAAAGGAATCCACTGATTTGGGCAGAGATTGGACTTTTTGATACTGAAGCGGCCCCAGATCTGAGAAGAGGGAGATTGTAAATTCAATGTGACACAAGGGAACTTTTGCTGCTGAAAGAGGCTACATGCAATTGCTCAAATCTGGGAAAACAAAAATACTTTGCTTTCTCAGCAGTGCCATTTCCACAGAAAGGAACTTGCGGGGAGGGAGGGAGAACACACATACACACACAAAAAACACCTCTCACAGCTATTCCAGCCCAAATCAGAATACGTTGTATCAGGAATGGCATTTCAAAACCAAGAACGTCAGGTACTTTTGATGACTACACCGGATAGAAATATGAAAACTCCCATTCTTTAAATTGAGAGTGGTGACCCAATCTATAATTGTGTGTGAGGAAATTATGGAGGGCAATGTTAACTTTTGAAACTGGAATTTGCTGATGTACTTCTTTAAATATCTTTCAGAGTAGAAGCCGTGTTAGTCTGTATCTGCAAAAAGAACAGGAGTACCTGTGGCACCTTAGAGACTAACAAATTTATTTGAGCATTTTTTCTTTTCTTTTTTTTTTGATGACTTTTTTCATGAAGTTGATGGATTTCCACTCCATCCGGATAAATTCAGTGCCTTGCATAATGACAGGTTTCAGAGTGGCAGCTGTGTTAGTCTATATTCACAAAAAGAACAGGAGTACTTGTGGCACCTTAGAGACTATTTCAGCATGCTCAAATAAATTTGTTAGTCTCTAAGGTGCCACAAGTACTCCTGTTCTTTTTAAAAATATCTTAAGTCTAAGATCAGATGTAAACCCCAATCTTTTTTCTGTATCAGAAAATATGTTGAATAGAAACCCTAACCCGACAGTTGTTTGAGTACCTCCTCAACCTTCTGTGGAGCAGCTTAAGAACTTACATTTGTAAAATCATCTTCTTAGAAAGGTCCCTGAAAAGGGAATGGCACGGGGGATTGGATAGGGAGAGTTTTCACATTGAATGGCATAAACCTTTTCTATAATTTCCTCTGTCCATGTGTCTCCAAATAACAAAGGAGACTGAACCTCACTGATTGGTCCATAACTCTTGAGCATCAGATCAAATCTGCAGCCTGGTGTCTGCTGAAGAGGAAGAACAGCGAGCCGGTTGCTTCATCCTAGGACTAGACGTGAAAGATCTCTTCGTCTCTTGAGACTGAACATAGGAACATAAGAACGGCCTTACTGGGTCAGACAAAAGGTCCATCCAGCCCAGTACCCTGTCTACCAAAAGTGGTCAATGCCAGGTGCCCTAGAGGGAGTGAACCTAACAGGTAATGATCAAGTGATCTCTCTCCTGCCATCCATCTCCACCCTCTGACAAACAGAGGCTAAAGACTCCATTTCTTACCCATCCTGGCTAATAACCATTAATAGACTTAACCTCCATGAATGTATCTAGTTCTTTTTAAAATCCTGTTATAGTCCTAGCCTCCACAATCGCCTCAGGCAAGGAGTTCCACAGGTAGACTGTGCGCTGTATGAAAAAAAAAAACCTTCCTTTTATATGTTTTAAACCTGCTGCCCATTAATTTCATTTGGCGGTCCGTAGTTCCTATATTATGATAACAAGTAAACAATTTTTCCATATTCACTTTCTCCACACCACTCATGATTTTATATACCTCTATCATAACTTCCATTGTGTTAGACAATGGAAATCCTTGGTGTCAGTCTGCATTTAGTCAACAAACGAAAGCCCATGCTGTGATGAAAACACTTGCTAGATTGCTTTCCACTGAAAACAGCTATAAGAATGGATCCAGGGAAGATTATGCATCACTGCCTATTAATTTCATTTGGTGACCACTAGTTCTTGTAATATGGGAATAAGTAAATAACATTTCCTTATCCACTTTCTCCACATCACTCATGATGATTTTATATACCTCTATCATATCCCCCCTTAGTCTCCTCTTTTCCACTTCTGTGGGTGGGCTGGGAGTGGGGAAGTATGAGTATGCAAATAGCTGTACATTGTATTTACAAGTGCATAAATGACTAAATTCCTACCACCATCTCTATTCTGGTTCGAAAAACTGGGGGATTAAATAACACAAAACTATGTTAATGCAGAATTAAGGTTGCTTGGTGGCATGTTGTCCCCTTGCAGAACATTTGAATTGAGCAAAATTCAAGCTTCTGAAAACCACAAATGCACAATTGAAGTTACACATACAGCTGTGACGCTGATCTCTTTTAGCAATGCCCCAATATGCTCTGTTATACATACATACATAAATACCTTTAGTCTGCCAGACCCATAGCTGCTGAAACATAAAAGCTCTTCACCTCTTTTTACAACCCGTTCCCTCTCACCCATATGATTTCATCTAATACTGTTAAAGGACAGAAACGGAGGGGGAAGGATTTCTCATGTCACCTGCCTTCTATCGTCTTCAAAAAATACTTCAAAATATTTATACTGAGGCTTTGTCTACACTACACAGCTTTTAGCCATGGGGCCATTTCAACACAGCCCACTCACTAAAAGTCGGGCAGTGCAAACGCTCTTTGTTAGTCCTTTTGTCAACAAAATACTTCTACCCCCAAAAAGCAAACTATATTTTAAATATGTTGTACCATGGGTACTGTGCAATATAATTGATTATGTTTGGCTAGATACATTGTATGTTTTACAGTAAAGATTGTTTAAGGTATTAGAATAAATGAATAGGATAGATGATACTAGTATTAGCCATTTTCTTTTTATTCATGCCTTCTCTGTGTCTATGTTTAGATTAGAGGAATTCCAGAGGCCCAGGCCCCAGTGTAGGAAAAGATAGCTACAAGATTTAGTAAGGTCTAATTTACGATGCCTTTCTTGTTCAACATAAAACACTGTTATTTGTTACCTTTTGAAGGTCTCTGTAAAGAACTGTTTGTGTGAATGAGGAATGTATGCATCAGGAAAAGATAAGGTGTGAAGGCCATTGTTAGAGCCAGATGGTCAAGGGAGGAGGAGTGAAGTAACTAACGATGCCATCAAGGCACATCCATGATTGAGGAAGGGCAGCTTGATGACCCTGAGGTGGAGGTGCCACCCTTAAACACAGGATGATTGATTAAATTGAAACCAAGACAGGTTTCCCAGAGGTGTTTTGGAATGTAAGAAGCCATCAAGAGATAACAACAATGAAGGAGTAACTGGTCATAAAATGACACAGCAAAATCCATAGGTTTCAACTAAAAGAAAGGACTATAAGAACAGGGTGCTTTTCCATGGAACTTTGGGTTCATCTTGCCAACAACTCCAGGAGCATCAGATTGCAAGCGACAGAACTCGGCTCCCCTTTGCGACCAATCTGGCTGGCCACTAGATTGATCCAGACTCTGGGCTGATAACTATAACATCGACTGGCGGGACTGTGTGCATGGTGTGTGTATATGACTGAAAAACATATGCTTACTGCTGTATTCTCAATAAATGCAGTGTATTGCCTTCTCCCCTATAAAAGATCTCATATGTTTTGTATACATATATATATAATATGTCTTCTCTTACCTGGAATCTTTAGCTGTCCTAATTTCTTCTCCAAATCACTGATTTCCAGAGTGGGCTGTGAAGTTGAAAGTTCCTTTTTTGTGCGATCATTCCATTGCTGCTGCTCATCTCTGGTGGCAAACTGCATGCTGTCTACAGTTTTCAGCTTTTTTTCCATTTCCTGGGAAATTTTTTGATCAATGGAGGACAACTGATTAGTCAGCTGTTTAATCTGTGCTTCCAGACCCGAAAGGGGATTTTGTAGCTGGGATTCTGATTGTGTTTGGACGCTTCCTAATTTCTCATCCAATAACTTCTCAATTGCCCCCAGGCTGGTTTTGATCTCTGCCTTCAACTGCTCTTCCATCTTCCTTTGTAATACTAAGGAAGAAAATAATTAAAAAAATTAGTTTCTTTCAATTAATTACAGATGCCTGTTAGAGGTTAATTTTTTTGTTGCGATGAGGAGGAGAATAACCCAGCGCTTTTATGAACAGTATAATTCTGAAGGCAGTATCTTTCCATTTGTAAATAATGTAGCTCATCACATCTCCTGCCCATGTGAGTTGGAAAGAGAAAACAATTCATGCAATACATTCCAAATTACTTGCTGGATATGTGGGGGAAATCATTAGGGGCCACCAGACAGATATAATGAAGAACACACCAACCATACAGTTGGAAGGGACCTCAGGAAGTCATCTAGTCTAACCCCCTGCTCAAAGCAGGACCAATCCCCAAACAGACTTTTACCCCAATTCCCAAAATGGCCCCCGTAAGCATTGAACTCACAATGCTGGGTTTAGCAAGTTAATGCTCAAACCACAGAGCTATTCCTCCTCATCCCATCCCCCTCATCTGACCCCTTTGCAAGATAAGTGGAGTGAGTGAGCTTCTTCTTGTATGAAGTTTATGCTCCAATACATCTGTTAGTCTATAAGGTGCCACAGAACTCTTTGTTGCTTTTTACAGATCCAGACTAACACGGCTACCCCTCTGATACTTGCATGTTCATGTTATTTATAAGGGTTATACTGTCCATTACCAATGGCACAAAGTTCCCTTGTACATGGGAGAGGAACTATCTCAGAGCCCAATAGCTCCTAATTTCAACAAATTTTACTGTGAGCTATTTCCTTGGAAAACCCAGTGACTCAGGCAGTAGATCTAGTCGCCTTTAAGTTTCTCAAGAGCTCATCCACCTTGGAACTAAAAATACCTCAGACTGCTTGGTCCTCCACATGAAATCTCATATCTGAAGCCAGTGGAGATGACCAGAGCCAAGTATGCCTCCTCCAGGAAACTGTCGATGACAAAACTCTGGCAGAAGGGTCTGAGGCTTTGAAAGATGCCCAAAGTACATGCTTGGTCACTTTCTGTACTTTTCTGAGAAGAGCATTAGCCAGTCTTCATTTGTCCTCTGGCAAGTGTTGGACAAATACAATCATCTTTTCCCTCAGGTGGAAATGATAACAGGCCATTAGTGCCTGATAATTATCAGCAGCAGCAGAACACCTTTCTCCTTGGTGCATAACTCTCCCTTCCCTCTCTATTCATCAGGGTAGAGTGAGCCTGGCCAGATCTAAACTTCTTACTAACAGCAGCCATGAGTAGCAAATTTGTTAGAGGCTGCGTATGAAAATATAGAAAATCCTTCCTGTGACACCAGATAAAGTTTGTTTGCTTTCTTTGAGACATGATGAAGATGATCAAATAATCTTTGCAGACTGCAAAACTCCATCAAAAATAGGAAGCAACCTCCTATTTCTGGAGATAGCTCCCAAAATGTCAAATACAGACTGTGGAGGATGGGGGGAATAGGAGTGGTTCTCCACAGCCACCAAAATAAATTAATTGTGGCTACTAAATGATCTTCAAGGACATGGAACTGTAATGCATCCTCAGAAGAGAAGGAGGCTGAAATCTCTGCCTATGAGCATGAAGTATGGGAGGTTAGGGACTACCCTGGTTTTCACCCCGGTGACATTTCCCTGAATTACAATTTTCACTGGTATTATGGGGTAGTAGCTAACAGTCCCATGGACACAGGTTACCCTGTACACTTTCCTTGCATTAACTGGCTGCGCTTCACTAATTTACCTGAAATTAGGGTGATAGCACTCCCTGAGTCTATGAGTGCCATGGTTTCTACCCCATTCAACTTTAGCTGTCTTGTATATTTATGTCGGGTGACTGCGACCCCTACAATATAGAGTAGGCTGCATGGGTCTGCCCCGTTCCCCAGGTTGCACTGCCTTGGCTCTATGACATTGGGGGACTGGGCAGCTATGTGCCCCAACTCCCCACACCCGTAGCACCTGTAATTGCTTCTAGTCACTCCCCTATCATGTGGGTTAGGGGGTTAGTCCCAAGGTTCCCCCCATTCAGCCGTTCCCCTTCCTTCTGGGTTCCCGGCTGGTTTTTGGCCTCTCTCTTCTTCCATGGATCGTTCTGGCAGACCCATTTCTGGAGATCTGGCTGCAGTCCCCGCATGTAATGGTCCATGACCAAAGTCTCTAAAATCTCCTCCGGACTGCATGCCTCGGGCCATAACCACTTCCGAGTGAGGTGTATGAGGTCAAATAGTTGGAACCTCGGAGGTTTGTTCTCCCTGTATTTCCACTCCTGGAACCTCTGGGCCCGTACTGCTGCCGTCACCCCTGATCGTGCTACGATCTCTGCTCTCAGCTGGGAATAGTCAGCTGACCATCCCCAGTGGGCAGATCAAAGTAGGCCTGCTGGGCCTCTCCGCACAAAAAAGGGCAAGAATGCTGGCTCACTGGTCATGCTGAGCAGTCCTTTCAAATGAGAGGAGATATGTCTCTACATCATCGTCTGCTGTCATCTTTGGCAGACCATTGTTGGCCCTCAGGGTTCGCGTCCCATCAGACCCCCGGGCCTGGGCGGTGAGGCTCTTCAGCTGGTCCATAACCTCATACAGGAGGGCTCAACTGTGGGTTGCCTGGCTCATTAATAATTGTTTGGTTTCCTGCTGTAACCTCATGGACACTTGTTGAGCCATTGCCTGAACCCAGGTTGCCTTCTGCTGGGCCACTGTGGCTTGCACCAGCTCTCTCACCACCTCCTCCATGGTGGTACAAACAAAAACCCAAAACCAAAAACCCCAGTGCACTTTTTTTTTAATAAAAGCCTCTTTGTTCAGTCACGCTGTGAACAATCATGATCCAAACCCTGACACCAGTTGTGGCAGAGCTCCAACCTTGTCCCCATGGGTCCTGCGCTTCCAGGCAGTTTATGCTAGCTTCAGAGGCTCAGTGCAACCCTCCATCATGTAGCCCTTCTCTTTCTAGGGCCAGGGTTACAGTCTACTGAGCCCTTTTCATCATAAGCCAGCAAGTAGGTTGGTGAGAGAACTCCCACAGTCTCTGTTGCTCCTATGGCCTCATACCAAAACAGTTTAGCCTCCTGTCCTGACAGGGGCCTGTCTTCCCCTCCCAGGAGATGTTCCTGTAGTGGTGGGGTGGAGGGGACCTGGCCCGCCCTCTACTCCGGGTTCCGGCCCAGGGATCCTAATGGCAGCAGCTGTTGGCAGCCAACCTTTCACTGCCAGAGTTACTACATTTCCCTGGGTCACTTCCCCACAGCTCTCCTGCTTCTCCCTTCTTCACCCTTACCTTAGGGCTCCCTTACCAATGACTGGAGTGTGTCTTCATTAACCAGCCCTTCAGCTGCATTTCCTCTCCTCTGGTTCCCTGACTCTTCTCAGCCTGACTGGAGTGAACCCTTTCATAGAGTCAGGTGTTCACATTACCCTAATGGCCTCACCTGACTCTTTGCAGCTTAATTGGAGTCAGGTCTACTCCGGAACCCGGAGTAGAGGGCGGGCCGGGTTCCCTCCACCCCACCACTACAGGAACATCTCCTGGGAGGGTAAGACAGGCCCCTGTCAGGACAGGAGGCTAAACTGTTTTGGTATGAGCGCTTAGCCTGGAGCTGTCCCTGCTCTGGTCACTCAGGGAACAGAAAACTGCTAATCCAGTGGCTAGTATATCTGCCTTCTACTACTCTGCTGTACCCAACTGGCCTGGGTCTATCACAATACTGGCCCTCAGCCTGTCCCCGATTCAGGAATTCTGTGCATTAGGATGTATCTACTAATCCATGGCACCTCTATGTCTATAGAACTCCAGATATTCATAGAATCATAGAATATCAGGTTTGGAAGGGACCTCAGGAGGTCATCTAGTCCAACCCCCTGCTCAAAGCAGGACCAAACCCAACTAAATCATCCCAGCCAGAGCTTTGTCAAGCCTGACCTTAAAAACCTCTAAGGAAGGTGAAGCAGCAAAGAATCCTGTGTCACCTTATAGACTAATTGACGTTTTGCAGCATGAGCTTTCGTGGGTGAATACCCACTTCTTCGGATGCAAGTAGTGGAAATTTCCAGGGTCAGGTTTATATATGCAAGCTGGATTAAACAAAGACTGTGAATGGCTGGCCAACTACAGAACCAGTTTCTCCTCCCTTGGTTTTCACTCAACTGCTAGAACAGGGCCTCATCCTCCCTGATTGAACTAACCTCGTTATCTCTAGCTTGCTTCTTGCTCGCATATATAAACCTGCCCCTGGAAATTTCCACTACTTGCATCCGAAGAAGTGGGTATTCACCCACAAAAGCTCATGCTGCAAAACGTCAGTTAGTCTATAAGGTGACACAGGATTCTTTTCTGCTTTTACAGATCCAGACTAACACGGCTACCCCTCTGATACTTAAGGAAGGAGATTCCAACACCTCCCTAGGTAACCCATTCCAGTTCTTCACCACCCTACTAGTGAAAAAGTTTTTCCTAATGTCCAACCTAAACCTCCCCCTCTGCAACTTGAGACCATTACTCCTTGTTCTGTCATCTTCTACCACTGAGAACAGTCTAGATCCATCCTCCTTGGAATCCCCTTTCAGGTAGTTGAAAGCAGCTATCAAATCCCCCCTCATTCTTCTCTTCTGCAGACTAAACAATCCCAGTTCCCTCAGCCTCTCCTCATAAGTCATGTGCTCCAGCCCCCTAATCATTTTTATTGCCCTCCGCTGGACTCTCTCCAATTTATCCACATCCTTCTTGTAGTGTGGGGCCCAAAACTGGACACAGTACTCCAAATGAGGCCTCACCAAAGTCGAATAGAGGGGAATGATCACATCCCTTGATCTGCTGGATCAATACATTCTAAATTACTTGCTGGATATGTGGGGGAAATCAATAGGGGCCACTAGATAGATATAATGAATTCTACCCATCCCTTGCAGCTGTATGTCCTGAGATTATCACATATCCCCCCGCCCCCCGCTCCGCCCTCTGCTCAACACTACTGGCTTGGGCTACTTAGGTCGGAAGACAGTGTACCCTTGAAAGGCCATCCGCGTTGCCATGCTTGATTCCGGATCTATGTTGTACTCTGAAGTGGAAGGGTTGTTGTGACAGGAACCACCTTGTCACTCTTGCATTTTTCTTTTTTGTTTTGGAGCATCCACTTCAGTGGAGCATGGTCCATGACAAGGGTAAACCTCTGTCTGAGTAGGTAGTAGTGAAGACTTTCTACAGCCCATTTTACTGCCAGTCATTCCTTCTCTACTATGGCATATTTACCTTCCGTGGGCAGGATTTTCCTACTGAGGAACAGGATTGGGTGATCTTCCAGTCCAACCATTTGTGAAAGAACCGCTCCCAACCCAACCTCAGAGGCATCCGTTTGTAAGATAAACTTTCTCCCAGTCTGGAGCTACCAGCACTGGGTCGGTGCAGAGGGAGGTCTGCAGATCTGCAAAAGCCTCCTTCGCCAGGCTAGACCATCTCACTATGTCTGGGCCATGGGCTTTCGTTAGGTCTGATAACGGGCATGCCCTGGTGGCAAAGTGGAGGATGAACCGCCTGTGGTACCCAACCTGCCCCAGGAAGGCTCTGACCTGTTTCTTCCGGACTGGTCGGAGCCAATTCTGTATTGCCTCTAACTTGTTGAGTTGGGGCTTCACCACGCCTCTCTCCACTATATACCTGAGGTATTTGGCTTCTGCTAGCCCAATTTGGAATTTGGAGGGATTTGCAGTCAGCCACGCCTTCCTCAAGGTGTCCAGGACTGCCTCCACCTTTCCCAAGTGCTTCTCCCAATCTGGACTATGTATGATGATGTCATCAAGATAGGCGGCTGCATACTTGCCATGTGGACGCAACAGTTTGTCCATGAGCCGTTGGAAAGTTGCAGGAGCCCCATGTAAACCAAAAGGGAGGACAGTGTATTGATACAGTCCCTCTGGTGTTGAAAAGGCCGTCTTCTCTTTGTCGGTCTTGGCCAACGGAATTTCCCAATAGCCCTTGGTCAGGTCAAGGGTGGACAAAAATCGTGCTTTTCCCAGTCCGTCAATTAACTCATCTATCCAGGATATAGGGGACGCATCAAATAGGGACACCTCATTCAGTTTCCGGAAGTCATTGCAAAACCTCATACTGCCATCCGGTTTAGGTACTAGGACCACTGGGCTTGACCATTGGCTATGAGACTTTTCAATGACTCCTAACTTCAACATTTTCCTGATTTCTGTCTTGATCTCTTCTCTTTTCGCCTCCGGGATCCGATATGGCTTGACATTCACCTTCACTGCAGGCCTTGTGAGGATGTGATGGTGAACCTCAGTAGTCCTGCCTGGCTTTTATGAGAACACACTCTGGTTGCATCTGATCATGTGGATCACCTCAGTTTGTTGGTCAGGGGTCAATTCTGGGGATATTCCCACTTGGCCAGGCGGGTTGCTTTTGGGGGGAGGTAACCCTAGAGTGACCACATGAGCTTCTCTGTCTTGCCAAGGTTTCAACAGGTTTATATGATAGATTTGTTCCAGCTTCCAGCATCCAGGCTGTCGGATCTTGTAATCGACCTCTCCAATGGCTTCTATTACCTCGTATGGCTTCTGCCATCTGGCCAAGAGCTTGCTCTCCGCTGTGGGTACGAGCACCATTAACTATTCCCACCTGGAATTTTCGGATTGTCCCTTGGTGATTTTAGTATGTTTGTTGAGCCCCTTGTGCCCTCTCCATGTGTTCCCGCACTATGGGGGTGACTTGGGGTATCCTGTCTTTCATCAGCAACACATGCTCGATGAGGTTTCTCCCTGGGTTCAGTTGTTCTTCCCAACTTTCTTTGGCAATTTCCAGTATGCCACAGGGGTGGCGACTATATAACAGTCTGAATGGCGAAAACCCAGTTGAAGTCTGAGGCACCTCCCTTATTGCAAACATTAGGTACGGTACCCGGGTGTCCCAGTCCTTCCCTTCCCGGCTCACCACCTTTTGTAACATGTTCTTTAATGTTCTATTAAAAAGTTTGATGAAGCCATCGGTCTGCAGATGATAGACTGAGGTCCTTAGGGTCCGTATGTGGAGCATTGCACATAGACCCTTAATTAACTTAGATACAAAGGGGGTTCCTTGATCCATCAGTATCTCTTTGGGTATTCCCACTCTAGCAAATATTTGGATTAATTCCTTAGCTATAGTCTTGGACGTAGTGTTCCGTAGGGGAACGGCCTCGGGGTATCGGGTGGCATAATCTAGCACCACCAGTATGTGCTGATGGCCTCAGGCTGATTTTTCTAGCGGCCCTACTAGGTCCATAGCTATTCGCTCAAAGGGGACTTCAATAATCGGCAGAGGTACCAAAGATGCCCTTAAACATGGTCGGGGCCCATGTAATTGGCATTCCGGACAGGAGGAACAATATCGTCAGACTGTGCATATATTCCAGGCCAAAAAAACCTCTGCAGAATTCGATCCAGGGTTTTATCTACCCCTAGATGCTCCCCGAACGGATGGCTGTGGGCTAGCTCCATCACGCCTCTCTGATGTTTCTGTGGTACTAGGAGCTGTTCCACGACTTGCTCTTGGATCCAGACTTCCCTGTAGAGCAGATCCTTCTTTGTCATATAATGTGGCCCTGGGCCCTTGGCTTTTCCTTTCACCTCAACTACTTATTTGCAAACATTATTATATACTGGATCATTGACCTGATCCTGTCCTAAATTCTCCAGTGAAGGTCCAATTTGCCCAAACTCAGGGGATTCTATTTCCCCCTCCCTCTCTAGGGAGGTCCCTGGGGAACTGGACCCAGCTGCTGGTCACTGATCTCCTGCCTAGTCCCCTTGTCAGTCGGGCCAACTCTTTCCCCTACGAGTATAGACTTCTGGTTCTGGGTCAAGATTCTTGTTCCCCTCCTCTTATCTGCCATCCTTTCTCGCCAAGTCTTCCTAGGGGGTGAGAATAAATCCTGGGCAAATTCATGGAAGACCGGGTGGGGGGGATAACTATCGAAGTCATCCCATTGCTCTCTGGGTTATTACCTTCTTCTGACTCCCCGTCAGGAAGTAGACTGCCAAATCCTGGGAAGTCTCATCCTATGAGGACTGGGTAGGAGAGTTTTGGGACCACCCCCACTGTCACCTTAGTGGAGTTTCCCAGGACCTCTATTTTAACTGAGATGGTTGGGTAGTAATTGACATCCCCATGGACACAGGGTATCCCTGTGCGCTTGGCTCGAGATAGTTGATCTTTCCCGACCAGCTTTCCTGAGACCAACGTGACCGCTCTTCCGGAGTCTACTAACGCGGTGGTCTTTATACCATTCATTTTAACTGGCCTAGTGTATCTATGAGGGACCATCGCAACCCCTACTAGATTTATCAGGTCACATGGCTCTTCTAGATTTCCCAGGTCACATTGCATGGGCTCCTCTAGCTTTGGGCACTGGGAAGCTATATGCTGTGCTCTTATAGCTGTCATCATGCCAGACCTCGCCAGGATCTCTGCCTTTAGCTGGGAGTAACCTGAAACTGCTTCTGTTGTCATATCAAAATATGCTTTCTGTGTCTCCCCACACAGAAAAGGAGCCAGGATACTGGCCCACTGATCTTGGGGCAAGGCCTCCCGCTGGGCCATTCTCTCAAATGGGAGGAGATATGCCTCTATGTCATCATCCATCGTCATCTTCTGTAAGTAGTGGCTGGCCAGCAAGGGCTGAGTCCCATGGGGGCCGTGCGTGAGAGTGGTCAGGGCCTTTAGCTGGTTCACCACAAAGTCTCACTCACAATCCCAACTCTGACACCATGTGTGGCAAGTCACCTTCTCGGTCTCCCCAGCCTCTGCTGCTTGTAGCCCTGGTGAGACAGGCTTGGGTAACATGGTCCCCCTTGGGACACAGGGGAAGTCTGCTCCCAGTATCTCCACCCGTCCTTTTAAGAGACTTTTTCTCCCTTGTGGGAAGGAATACTGCCTCTCCTCCTGGTGAGGCTTGCGGTCTTGCTGCTCCTAAACTCCTGGCGTCAGGGCTCCTTCTCTCTCTGCTCTCGCCCCCACCCCGCCTCCTTCCTCCCAGGGAAGGGTGTAAAAAGGTCTCAGGCAGCCCTAAGTTTAAATCAGCTGATCCTAACTAACCTCAGGTGGCTCCCCGTCAGCTGATTCTAACTGATACTCTGGTAAGCCCTTCTCAGCTGAACCTGATTGACCTGTAGTTACCCCCCAGTTGATAGGGAGGAGGGCCTTTTAACCCTCTGGGACTGAATTCTACCCCTCCCTTGCAGCTGTACGTCCTGAGTTTATCACAATGTATATAAAATTTGTCTTCTCTTACCTGGATTCTCTAGCTGTTCTAATTTCTTCTCCAAATCACTGATTTCCAGAGTGGGCTGTGAAATTGAAACTTCCTTTTCTGTGCAATCTTTCCATTGCTGCTGCTCATCTCTGGTGGCAAACTGCATGCTGTATACAGATTTGAGCTTTTTTTCTATTTCCTGGGAAACTTTTTGATCAATGGAGGACAACTGATTAGTCAGCTGTTTAATCTGTGCTTCCAGACCCGAGAGGAGATTTTGTAGCTGGGCTTCTGATTGTGTTTGGACACTTCCTAATTTCTCATCTAATAACTTCTCAGTTGCCCCCAGAATGGTTTTGATCTCTGCCTTCAACTGCTCTTCCATCTTCTTTTCCAATACTAAGGAAGAAAATAATTTTAAAAAATTAGTTTCTTTCAGTTAATTACAGATGCCTGTTAGAGGTTAATTGTTGCGATGAGGAGAAGAATAACCCAGTGCTTTTATGAACAGTATAATTCTGAGGGCAGTATCTTTCCATTTGTAAATAATGTAGCTCATCACATCTCCTGCCCATGTGAGCTGGAAAGAGAAAACAATTAATGCAATACATTCTAAATTACTTGCTGGATATGTGGGGGAAATCAGTAGGGGCCACCAGATAGATATAATGAAGAACACACCAACCATACAGTTGGAAGGGACCTCAGGAGGTCATCTAGTCTAACCCCCTGCTCAAAGCAGGACGAAACAGACTTTTACCCCAATTCCCAAAATGGCCCCCTTAAGGATTGAACTCATAATGCTAGGCTTAGCAAGATAATGCTCAAACCACAGAGCTATCCCTCCTCATCCCAAGCCCATCATCTGACCCCTTTGGAATATAAGTGGAATGAGTGAGCTTCCTTTTGTATGAAGTTTATGCTCCAATACATCTGTTAGTCTATAAGGTGCCACAGAACTCTGTTGCTTTTTACAGATCCAGACTAACACGGCTACCCCTCTGAAACTAGCATGTTCATGTTATTTATAAGGGTTATACTGTCCATTACCAAGGGCACAAAGTTCCCTTGAACATGGGAGAGGAACTATCTCAGAGCCACATGGCTCCTAATTCCAACAATTTTCTCTGTGAGCTATTTTCTTGGAAAACCCAGTGACTCAAGCAGTAGATCTATAAAAGCAGCAAAGAATCCTGTGGCACCTTATAGAGTAACAGACGTTTTGCATCATGAGCTTTCGTAGGTGAATACCCACTTCTTCGGATGCAAGTAGACATATGAAGAAGTAGGTATTCACCCACGAAAGCTCATGCTGCAAAACGTCTGTTAGTCTATAAGGTGCCACAGGATTCTTTGCTGCTTTTACAGATACAGACTAACACGGCTACCCCTCTGATACTTAAACAGTAGATCTAGTCGCCTTTAAGTTTCTCAAGAGCTCATCCACCTTGGAACTAAAAATACCTCCGACTTCTTGGTCCTCCACATGAAATCTCATATCTGAAGCCAGTGGAGATGACCAGAGCCAAATATGCCTCCTCCAGGAAACTGCAGATGACAAAACTCTGGCAGAAGGGTCTGAGGCTTTGAATGATGCCCAAATTACATGCTTGGTCACTTTCTGTACTTTTCTGAGAAGAGCATTAGCCAATCTTCATTTGTCCTCTGGCAAGTGTTGGACAAATACAGTCATCTTTTCCCTCAGGTGGAAATGATAACAGGCCATTAGTGCCTGATAATTATCATCAATCGCAGAACACCTTTCTCCTTGGTGCATAACTCTCCCTTCCCTCTCTATCCATCAGGGTAGAGGGAGCCTGGCCAGATCAAAACTTCTTACTAACAGCAGCCATGAGTAGCAAATTTGTTAGAGGATGGGTATGAAAATATAGAAAATCCTTCCAGTGACACCAGGTAAAGTTTGTTTGCTTTCTTTGAGACAGGGTGATAGGAAGCAGAAGATGATCAAATAATCTTTGCAGACTGCAAAACTCCATCAAAAATAGCAACCTCCTATTTCTGGAGATAGCTGCCAAAATGTCAAATACAGAGTGTGGGGGATGGGGGGGAATAGGAGTGGTTCTCCACAGCCACCAAAATAAATTAATTGTGGCTACTAAATGATCTTCAAGGAAATGGAACTGTAATGCATCCTCAGAAGAGAAGGAGGCTGAAACCACACCCATTTGCTCAAGTGACAAGTCGGAATTGAAATCTGTGTCCAGTTGCTCCTGTTCAAAAGCAGGAGACAGTTCTTCATACTCTTCCTCAAAGAAGGTATCTTCTACCACTGTTGGCACCATCGGATCGGGAAGACACAGATATGAAGACTTATTAACCCCTGGATCCTGAACAGAGGAAACGTCACAACTCCCCTCTCCCCTCCCACCTATAAGAAGGATAATCAAAAAACGGTTGTGGTTGGACTTCGTAGAGCCCAAAAATTCAAAGGCTGCCAGTCTTTCCACTAGGTGGCATCCAGGATCATAAGCGGTGAAGGCATTGGTTGGCATAACCCAAGATGAACCAGGTCTCCCAATTCTTCCTCTATCCTTCTCTGGAGGTGGCTCTGGCCTTTGACCAGTTAGAGACACTGAGGGGACGTTTGGAGAGGACACACATGAGCTCCAGCAAGCACAACTTGGAGAAGGTTCTACCATAAGGTACCACAAGGCAGCATAGTAACCACATGTGGGACTCATAAAATCATAGAATCATAGAATATTAGGGTTGGAAGTGACCTCAGGAGGTCATCTAGTCCATCCCCCTGCTCAGAGCAGGACCAATCCCCAACTAAATCATCCTAGCCAAGGCTTTGTCAAGTCTGACCTTAAAAACCTCTAAGGAAGGAGATTCCACCACCTCCCTAGGTAACCCAGTGCAGTGCTTCACCACCCTCCTCATGAAAAAGTTTTTTCCTAATATCCAACCTAAACCTTCCCCACAGCAACTTGAGACCATTACAATATGCAGAGCACCTTGGAGGAGAACATTTGCATTAGTATTAACCCTTTTAGTCCTTCTCTTTTTGTATATTTGATTTATTTACATATATATTAACTATTATTTAGAATATTTATGATATTAACAAAGAGTCTCCTCCTTGGTAGTCCATCGATCCGATGATGACAAATCTGTCCAGATCATCTATTGTTGGTCTCATGGTGTGCCCTCTGATGACTGTACAAGCCAATTCTAGAGGTGCACATTTTGCTGCAGATGGTGCATGGGAAGTTCGCAGTCAGTGGATTGTGTGCTGCTGATGCTCTGTGATGTCATTCACATGCCTCTTGTAGACGCCGGCAGCGGTCTTCCTCGAAGGCGATGCAGGTATTTCTAACTGTTGCACGCCACTGTGTTCTGTCGCTAGCGGCGTCCTCAAGGTCCCTGGGTTTGATACTGCTGTACTGCAGGTTGGCTTTGATGGTGTCCTTGTAATGTTTCCATGGACGACCTATATGCCGGATGCCCTGCGAGAACTCACCATACAGAAGCTGGCGGGGGATTCTGTTGGCATCCATGCAGCTGACATGACCGGTCCAATGTAGCTTTGACTTCATGATCATCATTTCGATGCTTGTCATCTGGGCTTTCTTGAGGACCTTGAGATTGGGCACTTTGTCTTGCCAGCAGATCTTCATGATGTTGCGGAGGCAGCGCATGTGGAATGCTTCAAGCTGCTTGATGTGACACCTATATAATGTCCATGTTTCACACCCGTACAAAAGAGATGAGAGAACAACAGCTCTGTACACAAGCAGTTTTGATGACATCCGGATGTTGTGGTGGTTTAAAACTTTGACACGCAGACAGCCAAGTGCCTGGCTTGCTTTGGATATTCATGCGTTGATCTCATTATGCAGTGATCCATCACTAGATATGACACTACCCAGGTATTTAAAGTTCTCCACTACTTTAAGCTGAGTGCCGTCAATGGAGATACTCGGGACAGAAGCATTTGATCCAGGTGCAGGTTGATGAAGAACTTCTGTCTTTCCGAGGCTGATAGTTAGTCCGAAGAGTTGCGAGGCCTCAGCAAACTTGTTGACAATGTGCTGAAGATCATTTTCAGTGTGAGCCATGAGGGCACAGTAGTTGGCAAAGAGTGCCTCAAGAAGGAGTTTCTGCACTGTCTTAGTCTTTGCATTCAGGCGACGGAGGTCAAAAAGTGAACCATCATGCCAGTATTTCAAGTATATACCTCGGTCCAGATCTTTCATTGCATAGTTAAGGACACATGCAAAGAACAGGTTAAATAGGATAGGAGCGAGAATACATCCTTGTTTCACGCCACTGGTGATGTTGGAGGGGGCTGATGTGGCTCCAGCAGACAATACTTTGCCTGTCATGCTGTCATGAAAAAGGCGTATAACACTGCTCTACAGCCAAAATGCTTCTGAAATAAATGTAGTCAAACTTTACTAATTCTGGGTCACTGAGAACGAAAATGATACTTAAAATTGTTCATTGGCTCTAGTTTTCAACATATGCTATTGGGTGAGTATATACAACCCTTGACTTGGGAATGGCGGAGTATAAGTGAGTTATAAAGGGAAGGGATCTCAATTTAAACCAGAAATGACTAAAATACATCTTTGACTGGATCTATGAATAAATCTATGACTGGGTTTGGACAGTACTTGCTTTTTAGGCAAAACAATGAACGATGTAATCTGAAGCTGGTATTGGGTCATACATGATATGAATTGCATCATGTTATTCCTAGAAGGCATGGATGATGCAATCATAACGAAGTTTACATCACTCTGCTGAACAAATTGCACTATATCAGCTCAAGAAATCATACAGTGTCATGCTCTCTTATTTGTCAGTGTTTGATTTTGCAAAGGGACACTTTTCTGTTTAGCCAAAGTGAGCAGAGATGCCTCGTACTTGTGTGAACAGTGCAGATACCTTCTGCTATGTTGGTGGTGAAGTGACTTTTGCATCACAAAAGCGCTGTATAACCACTTTGGTTAAGAAAGCCTATCACCTTTATTTTGGCTGCAAAACTGGAGATCAGGACAAGAGGTGGGCCCCACACATATGCTGCAACACTTGTGCAACAAATCTTTTCCAGTGGTTGAACAGGAAAAGGAAATCTATGCCTTTTGCAGTGCCAATGATTTGGAGAGAGCTAACAGATCATACCAGCAATTGTTACTTCTGCATGGTGCCTCCAGTTGGGAAAGGTGTGTCAAAGAAGAAAAAGCAGCAAAGAATCCTGTGGCACCTTATAGACTAACAGATGTTTTGCAGCATGAGCTTTCGTGGGTGAATACCCACTTCTTCGGATGCAAGACTTGCAAAACATCTGTTAGTCTATAAGGTGCCACAGGATTCTTTGCTGCTTTTACAGAACCAGACTAACACGGCTACCCCTCTGAAAGAAGAAAAAGTGGACTGTGCATTATCCAAACATTCCATCAGCTATACGCCCAGTACCCCACGGAGAAGGACTGCCGGTTCCTGATGCACCAGAATCAGTCTCACTTGAGTCAGACGAGGAAGAGGATGAAACGTCTGGTACTGAACCATCAATGTCACAGGACTCACATTTTCTCCCATCCTCCTCCTCTGAACCCCACCTCATAACACAAGGTGAACTGAATGATCTTGTCAGGGATTTGGAACCACCCAAGAGTAAGGCAGAGCTGTTGGGCTCCAGACTATAGCAGTGGAATCTCCTGGCAGGTGATGTTAGGGTTTCCATGTTCTGTGACTGTCAAAAGGATCTTGTCCCATTCTTCTTCATGGAAGGTGATCTTGTAGCCTACAACAACATCAATGGTGTGATGACAGCCCTCAACATCGTTCACGATCCAGATGAGTGGAGACTGTTCATTGATTCATCGAAGACGAGTGTTAATTTTTTTTTTTGCATAATGGCAATGTTTTGCCATCAATTCCAGTTGGTCATGCAGTCCATATGAAGGAAACCTATGACAACATGAAACAACTTTTTAGGTGCATAAACTATGACCAACATCAGTGGCAGCTTTGTGGTGATTTGAAGGTTGTTGCTCTCTTGCTTGGTCTGCAGACTGGATACACAAAGTACTGCTGTTTTCTCTGTGAATGGGATAGTCGTGCAAGAGATTCCCACTACATCAAGAAAGATTGGCGACTCTGACAGTCATTGGAGCCTGGGAGGAAAAGTGTTCAGCATCCCCCACTTGTTGAATCAAGGAAGATTTTGTTACCACCCTTACACATCAAGCTGGGTCTGATGAAGAACTTTGTCAAGGCCATTGACAAAACACAAGCAGCTTTCAAGTACCTCCGTGGAAAATTTCCAAGGTAAAGTGAAGCTAAGATAAAGGAAGGTGTCTTTGTTAGTCCTCAGATTTGTGAACTTCTTCGAGATGATGCATTTGACCATGCACTGCATGGCACGGAAAAGACGGCATGGAAAGCCTTCCAGTTAGTGGCAATAAATTTTCTCGGAAACAACAAGGCAGACAACTACAGGTTGTTGGTGGAAAACCTCCTCAAGGCATACAAAAGCCTTGGTTGCAACATGTCACTAAAGATACATTTTTTGCACTCTCATCTAGATTTTTTTCCACCAAACTGCGGAGCAGTGAGCAACGAGGACGGCGAGCGATTTCATCAGGACATTGCAACAATGGAGAAACGCTATCAGGGCAAATGGAGCCCATCAATGCTTGCAGACTATTGCTGGACAGTGACAAGAGATGCTCCATTTAATGAATACAAGAGACAAGCCAAGAAGCGCCGAGTAGACACTGAATAGGACTAAACTAGGTACATAATAGTTTTTTGCCTTTTGTTTCATAATAAATTTTAGTTAGATAACCCTTTTGCTGATTTTTAAAGTGTTACATAAACAGGACAGGTGAAAAATTATCATGTAAAGCAACCATAAACACATGAAAAGACCTAGGTTTACAATTTATGATTAAAACTCTACTATCTACACAATATACATAGACATCAAATGTAAAAACTTAAATATCTTAGAAACAGTAGCCAATCAGTTGTTTTAATTGTCATGTTTGAATTCAGCACATCAAAATACATAATAAATAGCACATTTTATCTCTGAAGCAGACGACTTCTCAAAAATTGTAGACCAGCGTAACCTGGACAAATTTTCTTGGGCAGCCAAGTCGTGTTAGAATGGTCCAAAGGGCTTCCCTGTTGATGGTATGAAACGCCTTTGTCAGATCTATGAAGACAGCATACAGGTGCATATTCAGTTCAATGCACTTCTCTTGTATTTGTCTGACAGCAAACACCATGTCAACTGTGCTCCGGCCAGGTCGGAAACCACATCGACTTTCAGGTAGATTTGCCTCGGAAATACTGGCTATTAGGTGGTTCAAGATGATGCGGGCGATGATCTTCCCACCAACGGAGAGGAGGGATATGCCTCTATAGTTTCCACATTCTGCTTTGCTGCCTTTGTTCTTGAAAAGCTGGATCTGCTGCTTTGTTTATCTCTGCTGGTATCCCATCTTTTACAGGACCTTTTCCTGAACTCATCTGGCTAATAGCTTTCTTAATCTCATCTATAGTGGGCGGAAAATCAAGATCTGTCAGAGCAGGTTGTTGTGGAATTTCATTGAGGACATTATTATTCATGGTTGATGGTCTATTGAGAAGGTTGCTAAAGTGGTCTCACCATCTTTCATTGATGCCTTCTTTATCTTTAATCAGCGTTGTGTTGTCTGATGAGAGCAATGGGGTGGTCCTTGGTTTAGAAGGTTCATAGACAGTCTTAATAGCACTGAAGAACATCTTTGAGTTGTGAATCACAACATAGTGCTCAATTTCTTTGGCTTTGCTCTCCCACCAGTTGTCTTGTATCTGACGGAGGTCTTTCTGTGTTTTGCTCTGAAGGTACTTGAAATGGTCCTGTTTAGAGACTGAGGAGGGGTCATTCTGCCATTCGATAAAGGCTTTTCTCTTTACTTCCAGTGCTGAGCATATTTCTTCTTGGTTCTCATCAAACCAATCCTGATGTGTTCTTTTCTTTGGTCCAAGAGATGTTATTGCTGTGTCAGTCACTATCTGCTTGAACTGGTCCCACCTTTTGGTTACAGTACAGTGTCCGTGGGATGTCAGTTTGTCATCAAGACTCCTCTGGAAATTGTTGAAACACTGAGCATCCTTCATTTTGGCTATGTTGAAAGCAGGTCGCACATGCTTAGGGCGTTTGTGCCGAGAGGGAATGATGTGAAGTTGAAGAGACATCCTGACTAATCTGTGATCTGTCCAGCACTCTGCGCCTTGCATTACTCTGGTGATCATTACGTCTCGGATGTCTCGCCTTCTGACAATGGCATAATCTATCAGATGCCACTGTTTGGACCTAGGGTGCATCCACGTCGTTTTGTATTTGTCCGCTTGTCAGAACAGAGAGTTGGTAATGGTCAGGTCATTTTCAGAAGAAAGGCTCAAAAGGAGTAGTCCATTGCTGTTCATTTTGCCTACACCATGTGGCCCAGTTACTCCTTTCCAGTTCTCACTGACAGCCCCAACTCGGGCATTGAAATCTCCAAGTAGGAGTAGTTTGTCTATTACAGGTGTGGCCTTGATCAGTCTGTCAAGATCTTCATAGTATTGTCCCTTTGAGTTGTCAGAGCATGTCAGAGTGGGTGCATATGCACTGATGATGGTGGCATGACGTTTGGCATTTAGTGGGAAGTGTAGTTTCAGCAATCTTTCATTGATACCCACTGGAAGGTCTGGGAGTTGATGCATCAATGAGGTTTTTATTGCCAGACCAACTCCATGTATTCTGTCCTCTGTCTCAGTCTTATCCTTCCAGAAGAAGGTGTAACCACTTCCTGGTTCGCTCAAGGAACCTTCCCCAGGCAATCTTGATTCACTTAATGCAGCTATATTGATGTTGTAGTGGGCTAGTTCTCGAGCAATGAGAGCTGTCCTTCTCTCAGGTCTTGCAACAGATTCTCGCTCCATGAGGATACAAATATTCCATACACCAATGGTAAGTTTCTTCAATTTTTTCTTTTGGTTTTGGCTGCAGGTTGGGTTAAACTGCCAGCCACAGCTTGCTGGCCAGTTGTTGTAGGGCAGGCAACTTTTAGGCCACCTTTTCTAGGCCCCTCCCTTACTAGGGTGAGCAGTGCTGTCCTGAAGAGGGCTGCTCAGATGCCTGGGATGCAGCCGGGCAACTCCACTGCCCCAGGTACAGAGCTGGACTACCACCTATCCACAGGCTGCCTGCGTGCAGGATTGGGACTACGACTCCCAGTGGTAACCTCCACCTGTCGCTTTGCCTCTTCCCCATCACCACAGAACTTGGGTGGTATGATGATGACGTTTGATGATTTGCACAGGACCTGTGCGTGAAAGCTTTTTAAGTGGTAGAGCCGTTGCACGGGAGCAATCCCACTCTCTCGACCTTAGAAGACAGACACCAATGGTACGAAAAATCGTCACAACTGGTAACTTCTTTAGTTGCAGTGGATGGCCTTGACGTCTTTCTTGCCTCGTCAAGCCCTTCGCTGTCCACAAAGTGTTGCAGAACCGCCTTCTTGGCTGTTGGATCTTAGCGATCTCTTTCACCCAGTCCGCCGGAGCTGACGTTGCATGCAGGGTAGTCATATCCCTAATTCACTGAGGGTTTGAGTCCCATCAGTTACACTCACCTGGTTTAGCCGGCCTGTCGAAGCCATTGCCCGGGGTGTGGCCACTACGCATGCTGCAGCTACTTGCAGCCACAAGTGAGAGTTCATTGACAGGTGGGGACCAAAGTGGACGGACCACCCCCAAAGGGGTACAACAAGTCCCCCCCATCAGAGGTACTACCCCTCCCTGGACACTAACAAAGAGTATGGTGTATTCTAAGGCCCAAAACACTGCCTTCTTGGCCAGCTCTGTGAGGTTGGGATTGGAACCCGTCTCTGACCCCTTCTCCATCTTGGGGATCTCCCCTTCAGTTGCACGTGTACGTCTGCCTACACAGGTGGCCCTCTGTCCTTGTATCAGGATTCAGGTACTCAAATCCTTGGCCGCCCTTCTTTCTCTTTTGGTCTTCCTACCTTTCTCCTGGACAGGGAATAGTTCCTGAGACATTTTAATGAAAAATGAGAGGTAACCTTATGCCATGGAAGCTTCCTGAAGTTCGGGGAGCTCCCTTCCCTCCAATCTATCCAGTGGGAGCAAGTTTCCAAACCCAGGGAAATCTCTCCCTATGATCATGAGGTATGGGAGGTTTGGGACTAGCCCGGCTTTCCCCCCGGTGACATTTCCCTGAATTACAATTTTCACTGGCATTATGGGGTAGTAGCTAACAGTCCCATGGACACAGGTTACCCCGTACGCTTAGCCTGCATTAACTGGCTGTGCTTCACTAATTTACCTGAAATTAGGGTGATAGCACTCCCCGAGTCTATGAGTGCCATGGTTTCTACCCCATTCAACTTTACCTGCCTTGTATATTTATGTCGGGGTGACTGCAACCCCTACAATATTGAGTAGGCTGCATGGGTCTGCCCCGTTCCCCAGGTTGCACTGCCTTGGCTCTATGACATTGGGGGACTCGGCAGCTATGTGCCTCAACTCCCCACACCCATAACACCTGTAATTGCTTCTAGTCACTCCCCTATCTTGTGGGTAGGGGGGGTTAATCCCAGGGTTCCCCCATTCAGCCCTTCCCCTTTCTTCTGGGTTCCTGGCTGGTTTTTGGCATCCCTCTTCTTCCACCTAGGACTTCCTGGGGTTTGGCCACCTGACCCTCCACAGTCAGGGTCGAGTGTTTGATTCATGAGGGGCCTTCTTTGGCTAGTTGGGTTAATTTTCTGGCTGTCATCCATCTTTCCACCAATGTGATCATTTTGTCATAAGTGGCCGGATCGTTCTGGCAGACCCATTTGTGGAGATCTGGCTGCAGTCCCAGCATGTAATGGTCCATGACCAAAGTCTCTAAAATCTCCTCCTGACTGCATGCCTTGGGTCATAACCACTTCTGAGTGAGGTGTATGAGGTCAAATAGTTGGAACCTCGGAGGTTTGTTCTCCCTGTATTTCCACTCCTGGAACCTCTGGGCCCGTACTGCTGCCGTCACCCCTGATCGTGCTAGGATCTCTGCCCTCAGCCGGGAATAGTCAGTGCCATCCCCAGTGGGCAGATCAAAGGAGGCCTTCTGGGCCTCTCTGCACAAAAAAGGGCAAGAATGCTGGCCCACTGCTCCTGGGGCCATACCTCAGGCTGAGCAGTCCTTTCGAATGAGAGGAGATATGTCTCTACATCATCGTCTGCTGTCATCTTTGGCAGACAATTGTTGGCCCTCAGGGTTCGCGTCCCATCAGACCCCCGGGCCTGGGCGGTGAGGCTCTTCAGCTGGTCTACAACCTCATACAGGAGGGCTCAACTGTGGGTCGCCTGGCTCATTAATAATTGATTGGTTTCTTGCTGAAACCTCATGGACTCTTGTTGCGCCATTGCCTGAACCCGGGTTGCCTCCTCCTGGGACACTGTGGCTTGCACCAGCTCTCTCAACACCTCCTCCATGGTGGTACAAACAAAAAGCCCAAACCAAAAACCCTAGTGCACTTTTTTTTTTAATAAAAGCCTCTTTGTTCAGCCACGCTGTGAACAATCATGATCCAACCCCTGACACCAGTTGTGGCAGAGCTCCAACCTTGTCCCCATGGGTCCTGTGCTTCCATGCGGTTTATGCTAGCTTCAGAGGCTCACTGCAACCCTCCTTATCTTTCTAGGGCCAGGGATACAGTCTACTCAGCCCTTTTCATCATAAGCCAGCAAGGAGGTTGGTGAGAGAACTCCCACAGTCTCTGTTGCTCCTATGGCCTCATACCAAAACAGTTTAGCCTCCTGTCCTGACAGGGGCCTGTCTTCCCCTCCCAGGAGATGGTCCTGTAGTGTTGGGGTGGGGGGAACCCAGGCCCGCCCTCTACTCCAAGTTCCGGCCCAGGGAGTCTAATGATAGCAGCTGTTGGCAGCCAAACTTTCACTGCCAGAGTTGCTACATTTCCCTGGGTCACTTCCCTACAGCTCTCCTGCTTCTCCCTTCTTCACCCTTACCTTAGGGCTCCCTTACCAATGACTTGAGGGTGTCTTCATTAACCAGCCCTTCAGCTGCACTTCCTCTCCTCTGGTTCCCTGACTCTTTTCAGCCTGACTGGAGTGAGCCCTTTCATAGTATCAAAAAGGGCCTTAATTAGAGTCAGGTGTTCACGTTACCTTAATGGCCTCACCTGACTCTTTGCACGTTAATTGGAGTCAGGTGTTCTCATTAGCTTGGAGCAGTCCCTGCTCTGGTCACTCAGGGAACAGAAAACTGCTAATCCAGTGGCTAGTATATCTGCCTTCTACTACTCTGCTGTACCCAGCTGGCCTGGGTCTATCACAATACTGGCCCTCAGCCTGTAAGTGTCCCCCATTCAGGAATTCTGTGCATTAGGATGTATCTACTAATCCATGGCACCTCCATGTCTATAGAACTCCAGGTATTCATGGAAACCACCCCCTTACATAAGCATATATAAAACTGGGAGATTGATGAAGAATGTTTATTATGGCAGATGTTTCCTACTGAAGAATCAACAGGAAAGAATGATTGTGGGGGGAAGAAGGACCCACTGAATGATATTATCTTGAGAAATTGTTGGTGCTCTCAGCTGTAAACAATCATGATTTCATCAATCAATCAGTTAAACTGAGAATGTACGTATATTAACAGAAATCACATCAGAACATATGCTTCTCTGAGAATATTCTTGGCAAAGATGGGTGTCTTTGTCTATATAATGACAGACGTTTTGTAGCATAGTTGTGACATAAAAGTGTGCATCCCACCAGTTACAGCGAAGAAGAGACACATAGCCAGCTCTTTACCTTACACCAAAAGTAGTAATGTAGCTCTTCTGTCTGTATTCTCTATAGTGCTGTATGAATCTCTGATTGATAATCTTTGATTAAACAATTCCAACTGAGTCTGTTATTTGACAATCTAAAATCAGCAGTAACTTCTGTCAGGCAACATTTGTATACCAAGGAGTGAGAACTGCAGGGAAATGTGTTCCCTGCTTTCAGGTGGGGAGGGGAGGAGGAGGGCTTGGAACACTACTGGTCCAGGATGGAGTGGGGATGGGAAGATGGAGTGAATAGGTCAGGGGCATGGCTGAGGAGGTGTGCCCAAGAAGGGCTGGTGGGCCTCACCTATGTGGGTGGGCTGGGAATGGGGAAGGGACTGAGTGGCTGAGTATGCAAATAGCTGTACATTGTATTAACAGGTGCATAAATGAGTAACAATTCCTACCAACATCTCTCTTCTGGTTCGAAAAACTGGGGGATTGAATAACACAAAACGATGTTAATACAGAATTAAGGTTGCTTGGTGGCATGTTGTCCCCTTGCAGAACATTTGAGTTTAGCAAAACTCAAGCTTCTGAAAACCACAAATGCACAATTGAAGTTACACATACAACTGTGACACTGATCTCTTTTAGCAATGCCCCAATATGCTCTGACTGTCAGCTTTATAAGATGCAGGAGATGCCAGATCCTGGAGTATTCTCAAACACTTAGCCATAAACACATAGGCATATTGGGTCATTGCTGAAAGAGGACAGAGGGAAGTTTGCAAGGGCTACCTTAGTTTTGCTTTCCTACATTCTGCAAGGGAATGGCATACCACTAAGCAACCGTACCTCTGCGATAACATAGTTTTTGTGCCATTGAGTAATACACAAAGGGAGGAAGGGACATTAAGGTTGTCTTAATACTTCAAAAGTATAAAGACAGGCCCAACAAGGAAAATAACAGAACACCACTGGCCATCACATACAGATCCCCAAACTGAAGCAAGTACTCACCAGCAACTACACACCACATCATAGAAACACTAATCTAGGAGCCAATCCCTGTAACAAACTTCACTGCCTACTCTGTCTTCATATCTACTCTAGTGACATCAGAGGAGCCAAACACATCAGCCAGATAGATAGATAGATAGATAGATAGATAGATAGATAGATAGATAATTTTCTTCTCTTACCTGAGTTCTCTAGTTGTTCCAATTTCTTCTCCAAATGACTGATTTCCAGAGTGGGCTGTGAAGTTGAGATTTTCTTCTCTAGGAGATCTTTCCATTGCTGCAGCTCATCTCTGGTGGCGAACTGCAAGCTGTCTATCGATTTGAGCTTTTTTTCTATTTCCTGGGAAACTTTTTGATCAATGGAGGACAGCTGATTAGTCAGCTGTTTAATCTGTGTTTCCAGACCTGAGAAGGGATTTTGTAGCTGGGCTTCTGATTGTGTTTGGACACTTCCTAATTTCTCATCCAATAACTTCTCAATTGCCCCCAGACTGCTTTTGATCTCTGCCTTCAACTGCTCTTCCATCTTCTTTTCTAATAAGAAGGGAGAATAATAATTAAAAAAAATAGTTTCTTTCAATTATTTACAGGTGTCTCTTAGAGATTAATTTTTTGTATTGCAATGGGAAGGAGAATAACCTGGCACTTTTATGAACAACACAATATTTAAGGCCGTATCTTTTCATTTGTAAATAATGTAGCTCATCACATCTCCTACCCATGTGAACTGGAAAGAGAAAACAATTCATGCAATATTCCAAATTGTTTACTGGATATGTGGGGGAAATGGATAGGAGCTTCCAAAAAGTGGATTTTATCAGCTATTCGCTTAACTAAAGGCATAGTTGAATTCTTAAAGTCTATCTTTCTCCATAACATTATTTAATCTGAGAAATTGAGTAGGTCTTAACAAACACAAGTGAACAACCAAAAATGAAGATTTAGAAAGAATCTGACTATAATTCTCTCCCTCTCTCAAAAGATGAATTTTCAGAGCTGGGTGAAATTTTGATTTCCAAATAATTTATATACAGAAAAAAACAAACAGTTTCAGGGCAGCCAAAAGCATTTGAAAATTCATGACAAATTTGGTGAAAACAGTTCATCTTAGCATTTCCAAAATACTTAGTAGAGTATAAGGCCAGAAGGAACCATTGTGGTCACCTAGACTGATCTCCTGTCTAACATAGGCCATAGAGGGTCCAAAAATAGTTCCTGCTTGAACTGAAGCAGATGTTTTAAAAACAAAACCAAAAAAATCCAATCTTGATTTTAAAATGGTCAGTGATGTAGAATCCACTATGATCCTTGGTAGATTGTTCTAGTGGTTAATTACCCTCACCGTTAAAAATGTAAGCCTTATTTCCATTATGAATATCTCTAGGTTGATCTTCTAGGCACTGCATCTATGTATTCCTTTGTCTGCTAGCCTCAAGAGTCCATCATCAAATATTTGTCTCTCATGTAGGGACTTATAGACTGTGATCAAGTCACCCCTAAACCTTCTTTTTGTTCATCTAAATGTATAGCTTCAATGAGCTCTAGCATTAGAAGGCATATTTTCTAATTATTTGATCATTCTCATGGCTCTTCTCTGAACCCTCTCCAATTTATCAAGAGCCTTCTTGAATTGTGGGCACGAGAAATGGACACAGGATTCTAGCAGTTGTCACACAATTGTCACATTCAGAGGTAAAATAACCTCTATACTCCTACTCGAGATGCCCTGTTTATGCATCAAAAGAGCACATTAGCCATTTTGGCAACAGCCTCACAATAGAGGCTCATGTTCCCCTGATTATCCACCATGACCCCAAAATATTTTTCAGACTCCCTCATCATATAAGAATGGCCCACACTCTTTGTCCTAGATGTATGCATTTACATTTAGCCATATTAAAACACATGCAGTTTGTGTCTGCTGAACGTACCAAGTGATCCAGATTGCTTTATGTTAATGACCTCGCCCCTTTGCTATTTACAATTCCCTCAATTTTTGTGCACTCTGAAAACATTATCAGTGATGTTTTTAATGTCTTCTGCCAGGTCACTGATTAAAAAAAAAAAAGTTAAATAGTGTGGGGCCAATGACCAATCCTTCTCTGACCATATTAGAAACACATCTACCAAATGATAATTTCCTATTTACAATTACTTTTTGAGACCTATCATTTAGCCAGTTATTAATAATTTAATGTGTGCCATGTTATGTGTGTGTCATTCTAGTTTCTCAATCAAAGTGTTATGCAGGCCCAGGTCAACTGCCTTACAGAAGTCGAAGTATATAACATCAACACAATTACCTTCATCAATTACATTGGTAATCTCATAAAAAAGATATTAAGTTTCACAGGATTTATCTTCCATACAACAGTGTAAATTGGCTTTAATTATATTACCATCCTTTAATTCTTTATTAACCGAGTCTTGTAGCAGCTGTTCCATTATTTTGCCTGTGGTCAGTCTCAGACAGACAGGCTTATAATTACCTGGGTTATCTCATTTACCTTTCTAAATATTAGCACAACACTGGCTTTCTTCCAGTCTTCTGGAACTTCCCTAGTGTTCCAAGACTTGTTGAAAATCAACATGAATGGTTGATCAAGCTCCTCAGCAAGCTCTTTCAAAACTCTTGGATGCTGGGCCTGCATCAGGTCCTGCTGATTTTAAAATGTCTAACTTTAGTATCTGCTGTAGTAAAAACAGAGAGCCTGAGACATGAGGCCTTGTATAAGAGTCCTCTGGGAAAGGGGAAGGAAAGACTTTTGCAAAGACCTGTGGGAATAGGGGAGTAATAATGAAGAAGAGTCTCACAGGCAGAGAGAAGGTGGAGATATCTCTGTCCTGTGCTTTGGGATGATCCTTGACAACACAGGGACAGAGCTCATAGAACAGACAAGTTGAGAGTGTGGAAAAGAAGTGCCAGTGCTGGGACTGAGAAGTAAGGAGCAAAGAAGGGACACTATAGTGTTAAACACATGGGGTGTCCTAGGGTCGTAGCCAGAGCACCTGAATAGTAATAGCAGAGGGAAATACAGTTCCTCATTGCTGGAGGAGTAGGGAGAAATGTTCCAACTGCATAGGTCTGTGCTGGAGGAAGAAATGCCTCAGCAAAGCCATATGGGCTGGAGGGGATTGAAACACCCTAGTGCTGAACTCTGAGGATGCAGAAATGAGATATTTCAGCAATAATTACTGAGGTCAAAGAGGGAGAATAGCCTCTCACAGGGATGGAGTTAGGAAGCCTTAGAGTTTGGCTACACTTGCAGGTGTACAGCGCTGGGAGTTAATCTGTCTTCGTACAGCTGTGTAGGGAAAGCGCTGCAGTGTGGCCACACTGACAGCTACCAGCGTTGCAGTGTGGCCACATTTGCAGCATTTGCAGCAGTGTTGGGAGTGGTGCATTATGGGCAGCTATCCCACAGAGCACCTCTTCCCATTATGGCACCGTGGGTTGTGGGAAGGGGGCGGAGGGTGCGGGTCATTCTGCTTCCTGTCCCAACGCCCCGTGATGCATCGCTTCACATCCCAGCAATCCCTGTTCTTCCGTCCACGTTTGGCGCCGTCTTGCATCTTTCAATGGTTTCTGTGCAGCGCGATTTCTATAGGAAATGGAGCCTGAACTGCTGAGGAATATGCTGATGAGTCTTGCCAGCACATCACGTTTGGCAGTTGAGCTATTCCTTAAGATCCAAAGTGACAATGAGGAGCCCGACAATGATAACGAGTCACGTAATGTGTACGACACAAAATTGCTTGTGGCATTCATGGACATGCTCAGCACCGTGGAATGCCGCTTTTGGGCTTGTGAAACAAGCACTGAGTGATGGGATCACATTGTCATGGAAGTCTGGGATGACGAGCAGTGGCTGCAGAACTTTTGGATGAGAAAAAACACTTTCATGGGACTGTATGAGGAGCTCGCCTCCACCCTGCAGCTCAAGGACATGAGATTGAGAGCTGCCCTGCTGGTGGAGAAGCGGGTGACTATTGCAATCTGGAAGCTGGCAACTCCAGACGGTTACCGATCGGTCAGGAACGAGTTTGGAGTGGGAAAGTCGACCGTTGGAATCGTGTTGATGCAAGTTTGCAGGGCCATTAATCGCATCCTGCTAAGAAGAACAGTCACTCTGGGGAACGTGCAGGACATTGTGGATGGCTTTGCACAAATGGGTTTCCCTAACTGTGGAGGGGCGATAGATGGGACGCATATTCCTATTCTTGCACTACCCCACCTAGCATCCGAGTACATTAATCGGAAGGGGTATTTCTCCATGGTTCTCCAGGCGCTTGTGGATCACCATGAGCGTTTCACTGACATTAACACAGGCTGGCCCGGAAAGGTGCATGATGCACGCATCTTTTGGAACACAGGCCTGTTCAGGAAGCTGCAGGCCGGGACTTTTTTCCCAGACCAGAAGATCACAGTAGGGGATGTCAAAATGCCCATCGTGATCCCTGGAGATCCCGCTTATTCGTTAATGCCGTGGCTCATGAAACCATACACAGGGAGCCTAGACAGCAGCAAGGACCGGTTCAACTACAGGCTGAGCCGGTGCCTAATGACTGTGGAGTGTGCTTTTGGCCGTTTAAAGGGGTGCTGGTGATCTCTGTATGGGAAGCTGGACTTGGGGCAAAGCAGCGTCCCTGCGGTTATATCCACATGCTGTACCCTCCATAATATTTGTGAAGGGAAGGGTGAAAGATTCAGTCAGGCATGGACCTCCAAGGTGCTACGCCTGGAGGCTGAATTTGCACAGCCAGAGAGCAGGGCTATTAGGGAGGCCCAGCACAGGTATGCAAGGATTAGAGATGCCTTGAGGGAGGAATTTGAGGCTGAAAACCAACAGTAATGTTTGGTGCCTTGCACGTGAGTGAAGTGCAGTGGTTACAATGTTAGTAGGAATCTGTGTTTCCTAAGCTGATTTGAAGTGCCTGTTTCTTTCCTGGCCTAAGGTATCTTTGACTTTCTGCAATAATAAAGACTCTTTTCAAAGCCAAGAATTCATTTATTGAAAAGAAAATTACTTTATTGACAGACACACAACATTTTGGGAACCTAAAAGGGCAAGAGGGTGGGGTGGGGAACTGTACAATCACAGGCTTGAATATGTCCTGTCTGGAGTGCTGTGCAATGAGTGCTGCACTTCAGGATGGCTATACTGTATAGTGATGGGGGTTGAATGAGGAGGGTAAGGGTCGTAGTTCTCAGGGCTGGTTGGTGAATGTACAGGTGTTCGGGGCAGCTGCTGGTGGTAAGAACCTGGATGCTGGGGAAGGGGGTTTTGAGCTGACATCGGGGCACAAGGGAAAGAGCTTTGGGACAAGGGTGGCAGGGGGTGCGGGTGCGATAGTGCTCTGCCTGCATGGCTACGAGCGCCTGGATAGAGTCCACTTGGCGCTCCAGGATCCTTATCAGCTGCTTCGTGCTTTTCTTCCTGTTCGCTGCGTTTTCTGGCGGATCCTGCTTTCCCTTTCCCTCCAGTACTGTGCTTTTTGATTCTCTGTGAGAGATTGCTGCATAACTTCTTGCAGCATGTCTTCTTTGCTTTTTCGTGGCTTCTTCCGGAGGTTTTGTAGTCTCTGAGCCGGTGATAATACGGACAGCTGAGATCTCAAGGTTGCATCTGAACAGGCAAAATGCAACACTTAACAGAGGCAGCATTGTTTATACCAGACAGAGTTATTCCCCCACAGTAACAGTCTTCACAACAGCATAATTTTCCCATCCCAAAGAGAGCGCACATAACCCACGGGAGCCCACGGGAGTGGGAGTGAGTAAGGGGGACTGATTGGTTCAGGGCTGTACTGGGGTTTCTGTGCGTTGGAGAAAGCAAACAGCTGCAGGGGGCACCTCCACTGAATGCTATCCCAACATTTTCCACAGGAGTTGATCCTGGAAGATATCTCGCTGCTGCGGGTCACCTGGGAAGCACGAGAGGGTCTTCTACAGCAATGTGGATTCTGCCCTGGCCCCTATGCAGCTTGCATGTGTGCAGCAATGGTCCCCCCACCCCTCGCGGCACAGTGGCGCAGATGCGTTAGCCTGACTGAGGTCAGGGGGTGTAGGGATGCAGTGAGAAAAGCCAAAAGCCGGGTAGAGATGGACCTTGCGAAGGGAATTAATACCAATAGTAAAAGGTTTTTTAGCCATATAAATAGGAAGAAAACTAAGAAAGAAGAAGTGGGACCGCTTAAAACTGTAAGCGGAGTGGAGATCAAGGATAAGCTAGGCATGGCACAATATCTAAACGAATATTTTGCCTCGGTCTTTAATAAGGATAATGAAGGGCTTAGGAATAGTGGCAGAGTAACTGATGGGAATGAAGGTACGGGGTTGGAAATTACAGTATCCGAGGTAGAAGCCAAACTTGAACAGCTTAACAGTAGTAAATCAGGCGGCCCAGATAATCTTCATCCTAGAATATTAAAGGAATTGGTGAGTGAAATTGCAAGCCCATTAGCGATAATTTTTAATGAATCTCTGAACTTGGGGGTTGTACCGTTTGACTGGAGATTAGCTAATATAGTTCCTATTTTCAAGAAGGGGAAAAAAAGTGACCCGGGTAACTACAGGCCTGTTAGTATCTGTAGTATGCAAAGTCATGGACAAATATTAAAGGAGAGAGTAGTTACGGACCTTGAGGTCAATGGCAATTGGGACAAATTACAACATGGTTTTATGAAAGGTAGATCGTGCCAAACCAACCTGATCTCCTTCTTTGAGAAAGTAACAGACTTTTTAGACAAGGGAAATGCAGTGGATCTAATATATCTTGATTTCAGTAAGGCGTTTGATATGGTCCCGCATGAAGAATTACTGGTTAAATTGGAAAAGATGGGGATCGAAATGAAAATCCAGAGGTGGATAAGGAACTGGTTAAAGGGGAGACTGCAGCGGGTCGTATTGAAAGGTGATCTGTTGGGTTGGAGGGAGGTTACCAGTGGAGTTCCTCAAGGTTCGGTTTTGGGTCCGATCTTATTCAATCTATTTATCACTGACCTCGGAACCAAAAGTAGGAGTGGGCTGATAAAGTTTGCGGATGACACGAATTTGGGAAGTATTGCAAATTTGGAGAAGGATCGGGATATCCTCCAGGGAGATTTGGATGACCTTGTAAACTGGAGTATTAGTAATAGGATGAAATTCAATAGTGAGAAGTGTAAGGTTATGCATTTAGGGATGACTAACAGGAATTTTAGTTATAAGCTGGGGACGCACCAGTTGGAAGTAACGGAAGAGGAGAAGGACCTCGGAATCCTGGTTGATCGCAGGATGACTATGAGTCGGCAATGTGATGTGGCCGTTAAAAAAGCTAATGCGGTCTTGGGATGCATTAGGCGAGGTATTTCTAGTAGAGATAAGGAGGTGCTAGTCCCGTTATACAAGGCGTTGGTGAGACCTCATTTGGAGTACTGTGTGCAGTTTTGGTCTCCCATGTTTAAGAAGGATGAATTCAAACTGGAACGGGTACAAAGAAGGGCCACTAGAATGGTCCGAGGAATGGAAAGCCTGTCGTATGAAAAGAGACTTGAGGAGCTCGGTTTGTTTTCCTTAACCAAAAGAAGGTTGAGAGGAGATATGATTGCTCTCTTTAAATATATCAGAGGGATAAATACCAGGGAGGGAGAGGAATTATTTCAGCTCAGTACTAATGTGGACACGAGAAACAAATGGATATAAATTGGCAGTCGGGAAGTTTAGGCTTGAAATTAGATGAAGGTTTCTAACCATCAGGGGAGTGAAATTCTGGAACAGCCTACCGAGGGAAACAGTGGGGGCGAAAGACCTCTCTGGCTTTAAGTTTAAGCTTGATAAGTTTATGGAGGGAATGGTTTGATAGGATAACACTATTTAATCAATAGGTCAATAACGTGCCGCCACTGGTAATTAGTACCGAGGGTCAATGTTGGGATATTGAAAGTCTTTTTCCCGAGTGTCTGGCTGGAGAGTCTTGCCCGCATGCTCGGGGTTCAGCTGATCACCATATTAGGGTCGGGAAGGAATTTTCCTCCAGGGTAGATTGGCAGTGGCCCTGGAGGTTTTTCGCCTTCCTCCGCAGCATGGGGCAGGGGTCGCTTGCTGGACGATTACCTGCTACTTGAAGTCTTTAAACCAGGATTTGGGGACTGCAACAGCTGAGTCAAGGGAGAGAATTACTTCAAGAGTGGGTGAGTCAGCTTTTGTGGCCTGCATTTTGCGGGAGGTCAGACTAGATGATCATAATGGTCCCTTCTGATCTTAAGTTCTATGATTCTATGATTCTATGACTGGGACAAGGACCACAGTGGCTCTCCCAGTAAACCTGTGCAAGCGCATTGCCCACGCTCTGGCTGAAACTTTTGAAGAGATTACCGAGGCTGATTACTGCGACATGAGAGACCACATCAATGAGCTGTTTCACATCTAGCCATGAATGCATGCAGCCCTAACCCTCCCTCCTCTCCTGAAAAATTTCCATCCTGAAAATAAAAGCCGCTTACCAGGAACCCGCTCCTCTGTTTGTCCTCCACCAAGTATCGGCTGCTGCGACTGGCTACCTTCCTCCTGGCTTGAGAAGAGCTCCTGGCTGCATACCTCCGGGGACTCCAGGGTGTCTCCCCCCACCCCAGTACCCTCACTCTCGCTTTCCTCCTCCTCCTCCTCCCCCTGCTCTGAAGTGTCCATGGTGGTCCTCGGAGTGGAGGTGGGGTCACCCCCAAGTATCGCGTCCAGCTCTTTGTAAAAACGGCAGGTCGTGGGGGCAGCGCCGGAGCGGCGGTTTCCCTGGCGGGCTTTACAGTAGGCACTCCGCAGCTCCTTCACCTTAACCCTGCACTGCAGCGCGTCCCAGTCATGACCCCATTCCAGCATGGCCCTTGCTACCTGCCTGAAGGTATCGTAATTCCTACGTCTGGAGCGCAGCTGGGACTGCACAGCTTCCTCCCCCTAAACACTGATGAGGTCCAGCAACTCGCCATTGCTCCATGCTGGGGCTCGTTTGCCGCGTGGAGGCATGGTCACCTGGAAAGATTCACTGATTGCACTCCACACCTGGCTGAGCAAACAGGAAGGGGATTTTTTAAATTCCTGGGGCATTTAAAGGGTGGGTCTGATGGTTGGTCACCTGAGGACAGGGCTGTAGAGTTCGAACTGATGAACAGAGTGGCTGAACAGGCATTATGGGATACCTCCGAATACCTCTGGAGGCCAATAACAGCGCTTTTGGTGGCCGCACTGGTGGAGCAGCGCTGCATCATCAGCGCTACAGTCTTTATTCCTCTCGTCGAGGTGGAGTACCACCAGCGCTGTAGCCAGGGAGATACAGCACTGTATGTGCCTTGCAAATGTGGAGAGTGAGTGAGCTGCAGCGCTGTAAAGCCACCACCAGCGCTGCAACTCTCCAGTGTAGCCAAGCCCTTAGTCTTGCCCTGTGGGTCTGGAAGAGACATCCCTACTGCCACTTTTGGGGAAAATACTCTAGTGCTGAGCAACGGGGGTGGTGAGAACTCAGCACCGCCCTCCCAACTATCTTAAAAGGGGCCCTCCTTTCCCAGCATCTTGTAGAAGATGCTTTGTTCTACTACAGCAGCTCAGCATTTAACCCTTCCATTTTATTCTGACTGCCAATCAGCAACACACCTTCAAGGAGCTTTCTGCATTTGCAATGGATACTCCCCAGAAGAAGTCCTTTTAGTGTTTGCTATATCAAGGTCATGGGAGCACAGACAGATTGTGGTTGATCTCTGGTGTGAGGCCAGCAAAAGAGTTTGTTTTAGTAAGAGCACCAGGAATGACCACACACAGGTGCAAATAACCAAGAAGGTGGTGGTGCTAGAAATTTACTGCAGTGGCAAGTGTAGCAGGGAGCACATTAAGAAATTCAAGACGAGTATTGGAAAACCAGAGCCCAGAACCACACCTCTCTAACATGGGACCCATTTTAAGATGAGTTTGACCAGGTGCTAGAGACCAGCAGTGCACAATGGTCAGCAAAGGTGGCCTGATGGCCCCAGACCCCACCATGGAAACTGAAGGGAGCCAGCAGCAGGAAATGAATGGGGCATATCAAGTGACACTGCTGATGAAACTGGTCTCAGAGGAGGCTTTGCGGCATGAGCAGCTGCAGAAAGAAGTCTTGGGGCTATTCTTGGAGAAGCTTTTGATGCCACTCTGTGGCAGAACAGCACACCATGAAACCAGCAACTCAGAAAAGGGAGAAACTGCAGCTTTCTGACACCACTATTGTGTTTATTCATATAGGAATCTGAGAGAATTTTTCTCTGTGAAGCAATGCATAAGATATTAGGAAACATGAAAACACAGAAACTCACCTGCCTCCAAGTGAAGGTTCTTGGCCCGAGCTGACGTTCCTGAAATATAAAAGAAAATTAATACGTATTTCATCTATTTTCTACTAATCCATTGCTTATAGAGTTTACATCCACAAGATATCATTAGATCCCATTACCACCACCTGTTAGGAATTCATTTTTTCTTAAGCAATAATTATTCCTCCATTTTCTCAGCACCATTTCCTGTAACACAAAATAAGGAAACCTGCATCCACATGACTAGGCTGATCTCAGTAATTTCCATGTAAGGGGAGAGACAAGGAAAATACCATACTGTTGCCCATGAGAACTGGGATTGTAGCTCAGCAGCAATGAGATAGTATAAGGGAAAAGCAATGTTGCTGTCTGAAAGTGATGTGAGGAGACACAACAGTGCTGACCAATATGTTTTGAAGATGCAAATAGTCCATAACTTCCCACGGAGACAGGGATGGAAAATGGTCAGCCTCTGCCCCTCTGGGAAAGGGGAAGGAAAGACTTTTGCAGAGACCTGTGGCAATAGGGGGAGAAATGGTCAAGTTTCACAGGCAGAGTGAAGATGCAGCCATCTATGTCCTGTGCTCTAGGATGATCCTTGACAACACAGGGACAGAGCTCATACAACTGACAAGTTGAGAGTGTGGAAAAGAAGTGCCAGTGCTGGGATTGAGAAGTAAAGAGCAGGGAAGGGACACTATAGTGTTAAACATACAGGGTTTCCTATGGTAATATTTGAAGTATCACAGTAGGAATAGCAACGCGAAACATACCTCCTCGCTCCTGGAGGAGTAAGGGGAAATTTTCCAACTGCATTGGTCTGCGCTAGAGGAAGAAATGCCTCAGCACAACCATATGGGATGGAGGGGATTGAAACACCCTAGTGCTGAACTCTGAGACTACAGACATGAAATATTCCAGCAATAATTACTGTGGTCAAAGGGGGAACATATCCTCCCATGGGGATGGAGTAAAGAAGCCTTAGTCTTAACCTATGGGGCTGGAAGAGACATCTTTGCTGACACTTTGCAGGAAAATACTCTAGTGCTGAGCAATGGGGGTGGTGAGAACTCAGCACCGCCCTTCCAACTATCTTAAAAGGGGCCCTCCTTTCCCAGCATCTAGTAGAAGAGCTCAGCACTTACTGGGTCCTTTTATCTCTCCTGGTGTCTCCCAACACTGGACTAGGAACCCCCACTAGTGTCCCGAGAGCTAACACAACTGCTCTCCCATGAACAAATAATTCAACATTGACCCAGGGGACAGGGAATGGGCCATGTAACTGAGGGTGATATCACCCAGGACACTTACGTGGGTGTTGTCAGAGCTGGTGTTTTATTGAGGGCCTCATGAGACCATACAAATGTAAATGTAAAATATAAAGGTAGTATTATGATTGCTCTGCAGATGGCTGACACAGCAGACCCGACGAGACTCCCCAATAACCACAGAGTCCAGTAAGATGCAAAGCCACGTCGGCTAGGTTTATTGCGACCTCGGACACCCGTGCAGGGTCCCCGTAGATTACTTAGTCTACCGGGCGTACTGCGAGAGAGTGCTTCTTGGCAAGGACCCGGCTTAGTGGCGGGACTTTCCACTCCCCCTACGGCCGGACAAAGGCACCTCCCCAGGGATGCATTCTTATACACAGATACAAACAAGTTACACATCATACCTGACGTATTAAGGTACAACCTCTCTACGTAGCAAGTTACAACCCTTCTACGTATTAAGGCACCACCTTCTACCTTGTACATGTTGGTTCGAACAAAACAACTCTATCCATCATTTTACCCTTTTGCCCCTGTCACTGGGATGGGTCGGCCTGTCCTCCTGTTATCTATGGAATGTTTCAGTATAGTGTGTTCTAGTGCTGTGTTTATGCTAGGTGAATATATGTTTATGTAGCATCAGCCCTTTTCATGCCAGCTTCTGTGAGCAGGGCCTACCTCTGGCTCACAGCTTAACTTTGCTTTATGTTAACAAAGTCTTGACCATTACTTTAGTTCAGGCCTCAGGCCTCATACTGGGCCTTTATCAGGGCCTGCACTTACTACAGTGGGTTCTCAAATATTTTTTTTATGTCTTGGACTTTGCCTTCCAGCACATTTCCGTCATGTCCTTTGTCTTGACCTGAAAGAAAAAATTCTCTTTACTGTATTTTTTTATATTCATTATCTCTATGAATTGCTGATCTTAACAGAACAAAGACCTGCTTTACAGACTGATTTAGCTGCTGTCCTTCCCACTGTAATCGATGGGAGCTGCAACCTCTTAGCACCTCCCTCATCAGGCTGTAAGATTTTCAGTGTCGTGCAAATGCCTTGTTTTTAAATCTGGTCCCTGACCTCCAGCTACAGTAATGTGAGGCTCTAGTCTGTCCTTAATGAAGGTATATTTGACTCTTGAATTCAGTGAGAGAAGGACTGGTACCTTTTTTTAAATATTATTGGATGCAGGGGAGTGTAGCATCACATGATGTTTTACAAATATTCACCATTGACACACCCCCCCCCCAGAGTCCCATCTCTCCTTCTTTCACTGCAAGAGGAAAGACGGAATTATGCAAGGTGAGTGATGAATTAGAATGAACTCAGAATTAATGGCCTGCTTTTTCCTCTTATCCCCACTGGCTATACCTACACTGAAATGTAAGACAGGGTTCAGACTCAGGCTCAAGTTCTAACTCCCCTTGTGTCTACACACAAATGACTCTGGCTCAGAACCAGGGTCCTAGGACTCTGTGAGGGTGGAGGGCCTAAGACGAATCAAGTCAGGATCCAGATTTCAAGCTCCATTGTTTTCCAGTGTTGATGTAGCCCCTCCTGAACTCCTCACATTGTTTGATATTTTGAGCAACAGCACCCTTTAGGGGACCAGGTGGCTTACAAAAGTGCTGTCCTGCAGCACTAGCTGAAATGCTCCATCACTGTCCCACGGGAATACAGGACACACCTCAGTGCTGGCCCATATGCACAGTTTGCAGATGACAAATGTTAATAGATGGTAACATCTGTTCTAGTAAACTGACCTTTGTTATCAACTATCACCAGATCTTTGACAGGAATTGGGCCAGCAGGATTCCTCTGATTCTTGTAGTTTGCTGTTCACGTGAAAAAGAATGTAGTTAACTCGATCTTCTATGTTTATTCTCTATGAATTATGAACAATAAAATAATCTATGTTTGGTTTTAAGAGCTGCAGAGTTTCCACTGATGCCAGTGAAATTGATGGAAGAGGCAAGTCAGAAAATCTGTCCTTGTCTACAAGTTTAGGCAATTTTAGTGCGTGTAAGACAACACATTACAGAGTGATACAACAATTATTTCTGAGGCTCTATCAAGCCCCCAACTGAATCATAGAATATCAGTGTTGGAAGGGACCTCAAGAGGTCATCTAGTCCAACCCCCTGCTCAAAGCAGGACCAGTCCCCAGACACATTTTTTACCCTAGGTCCCTATGGCCTTGTCAAGGATTGCGCTCACAAACCTGGGTTTAGTAGGCCAACATTCAAAACACTGAGTATCCTTCACCCAAAAAAAGAAAGTTTAGCCTAGACTTCACAGGTGTAGTAAAGGGTCCACTATCAGATGAAAAGGCAGTACTTTGTCAGACACATAATTGAAGGTGGAGAGATACGCACATCTGTGTGTATGAAAACACAGAAACTCACCTGCCTCCAACTGAAGCTGCCCCTTCCCCTCAGGCTGGGACCCAGCAACAGTTCCTGAAATGGAATAGAAAATTAATACTTATTTCATCTATTTACTACTAATCCATTGCTTATAGAGTATAAGGCCAGAAGATATCGTTAGATCCGATTACCATCCCCTGTTAGGATTTTATTTTTCTGAAGTCATAATTGTTTCTCCATTTTCTCAGCACCATCTCCTGTAACATAACATAAGAAAACCTTCATCCTCAAGACTAGGCTGATTTCAGTCATATCCATGTAAGTGGAGAGAGCAGGAAAAACACTCTATTCCTGCCCATGAGAACTGGGATTGTAGCTCAGCACCAATGAGAAAGCATATGGGAGATGCTCTTTTGCTGTCTCCCAGTGATGTGGGGAGGCACGCTAGTGCTGGCCAATATGTTTTGAAGATGCAAACAGCCCATAACCTCCCGCAGAGATAGGGATGGAAAATGGTCAGCCTCTGCCCCTCTGGGAAAGGGGAAGGAAAGACTTTTGCAGAGACCTGTGGGAATAAGGGAGTAATAATGAAGAAGAGTCTCACAGGCAGAGAGAAGGTGGAGATATCTCTGTCCTGTGCTTTGGGATGATCCTTGACAACACAGGGACAGAACTCATACAACTGACAAGTTGAGCGTGTGGAAAAGAAGTGCCAGTTCTGGGATTGAGAAGTAAAGAGCAGGGAAGGAACACTATAGTGTTAAACATACAGGGTTTCCTATGGTAATATTTGAAGTATCACAGTAGGAATAGCAACGCGAAACATACCTCCTCGCTGCTGGAGGAGTAAGGGGAAATTTTCCAACTGCATTGGTCTGCGCTAGAGGAAGAAATGCCTCAGCACAACCATATGGGATGGAGGGGATTGAAACACCCTAGTGCTGAACTCTGAGGCTACAGACATGAAATATTCCAGCAATAATTACTGTGGTCAAAGGGGGAACATATCCTCCCATGGGGATGGAGTAAAGAAGCCTTAGTCTTAACCTATGGGGCTGGAAGAGACATCTTTGCTGACACTTTGCAGGAAAATACTCTAGTGCTGAGCAATGGGGGTGGTGAGAACTCAGCACCGCTCTTCCAACTGTCTTAAAAGGGGCCCTCCTTTCCCAGCATCTAGTAGAAGAGCTCAGCACTTACCAGGTCCTTTTATCTCTCCTGGTGTCTCCCAACACTGGACTAGGAACCCCCACTAGTGTCCCGAGAGCTAACACAACTGCTCTCCCATGAACAAATAATTCAACATTGACCCAAGGGACAGGGAATGGGACATATAACTGAGGGTGATATCGTTCAGGACACTTACGTGGGTTCTCAAATATTTTTTTTATGTCTTGGACTTTGCCTTCCAGCACATTTCCATCATGTCCTTTGTCTTGACCTGAAAGAAAAAATTCTCTTTACTGTATTTTTTTATATTCATTGTCTCTATGAATTGCTGATCTTAACAGAACAAAGACCTGCTTTACAGACTGATTTAGCTGCTGTCCTTCCCACTGTAATCGATGGGAGCTGCAACCTCTTAGCACCTCCCTCATCAGGCTGTAAGATTTTCAGTGTCGTGCAAACGCCTTGTTTTTAAATCTGGTCCCTGACCTCCAGCTACAGTAATGTGAGGCTCTAGTCTGTCCTTAATGAAGGTATATTTGACTCTTGAATTCAGTGAGAGAAGGACTGGTACCTTTTTTGAAATATTATTGGATGCAGGGGAGTGTAGCATCACATGATGTTTTACAAATATTCACCATTGACACCCCCCCCCCGAGTCCCATCTCTCCTTCTTTCACTGCAAGAGGAAAGATGGAATTATGCAAGGTGAGTGATGAATTAGAATGAACTCAGAATTAATGGCCTGCTTTTTCTTCTTATCCCCACTGGCTATACCTACACTGAAATGTAAGACAGGGTTCAGACTCAGGCTCAAGTTCTAACTCCTCTTGTGTCTACACACAAATGACTCTGGCTCAGAACCAGGGTCCTAGGACTCTGTGAGGGTGGAGGGCCTAAGACGAATCAAGTCAGGATCCAGATTTCAAGCTCCATTGTTCTCCAGTGTTGATGTAGCCCCTCCTGAACTCCTCACATTGTTTGATATTTTGAGCAACAGCACCCTTTAGGGGACCAGGTGGCTTACAAAAGTGCTATCCTGCACCACTAGCTGAAATGCTCCATCACTGTCCCACGGGAATACAGGACACACCTCAGTGCTGGCCCATATGCACAGTTTGCAGATGACAAATGTTTATAGATGGTAACATCTGTTCTAGTGAACTGACCTTTGTTATCAACTATCACCAGATCTTTGACAGGAATTGGGCCAGCAGGATTCCTCTGATTCTTGTAGTTTGCTGTTCACGTGAAAAAGAATGTAGTTAACTCGATCTTCTATGTTTATTCTCTATGAATTATGAACAATAAAATAATCTATGTTTGGTTTTAAGAGCTGCAGAGTTTCCACTGATGCCAGTGAAATTGATGGGAGAGGCAAGTCAGAAAATCTGTCCTTGTCTACAAGTTTAGGCAATTTTAGTGCGTGTAAGACAACACATTACAGAGTGATACAACAATTATTTCTGAGGCTCTATCAAGCCCCCAACTGAATCATAGAATATCAGTGTTGGAAGGGACCTCAAGAGGTCATCTAGTCCAACCCCCTGCTCAAAGTAGGACCAGTCCCCAGACACATTTTTTACCCTAGGTCCCTATGGCCTTGTCAAGGATTGCGCTCACAAACCTGGGTTTAGTAGGCCAACGTTCAAAACACTGAGTATCCTTCACCCAAAAAAAGAAAGTTTAGCCTAGACTTCACAGGTGTAGTAAAGGGTCCACTATCAGATGAAAAGGCAGTACTTTGTCAGACACATAATTGAAGGTGGAGAGATACGCACATCTGTGTGTATGAAAACACAGAAACTCACCTGCCTCCAACTGAAGCTGCCCCTTCCCCTCAGGCTGGGACCCAGCAACAGTTCCTGAAATGGAATAGAAAATTAATACTTATTTCATCTATTTACTACTAATCCATTGCTTATAGAGTATAAGGCCAGAAGATATCGTTAGATCCGATTACCATCCCCTGTTAGGATTTTATTTTTCTGAAGTCATAATTGTTTCTCCATTTTCTCAGCACCATCTCCTGTAACATAACATAAGAAAACCTCCATCCTCAGGACTAGGCTGATTTCAGTCATATCCATGTAAGTGGAGAGAGCAGGAAAAACACTCTATTCCTGCCCATGAGAACTGGGATTGTAGCTCAGCACCAATGAGAAAGCATATGGGAGATGCTCTTTTGCTGTCTCCCAGTGATGTGGGGAGGCACGCTAGTGCTGGCCAATATGTTTTGAAGATGCAAACAGCCCATAATCTCCCGCAGAGATAGGGATGGAAAATGGTCAGCCTCTGCCCCTCTGGGAAAGGGGAAGGAAAGACTTTTGCAGAGACCTGTGGCAATAGGGGAGTAATAATGAATAAGAGTCTCACAGGCAGAGAGAAGGTGGAGATATCTCTGTCCTGTGCTTTGGGATGATCCTTGACAACACAGGGACAGAGCTCATAGAACGGACCAGTTGAGAGTGTGGAAAAGAAGTGCCAGTGCTGGGACTGAGAAGTAAGGAGCAAAGAAGGGACACTATAGTTTTAAACACATGGGGAGTCCTAGGGTCATATCCAGAGCACCTGAATAGTAATAGCAGAGGGAAATACAGTTCCTCATTGCTGGAGGAGTAGGGGGAAATGTTCCAACTGCATAGGTTTGTGCTGGAGGGGAGAAATGCCTCAGCACAGCCATATGGATTGGAGGGGATTGAAACACCCTAGTGCTGAACTCTGAGGATGCAGAAATAAGATATTCCAGCAATAATTACTGAGGTCAAAGTGGGAGAATAGCCTCTCATGGGGATGGAGTGAGGAAGCCTTAGAGTTTGGCTTTGCAAGTGTACAGCGCTGGCGCAGCAATATGGGATGGGTGGGGATTGTAACACACCAGTGCTGAGGATGCAGACAGAAAACATTCCAGAAAAAACTACACCGGTCAAAGTGGGACAATAGCCTCCCATGGGGATGGAATGAAGAAGCCTCTGTCTTACACTGTGGGGCTGGAAGAGGCATTCCTACTTACACTTGGCAAGGGGTGAGGGACATACACTAGTGGTGTGTAATGGTGGTGGTTAAGTGGGGAGTACATTTCACTGCCCTTCCAACTATCATAAATGGGGCCCTCCTTTCTCAGCATCTTGTAGAAGAGCTCGGTTCTTACCACATTCCTTTAGCTCTCCTGGTGTCTCACAACACTGGGCTGGCAGCCAGAGCTAGGAAATTTACCAGACTGGCAACTGCAGCAGTGAGCGGATTAAGATGCTCAAGGCTGAGTACTGGAAAACCAGAGACCAGAATCACACCTTTTTGACATAGTGTCCATTTTAAGATGAGTTTGGCCAGGTACTGGAGACTGCACCATGCCATAAGCAGTGCACAATGACCTGGTCAGCAAAGATAGTGACCTGATGGCACCAGAGCCCTGCATGGAAATTTGCAGGAACCAGCAGCAGGCACTGAATAGGGTACATGTAGTGACTCAGCTGATGAAACTGGTCTCAGGGGAGGCTTTGCAGCATAAGGCTGAACTTGGTGGTACAACTTCCTGGTACAAGTGCTGGAGGAACCAACTAGGGGCCGTGCTCCTCTTGACCTGCTGCTCACAAAAATAGAAGAATTGGTAGTGGAAGTAGAAGTGATGGCAACCTAGACAGCAGTGAGCATGAGATGGTTGAGTTCAGGATCCTGTCAAAAGGAAGAAAGGAGAGTAGGAAAATATGGACCCTTAGATTTCAGAAAAGCAGACTTTGACTCCCTTAGGGAAGTGATGGGCAGGATCCCCTGGAAGGCTAATATGAGGGGGAAAGGTGTCCAGGAGAGCTGGCTGTATTTTAACAAAGTCTTATTGAGGGTGCAGGAACAAACCATCCCGATGTGCAGAAAGAACAGTTAATATGGCAGGTGACCAGCTTGACTTAACAGTGAAATCTTTGGTGAGTTTAAACTAAAAAAGGAAGCCTATAAGAAGTGGAAATTTGGACAGATGACTAGGGAGGAGTGTAAAATATTGCTAGAGCCTGCAGGGGTGTAATCAGGAAGGCCAAGGCACAATTGGAGTTGCAGCTATCAAGGGATGTGAAGGGTAACAAGAAGGGTTTTTAAAGGTATGTTAGCAGCAAGAAGAAGGTCAGGAAAAATGTGCAATGTTTACTGAATGGGGGAGGTAACCTAGTGACAGATGATGAGAAAAAAGCTGAAGTACTCAATGCTTTTTTTGCCTCAGTCTTAATAGACAAGGTCTGCTCCCAGACTGCTGCATTGGGCAACACAGTATGGGGAGCAGGTAAGCAGCCCTCAGTGGTGAAAAAACAGGTTAAGGACTATTTAGAAAAGCTGGACATGCACAACTCTATGGATCTAGATCTAATGCATCCAAGGGTGCTGAGAGAGTTGGCTGATGTGATTGCTAAGCCATTGGCCGTTATTTCTGAAAATTCATGGAGCTCGGGGGATGTCCTGGACAGTTGGAAAAAGGCAAATATAGTGCTCATATTTCAAAAAGGGAAGAAAGGAAGAAAGAGAACCCAGGGAACTACAGCCTTACTTGCCTCACTTCAGTCCCTGGCAAAATCATGGAGCAGGTCCTCAAGGAAACCATTTTGAAGCACTTGGAGGATAGAAAGTTGATCAGGAACAGCCAACATGGATTCACCAAGGGCAAGTCATGCCTGACCAACCTGATCGCCTTCAATGATGAGATAACTGGTTCTGTGGATATGGGAAAAGCAGTGGATATGATATACCTTGACTTTAGCAAAGCTTTTGATACAGTCTCCCTCGGTATTCTTACCAGCATGTTAAAGAAGTATGGATTGATGAATGGACTATAAGAAAGCTGGCTAGATTGTTGGGCTCAACAAGCAGTGATCAACAGCTTAATGTCTAGTTGGCAGCTGGTATCAAGCTGAGTGCCCCAAGGGTTGGTCCTGGGCGGGTTTTGTTGAATATATTTATTAATTATATGGATGATGGGATGAATTGCACCCTCAACAAGTTCGAAGATGACACTAAGCTGGGGGGAGAGGTAGATACACTGGAGGGTGGGGATAGGGGGTCCACAGTGACCTGGAAAAATTGAAGGATTGAGCCAAAAGAAATCTGATGAGGTTCAACAAGGGTAAGTGCAGAGTTCTGCACTTAGGAAGGAAGAATCCCATGCCCCACTACAGGCTGGGGACCCACTGGCTAAGCAGCAGTTCTGCAGAAAAGATCTGGGGATTACTGTGGATGAGAAGCTGGATATGAGTCAGCAGTGTGCCCTTGTTGCCAAGAAGGCCAATGGCATATTGGGCTGTATTAGTAGGAGCATTGCCAGCAGATCGAGGGAAGTGATTATTCCCCTCTATTCAGCACTGGTAAGGCCACACCTGGTGTATTGCATCCAATTTTGGTCACACCACTACAGAAGGGATGTGGACAAATTGGAGAGCACACAGCGGGGGGCAATGAAAATGATCAGGGTGCTAGGGCACATGACTTACGAGGAGAGGCTATGGGGAACTGGGGTTATTTAGTCTGCAGAAGAGAAGAGTGAAGGGGGATTTTATAGCAGCCTTCAATTACCTGAAGGGGGGGTTCCAAAGAGGATAGAGCTCAGCTGTTCTCAGGGGAGGCAGATGACAGAACAAGAAGCGATGGCCTCAAGTTGCAGTGGGGGAGGTCTAGAATGGATATTAGGAAACTATTTCACTAGGAGAGTGGTGAAGCACTGGAATGGGTTACCTAGGGAGATGGTGGAATCTCCCTCCTTCGAGGTTTTTAAGGCCTGTCTTGATAAACACCTGGCTGAGATGATTTAGTTGGTGTTGGTCCTGCTCTGAGCATGGGGTTGGACTAGATGACCTCCTGAGGTCTCTTCCAACACTAATATTCTATGATTCTATGACTCCTGGTAGTAAAATAAAGGCTGGCTGGCTGCTACTTTAACAACAGAACCAAGAAGGCAAAAATTCCCACTTAGGCAGCATAGTAGTGCCAGTTTTATGAACCTGACTGGAAGACCCTATATCCGCAGGGGTGAAGGAACCCAAATCCCCAGTAGCTCCATTTTCCTGAGGAACTGGGCACCAGGCAAATGTAACCTCACTGTAATCTCACTGAAAAGAATGCCTACCAATGTCTCCTCTCCTCCCTGCCACCACTTTCCTCCATCCTCTGCACCCAATTCCTTCCCTCCATACTCCTTTCCCCCAGGCTCCTGCCACTGAAGCGCTCCCCTCCCCTGCTGAGCACTGAGGACCATCTGTGAGCAGTTGCTGGGGTGTTCAGGGGGGACCCACCTTGCATGCAAGCAAGGCAGAGGGAGAGAAAAGCTGAGCCGGGAGAAGAACTGTGGTGAGCATGCAAGGAGAGGGGGGAGGGCAAAAGGACCCAGCAGCGAGCAGCAGCAGTGCTGGGGGTGGGGGGCGGAGCAGGACTCAGAAACTCACCATGCACTAGGAAGAGGGGGAGGAAGGCTAAGTGAGCAAGGAGAGGGCAAGAGGAGATGGACCCAGCAGTGAGCAACGTCTGGGCTGGAGAGCACGAGTTGGGGGCAGGAGGAAACCCACCATGCACTAGCAAGTGTGGGGGGGAAGGCTGAGTAGAAAGGGCCAGGGACTGTGGTGAGTGTGCTGGGAGAGGGCAATGGGAGAACTAGGACCTAGCAAATAGCACAATGAGGGGGAAGGGTAGGGCAAGGAGGAAACCCCACACAGAGCAAGTGTAACCCACACACTTTCTGGGTGTGGTGTTTTGTCCCATCTAGTGGCACTGAAACCACTTAGAGAGAGAGAGCTCATGTGGTAAAGGCTCATGCAGTAAGTTCCAGAAGTCCCATGTTTGAGCCTTCTTGCTGACGATTGGGGTCTGTCAGCATTACACAAGCAGGGCGAAGGCTGTGCAGCGAAGAGGACTCATTGGCTGGTGCTGACCGAGCAGGAAGAGTGCAGCAGAGGAGGATAAGCAATGAGTGGGGGAGGCAAAGAGGAAGCCAACTTAACCTACCCAAAGAGCCAAGGTGGTGCCCAGCTACCAAACAGGGAGGAGGGGAAGGAACTGTCAAAGCAAGCAGCACAGCAAGCTGGACTCTCCAGAGAGGGGGGTTGCAAGTCTCCTGCTAGAGGAAACTGCAACAGCTGGAAGTGACTGAATGAACTTGAACTTTTATGTTCCATGCAGGTTCTGGGGCAGCTGAGGAGACTATCTTCTACTCAGCTTCCCAGGTTCAATAGTATCTCTAAGGGAAGTCCAATGGACCCAGGAAGCTGAATAGCAGATAAAGCCTTTCCAGCCACCCTGGAACCGCACAAAACATCATAAAAACTTGTGCTGGTCTGGAAGGCAGGGAGGGGAAGAGGCAGGGCCACCACCGCCCCAGCATTTGGCGGTGGGTCTGTGGCACCTGTGTGGGAAGGCACTGCCTTCTTGTGTCTACAATACATGCCACCTACGAATACCGGTTCCCAGACAAAGCTAAATCCAAACATTTTAAGCAGCTGGTGGGGGTAGCATTCATTTTACGAACTAGATTAATTAACCTATGTATCAGTTAAGCAAGTATGAAATACCATCCAATGCAAAAGCTCGGCATAAATAATACATTGTCACTTTTGTGATTATTAAAAAAGTTATTAAATCTGATTTTTAATGACAGTTTTGGGACGGAGAAGAGATGATTTACTTGGATTCTTTAAAAAAAAAAAAAAAATAACTACAGTAAGCAGTGACTGTGTTTTTTCTCCAGCAGAAGCCTCTCCCAACCCCCACAGCCCAGCTTCTCTCCCAGGCCACAACCCGCAGGGAGATCAGTCAGTGAAATAATCTTTATCTCACTCTTTTGCATGCTCACAAAGCTTTTCCTGATCCGCCTAAATAGACTTCTAGACTCATAGACTTTAAGGTCAGAAGGAACCATTATGATCATCTAGTCTGACCTCCTTCACAATGCAGGCCACAGAATCTCACCCACCCACTCCTGTAACAAACCCCTAACCTATGTCTGAGTTACTGAAGTCCTCAAATCACGGTTTAGAGACTTCAAGGTGCAGAGAATCCTCCAGCAGGTGATCCATGCCCTGTGCTGCAGAGGAAGGTGAAAAACCTCCAGGGCCTCTGCCAATCTTCCCTGGAGGAAAATTCCTTCCCAACCTCAAATATGGCGATCGGTTAAACTCTAAGCATGTGGGCAAGACTCACCAGTCAGAACCCAGGAAATAATTCTCTGTAGTAACCCAGATCCCACCTCATCTAACATCCCATCACAGACCACCGGGCATATTTACCTGCTAATAATCAAAAATCAATTGCCAAAATTAGGCTATTCCATCATATCATCCCCTCCATAAACTTATCAAGCTTAGTCTTGAAGCCAGATATGTCTTTTGCCCCCACTACTCTCCTCGGAAGGATGTTCCAGAACTTCACTCCTCTAATGGTTAGAAATCTTCGTCTAATTTCAAGTCTAAACTTTCTAGTTTCCAGTTTATATCCATTTGTTCTTGTGTCCACATTGGTACTAAGCTTAAATAATTCCTCTCCCTCCCTGGTATTTATCCCTCTGATATATTTATAAAGAGCAATTATATCCCCCCTCAACCTTCTTTTGGTTAGGCTAAACAAGCCAAGCTCTTTGAGTCTCCTTTCATAAGACCGGTTTTCCATTCCTCAGATCATCCTAATAGCCCTTCTCTGTACCTGTTCCAGTTTGAATTTATCCTTCTTAAATATGGGAGACCAGAACTGCACACAGTATTCCAGATGAGGTCTCACTAGTGCCTTGTATAACAATACTAACATCTCCTTATCTTTACTGGAAATCCCTCACCTGATGCATCCCAAGACTGCATTAGCTTTTCTCACAGCCATATCACATTGGCAGCTCGGAGTCATCCTGTGATCAACCAATACTCAAAAGTCCTTCTCCTCCTCTGTTACTTCTAACTGATGTGTCCCCAATTTATAACCTAAATTCTTGTTATTAATCCCTAAATGCATGACCTTGCTCTTTTCACTATTAAATTTCATCCTATTACTATTACTCCAGTTTACAAGGTCATCCAGATCTTCCTGTAGGGTATCCTGGTACTTCTCTGTGTTAGCAATACCTCCCATACTTTGAAGGAGTGATGAGGGCCACGGGACTCTCCTGTCAAATTAACACCACTAGATTTGTTCGACCTTTCCCCAGAATACTGGGAAGCTCTTCTATTTAATCTACAGGGAGACATGAAAGCAGCACCTGGACTTCCTATGGGCCCTTCCTATACTTCTTAACAAGAGAGAGAAACTTCTTGGATGGTTGGTTTCAGCCATGACCTTATCCAAAGGCTCATCAAAAAAATGGCTACTGGAGTTTTTGAAAAGGCAATGAGTTTATTGCTTAGGGCTTCATCCCTCCTGTCTGGGGGAGACTTGTACATGTGATAAAACAGAGCTCTACCTCACGCTAAAAATCTGAGAGAAGCTATGGAGTGATGCAAGACAAATGCTTAACATGAAGCAGAACCAGGAAGAACACCAACCTGCTGGTTGTCTTCTGAAACAGGAGGCACCCAGGATTGGAGCTGGTCCTCTGTATGGTTCCCTGTAATGAGGGAGCCAGATAAATTGTCTGGGCAAAGCTAAGCAGAGGAGAGGAAAAGGTAGGAGGCCTGACCAGAGAAAGCAGCAAAGAATCCTGTGGCACCTTATAGACTAACAGACGTTTTGTAGCATGAGCTTTCGTGGGTGAATACGGATGCAAGCAGTGGAAATTTCCAGGGGCAGGTGTATATATAAGCAAGCAAGAAGCAAGCTAGAGATAACGAGGTTAGATCAATCTGCTATTGTGTGGCCAGTGAGGTTGAAGTGTTCTCCTACAGGTTTTTGTATATTGCCATTCCTAATGTCTGATTTGTGTCCATTTATCCTTTTCCTTAGAGACTGTCCGCCACAAGATCCATTGTCTACAGCCAAGCACTGAGGTACAACCGTATCTGCTCTAACCCCGCAGACAGAGACCAACACCTAGAAAATCTCCACCAAGCATTCTCAAGACTACAGTACCCACACGAGGAAATAAGGAAACAGATCAACAGAGCCAGATGTGTACCCAGAAGCCTCCTACTGCAAGACAAACCCAAGAAAGAAACCAACAGGACTCCACTGGCCATCACATACAGTCCCCAGCTCAAACCCCTCCAATGCATCATCAGGGATCTACAACCCATCCTGGACAATGATCCCACACTTTCACAGGCCTTGGGTGGCAGGCCAGTCCTCGCCCACAGACAACCTGCCAACCTGAAGCATATTCTCACCAGCAACTGCACACCGCACCATAGTAACTCTAGCTCAGGAACCAACCCATGCAACAAACCTCGATGCCAACTCTGCCCACATATCTACACCAGCAACACCATCACAGGACCTAACCAGATCAGCCACACCATCACTGGTTCATTCACCTGCACGTCCACCAATGTAATATATGCCATCATATGCCAGCAATGCCCCTCTGCTATGTACATCGGCCAAACTGGACAGTCTCTAAGGAAAAGGATAAATGGACACAAATCAGACATTAGGAATGGCAATATACAAAAACCTGTAGGAGAACACTTCAACCTCACTGGCCACACAATAGCAGATTTTAAGGTGGCCATCCTACAGCAAAAAAACTTTAGGAGCAGACTTCAAAGAGAAACTGCTGAGCTCCAGTTCATCTGCAAATTTAACACCATCAGCTCAGGACTAAACAAAGACTGTGAATGGCTTGCCAATTACAGAACCAGTTTCTCCTCCCTTGGTTTTCACACCTCAGCTGCTGGAACAGGGCCTCATCCTCCCTGATTGATCTAACCTCGTTATCTCTAGCTTGCTTCTTGCTTGCTTATATATACACCTGCCCCTGGAAATTTCCACTGCTTGCATCCGAAGAAGTGGGTATTCACCCACGAAAGCTCATGCTGCAAAATGTCTGTTAGTCTATAAGGTGCCACAGGATTCTTTGCTGCTTCTACAGAACCAGACTAACATGGCTACCCCTCTGATACTTGACCAGAGAAAGGCATTCTAGGAAGTGACCCTAGAAAACAGCGGATAAGTGCAGCCTTGAGTTTAGGCAACACGGCTGACTGCAGTAACCCTTGTTGTCTTCTCGAATTGTGGGCCTCTCAACCTCTAGAGCAATAGTTTTCACCAAGAGTACACTTGCCCCTGGGAGTACGCAGAGATCTTCCAGGATATATATCAACTCATCTAGATAGTTGCCTAATTTTACTACAGGTTACATAAAAAGCACTAGCAAAGTCAGTACAAACTGAAATTTCATACAGAGAATGACTTGTTTGTACTGCTTGATATACTATACACCGAAATGTAAGAAAAATATTTATATTCCAATTGATTTATTTCATGATTATATGGTAAAAGGAGAAAGGAAGCAATTTTCAGTACTACTGTGTTGTGACACTTGTATTTTTAGATCTGATTTTGTAAGCAAATAGGTGAAGTGAGGTGAAACTTGAGAGCACACAAGACACGTCAGTGGAGAGAGCAGGACAAATGCCCTATTGCTGTCTATGAGAACTGGAATTGTAGCTCAGCAGCAATGGGAGAGGATATGGGAGAAGCTCTTTTGCTGTCTCGCAGTGCTGTGGGGAGGCAAACTAGTGTGGGCCAATATGTTTTCAAGATGCAAACAGCCCATAACCTCCCATCGAGATAGGGATTGAAAATGATCAGTCTCTGTCCCACTGGGAAAGGGGAAGGAAAGACCTCTGCAGAGACCTGTGGGAATAGGGGGAGAAATTATCAAGAAGAGTCTCACAGCCAGAGAGACGGTGCAGACATCTTTGTCCTGTGCTCTGGGATGATCCTTGACAACACAGGGAGAGAGTTCATACAAAGGACAAGTTGAGAGGTTGGAAAAGAAGTGCCAGTGCTGGGACTGAGAAGTAAGGGGAAAAGAAGGGACACTATAGTGTTAAACAAATGGGGTTTCCTAGGGCAATATCCCAAGCATCACAGTAGGAATAGCAAAGAGAAACACTGCTCCTTGTTTCTGGTGTAGGGGGAAATGTTCCAATTGCATAGGTCTGTGCTGGCAGAGAAAATGCCTCAGCACAGCCATATGGGATGGAGGGTGTCATAGGTTTCACCCCCACTCTGGACTTTAGACTACAGATATGAGGACCTGCATGTGAACTCCTAAACTGAATTACCAGCTTAGATCTGGTTTTGCTGCCACCACTCCCAAATACTAACTCCCTTCCCTGGGTAGTCTTGAGAGACTTATTCACCAATTCCCTGGTGAGCACGGATCCAAACCCCTTAGATCTTAAAACAAGGAAGAATTACTCATTCCCCCTCCTTTCCCTGGTGAGTCCAGATCCAATCCCCTTGGATCTAAAAAAACAGGGAAAAAATCAATCAGGTTCTTAAAAAGAAAGCTTTTAATTAAAGAAAAGAAAGGTAAAAGAAAAAAAACCCTCTGGGAGATAGCATACAAGATGATCTCACAGACAACAGATTTAAAACACAGGATGTTCCCCTGGGCAAAAGCCTTATTACACACAAGAATATCCAAATCTGATTATTCCCCTAATGCCAAGACAAATTACAAAAAGAAAATAAACATAAACCTATTTATTCTTTTCTAAAACTTACTACTCTGATAAGAGGCTGGTTCCTTGATCTTTTCCACTCTGGCTGAACCTGAAACTGACTCTAAACAAAGGAAACTTCCCTCCGTCTTTTTGAAACATCTTGTTCCTCCATTGGTTCCTCTGGTCAGGTGTCAGCAAGACTAACCCTTTACAGGTAAAAGAGGCATTAACCCTTAACTATCTGTTTATGAAAGAAGGGTTTAAAACACACCTAGTGCTGAACACTGAGGATGCAGAGAGATATTCCAGCAATAATTACTGCGGTCAAAGGGAGTGAATAGCCTCTCACAGGGATGGAGTGAAGAAACCTCAGTCCTACTCTGTGGGGTTGGAAAAGACATCCCCACTGACACATGGGGAAAATATTCTAGAGCTGAACAATGAGGGTACTATAGTGGGGAGAACCCAGCACTGCCCTTACAATGATCTTAAATGGGGCCCTCCTTTCCCAGCATCTTGTAGAAAAGCTCAGCGCTTACCAGATCCTTTTATCTCTCCTGGTGTCTCTCAACACTGGGCTAGGAACCCCCACCAGTGTCCAGAGAGCTAACAAACTGGTCTTCCATGAACAAATACTTCAGCATTGACCCAGGGGACAGGGAATGGGACATGTAACTTAAGGTGATATGCTCCAGGACACTTACCTAGGTTCTCAAAATTTCTTTTCTGGCCTTGGATTATGCCTTCCGGCACATTTCTGTCATGTTCTTTTTCTTTACCTGAAAGAAAAAATTCTCTTTAATCCATTTTTAATCTTCATTGTCTCTATGAATCACTGATCTTAACAGAACAAAGACCCACTTTACAGACTGCTTTAGCTGCTGTCATTCCCACTGTAATCGATGGGAGCTGCAGCTTCTCAGCACCGCTCTCATCAGGCTGTAAGATTTTCACTATCGGGCGAGTGCTCTCTTTTAAAATCTGGTCCCTTCACTCAGGGGCGGCTCTAGGATTTGCGCCGCCCCAAGCAGGGCGGCATGCCGTGGGGGGCGCTCTGGGGTTCGCCGGTCCCGCGGCTCTGGTGAACCTCCTGCAGGCACGCCTGCAGATGCTCTACCGGAGCCGCGGGACCAGCAGACCCTCCACAGGCATGCCTGCGGGAGGTCCACCAGAGCCGCCTGCCGCCCTCCCGCGGGACGCCGCCCCAAGCACGCACTTGACGCGCTAGGATCTGGAGCCGGCCCTGCCTTCACTCCAGCTACAGTAATGTGAGGCTCTATTCTGTTTTTAATGAAGGTGCATTTGACTCTTCAATTCAGTGAGAGAAGGACTGGTACCATTTTGAAATATTATTGGATGCAGGGGACTGTAGGATGACATGATGTTTTAAAAATATTCACCATTGACGTCCCAGAGTCCCATCTCTCCTTCTTTCACTGCAAGAGGAAAGAAGGAATTATGCAAGGTGAGTGATGAATTAGAATGAACGGTCTCCTTTTTCCTCTTATCCCCACTGTGTACGTGTACATGGCAATGTAAGCCTGGGCTCAGACCTAGGCGCAAGTTCTAACTCCCATTCTGCCTACACTCAAATGACTTTGGCTCAGAACCAGGTATGATGCAAGTTTGCTTATGTGTAAAGGCACACAAGAAAACAGGACCTGTAAGCAAAGGGAATAACCTGGCCAATCCAGAGGCTAAGAAGGCTGCAACAGAGGCAACCCTATAGCCATGAGAACCACAGCAGAGTGTGCCTGTAGCAGTGGTAACAAGAAGTGGGGTGGACACAGATCGGGGAGGGCAAATTTGGAAGTTTCAAGAATCTGACCCAGGCCTGGAAGGCATCACAAAACTTGGGAATGCACATGTGCCAAAAGTGGTATGAAGAGAAGGTATTTGGGTGTGTACTAACAGTTGAGGGACCAGTAATGCTGTGACCTCAAGGAAGTCAGACAGCTTTCTTAAGCTGAGTGCATGGGAGTTTGGCAGGGGGACACCCCTGGAATGGCAGCCAATTTAAAGTCACACCTGGAACTTTGGATTGTGCCAGGCACAATCCACCTTGCAAGGTGCTAAGGGGGAGACTTAATGAGACAAAATCAGCACTTGGTCCTGCTTACAAACAGTTCTTCAATTTTGGACAAAAGACAGAAAATAGGGTGTCTGCCCTGTTTTCTGACAGTCTTCCTTGATGTAGGCACTCAGCCTGCATGACAGACTGAAGAAGCCACTGCCCAGCCCTATGGGGTGAGAGAAATGCTTCTGCTGCAACTTGAGAGAAAAAAGAGGTGAGATGGTGTAGTGATAACCAACAGGCAAAGTGGTATGGGGAGGACTCAGTGCTACCCTTCCAACTTATGTTAAATGGGTCACCAACAGCAGACTAGAAAGGTAACAAAAGTGGTACTCCAAATAGGAGGTCAAAATACTCCATCTCTTTCCCATGAGGAAACACCAGAGGATTGCCCCTTATGAACAAGGAATTGGAAGGGAAATTGAACAACTAGTACTATGTTCCAGTGTACTTACTCTTGCTGTCCCAAAATTTCTTCAGTTCTTCGAATAACCATGCCTGCTCATCTGCATCTAGTAGTTTTTTTTTTTCACAAAAAAGGGAAAAGAATCTGTTTACTCCATTTCTATTTTATTTCTTGGTGTGGATTACTGATCTGAAAACAATAGTGGCCTGATTTACAGAGTCTTATTTTATGTAGTTTCCATTGAATTCAATTGAAGAAGCAGATTCTCAGTATGTTTAGGGTGAGGACATAAATGCTAAATTTCAGAATATTGCTGTGCCTGAAAATAAGGAAGCCAGACAGGTTTCTTAAGCTGCGTACATGGGAGCTTGGCAGGGGGGCACCCTGGAATTGAGGAGGCACTGGGAACTTTAAAAAAGTTGTGCTGGTGGCCTGGAATGGCAGCCAATTTAAAGTCACACCTGGAACTTTGGATTGTGCCAATCCACCTTGCAAGGTGCTAAGGGGAGACTTAATGAGACAAACAAAGAATACAAATTTTCTACATAGGACCCCTACCACCGGATAAAAGGAAAAAATTGATCCATGGTGGTGGTGGTGGTGCTTTCAACAGATGGGTGGAAGTATTCCCACAAAGTATCAAACTGCTTGGGTAATGGCTAAATAATTGGTAAATAAGGTATTCATTCATTGAGGTGACCCAAAGGTGATTGACTCAGACCAAGGAGTGGCTTTTCAGTTGGACCTGTTGTGGGAACTCTCATCCCTCTCTGGAATTACACAGTTGTTCCATATTGTTTATCACCCACAGGCTGTGGAGCAGGTGGAACGCATGAATGGCACCATCAAAAGTGAGCTGAGACAGGGACTGGAAATGGGAGGAAAAACTGGTCACAGTTACTGTCCTTTGTTTTAATGAGAATAAAAGCCTGAGAATCAAAGGGCACAAGATTTTCTCCATATGAGGCAATCATGTGAAGGCCCATGGAATGGTGAATAAAATCTACTTACCCAGTACTTGCGGAAGTCACTACACAAGAATGGATGTTAACCCTAATTGACCATGTGAAACAGGTACAGAAGGTAGTGGCCTAGAGAAATGAGCAAGGAGCAGCAAGGGCCAAAGCATGGTATGACTTGCCCAGGAAGCGTGATTTACAATCAGTGGGAGATCTAAATGATGTACAAGATACCAGGTTAACATCACCCATTTCCAGTTCCTAAATGGAGGGTTCCCTGACCGATTGGGGCTCAGCCTGTTGCTATTAGGTACACAGAATGGAGAGTGAGAGTGGGATCATTGCACATAAATAAACAGGTACTATTCTTTTTTGTGAGGGGGCAGTGAAGACACTAGACAATTCAGTCCATACTTCAGAATATTTTCTTACAGTTTTCCTGAAAAAGCATATCAATATTTAAACTTTGCTAAACAGGCCTGTCATAAACTGATAGTTAAGGGTTAATGCCTCTTTGACTTGCAAAGGGTTAAGAAGTTCACTTAGCCTAGCTGACACTTGACCAGAGGAACCAATGGGGGAACAAGATGTTTCAAAAGGAAGTAGGGAAGTTTCCTTTTTTTAGAGTCAGTTTCAGTTTCAGCCGGAGTGAAAAAGATCAAGGAACCAACCTCTTATCAGAGTAGTAAGTTTAGAAAAGAATAAATAGGTTTATGTTTATTTTCATTTGTAACTTGTCTTTGTGCAATTAGGGGAATAATCAAATTTGCGTATTCTTGTGTGTACTAAGGTATTTTCCCAGGGGAACATCCTGTGTTTTAAATCTGTTGTCTGTGAGATCAGCTTGTATGCTGTCTCCCGGAGGTTTCTTTCTTTTACCTTTCTTTTCTTTAATTAAAAGCCTTCTTTTTAAAAACCTGATTGATTTTTTTCCCTGTTCTTTAGATCCAAGGGAATTGGATGTGGACTCACCAGTGGATTGGTGGAGGAGTCTCTCAAGGCTACCCAGGGAGGGGAAGGTTTTGGGAAGACAGTTTTCCAGATGATTCAGACATCTGGATGGTGGCAGCAAGACTAGATCTAAGTTGGTAGTTAAGCTTAGAGGTGTTCATGCAGGTCCCCACATCTGTACCCTAAAGTTCAGAGTGAGGGTGAGACCTATGACATGGCCTCTTCCTGCCTTGGATATCTACAAGTAGCTCATATGAACATCCATGGAAATGCATACTAGTTTGGTGGGAACAGAATTGTTCTAGTCTTGAAAAATTGAGGAAGGATACAACTGCCATTCTCAGTTCCAGATCCTCTTAAATACACTCATGAGCCATCTCTAACCAGGGCAATATTTATGTCACTCACCAAGGATGTAGGAGTCCCAGTTTGCATCCTCTGGCTGAGGGATTTGAACTTGGGTTGCCACCTCTCATCTGAAGGCCCTAATCACTGGGTGAAGGTTATAAGAGAGGTGTGGAGATGTGGCTAAAGAACACTCAAGCACATGCAGGGTAGGGGAGAGGTGGAGGAATGATGAAAGGTTCTGCTGATATCATTCCCTCCAATTTTGACACAGCTCTTCGGTGAGATCTTCCTACCTTGCAAGACACTGCAGCTGGAAGAATACTCAAAACTGTTCTCATTATCAACAGATCCCATAGGCATTCTAGGAGGCAGAATGTATGAATGCCGAGCAGTGTCCCCTTTTTCCTGTCCACACCCCTTTTACTAGGACAGAAGGAGGGGGAGATGGAAGCATATATCTCGGCTGTACACCACTGAAAGGCGACCCAATACAAGAGCAATAAACATCACAAAACTTGTATGGGGTGAGGGATAGTTCAGTGATTTGAGCATGGGCCTGCTAATGCTAGAGTTCTGAATTCAGTCCTTGAGGGGGCTACTTTGGGATGTGGGGCAAAATCAGTACTTGGTCCTGCTGGTAAAGGAGGGGCTAGACGCAATGACTTTTGAGGGTCCCTTCCACTTCTATGAGATAGGTATATCTCCATATATATGCTCACTTCCTGCCTCCACAAAAGATAAAATTAAGAGAAGAGGCAGAATGGCATTCTGTAAGATGTATATTAGATAATGATGCTTACAAACAGTTCTTCAATTTTGGACAAAAGACAGAAAATAGGTACAATATTCTAGGCTAACTTTGTAACTTTTTGTGAGAGAAAGTTCCCAATAGTTGTGAGAGGGGGATTAAAAGCAATCTGCTGAGCTATGACCCTTGTAGTGAGGAACGATAATGAAAAGAAGAACTACAGGGAAATTGAACAGGTAGCACTATGTTCCAGTGTACTTACTCTTGCTGTCCCAGAAGTTCTTCAGTTCTTCGAATAACCATGCCTGCTTATCTGCATCTAGTAATTTTTTCACAAAAAAGGGGAAATAATCTGTTTACTCCATTTCTATTTTATTTCTTGGTATCGATTACTGATCTGAAAACAATAGTGGCCTGATTTACAGACTCTCTTATTTTATGTAGTTTCCATTGAAATTAATTGAAGCAGCAGCTTTTCAGTATGTTTAGTGTCAGGACATAAGGGGCTAAATTTCAGAATATTTCTGAAATGTTTCACCTTTCAAAATATGTCACTTGTACTTAAACTAAAGGAATTTGAGAGAGAATTCTCTGCCCATGGAAAAACATTGTCATTTGAAATAAGTCGCAGTAGTGTGACTATGACTCTCTAATGTACTCCTAATGAAAGTGAATTGGTCACTGGTTTCAATGGCAGTAGGCCTGGGATCATTAATAAACAGTATGAAATGGTACTATTGTTTTCAGGGGATGGCAGGATGACCTATGTCTTCACAGAGATTCCCACAAATCACCTCACAGCGTGCTCTCTCCTATGTTCTCTGTGATGTATGAGAAGGGATTCTGTAAGGTCAGTGCTGAATGTTCTAATGAACAATGGCCGCCTTTTCCATCAAGACCTATTGTCTCCAGAGCGGTTATACCCAGCGCAGCCTTATATCTCCAGCTCCCCAACACTTACCGGAGGTCTGAGGCATTTCTGGTCTCTCATCTGATTTTCCTGGATCACTTCCTATTTTTCGATCTGTAAGAAAACAAGAAGGCTAACTGCCGCTTAGTTTATTATAGAATTGGCTCCACCATTGTCTTTGGTTTAAGTTCAAGAGGACCAAGTAATCTGGGGTAAGTGATTGGTCTTTTGGGACTGGGAGTTACCTGATGGAGGTGTGATTTTTGGTTTGTGTCACCTTTTATCACAAAGTCCAGCTTGTCTGGGTGGCAAGGTAGAATGAAGAGTCTATGGGGACTGTCTCTGACTCCATGGTAAGTCTGGTATAGTTATCCAACAGTTAACATTTGTCAGTGTTTTGGAGAAATACAATCATAGAATACACAACCAGGTTAGGGTGTCTGCCCTGTTTTCTGACAGTCTTCCTTGATTTAGGCACTCAGCCTGCATGACAGACTGAAGAAGCCACTGCCCAGCCCTATGGGGTGAGAGAAATGCTTCTGCTGCAACTTGAGAGAAAAAAGAGGTGAGATGGTGTAGTGATAACCAACAGGCAAAGTGGTATGGGGAGGACTCAGTGCTACCCTTCCAACTTATGTTAAATGGGTCACCAACAGCGGACTAGAAAGGTAACAAAAGTGGTACTCCAAATAGGAGGTCAAAATACTCCATCTCTTTCCCATGAGGAAACACCAGAGGATTGCCCCGTATGAACAAGGAATTGGAAGGGAAATTGAACAACTAGTACTATGTTCCAGTGTACTTACTCTTGCTGTCCCAAAATTTCTTCAGTTCTTCGAATAACCATGCCTGCTCATCTGCATCTAGTAGTTTTTTTTTTCACAAAAAAGGGAAAAGAATCTGTTTACTCCATTTCTATTTTATTTCTTGGTGTGGATTACTGATCTGAAAACAATAGTGGCCTGATTTACAGAGTCTTATTTTATGTAGTTTCCATTGAATTCAATTGAAGAAGCAGATTCTCAGTATGTTTAGGGTGAGGACATAAATGCTAAATTTCAGAATATTGCTGTGCCTGAAAATAAGGAAGCCAGACAGGTTTCTTAAGCTGCGTACATGGGAGCTTGGCAGGGGGGCACCCTGGAATTGAGGAGGCACTGGGAACTTTAAAAAAGTTGTGCTGGTGGCCTGGAATGGCAGCCAATTTAAAGTCACACCTGGAACTTTGGATTGTGCCAATCCACCTTGCAAGGTGCTAAGGGGGAGACTTAATGAGACAAACAAAGAATACAAATTTTCTACATAGGACCCCTACCACCGGATAAAAGGAAAAAATTGATCCATGGTGGTGGTGGTGGTGCTTTCAACAGATGGGTGGAAGTATTCCCCACAAAGTATCAAACTGCTTGGGTAATGGCTAAATAATTGGTAAATAAGGTATTCATTCATTGAGGTGACCCAAAGGTGATTGACTCAGACCAAGGAGTGGCTTTTCAGTTGGACCTGTTGTGGGAACTCTCATCCCTCTCTGGAATTACACAGTTGTTCCATATTGTTTATCACCCACAGGCTGTGGAGCAGGTGGAACGCATGAATGGCACCATCAAAAGTGAGCTGAGAAAGGGAATGGAAATGGGAGGAAAAAACTGGTCACAGTTACTGTCCTTTGTTTTAATGAGAATAAAAGCCTGAGAATCAAAGGGCACAAGATTTTCTCCATATGAGGCAATCATGTGAAGGCCCATGGAATGGTGAATAAAATCTACTTACCCAGTACTTGCGGAAGTCACTACACAAGAATGGATGTTAACCCTAATTGACCATGTGAAACAGGTACAGAAGGTAGTGGCCTAGAGAAATGAGCAAGGAGCAGCAAGGGCCAAAGCATGGTATGACTTGCCCAGGAAGCGTGATTTACAATCAGTGGGAGATCTAAATGATGTACAAGATACCAGGTTAACATCACCCATTTCCAGTTCCTAAATGGAGGGTTCCCTGACCGATTGGGGCTCAGCCTGTTGCTATTAGGTACACAGAATGGAGAGTGAGAGTGGGATCATTGCACATAAATAAAAAGGTACTATTCTTTTTTGTGAGGGGGCAGTGAAGACACTAGACAATTCAGTCCATACTTCAGAATATTTTCTTACAGTTTTCCTGAAAAAGCATATCAATATTTAAACTTTGCTAAACAGGCCTGTCATAAACTGATAGTTAAGGGTTAATGCCTCTTTGACTTGCAAAGGGTTAAGAAGTTCACTTAGCCTAGCTGACACTTGACCAGAGGAACCAATGGGGGAACAAGATGTTTCAAAAGGAAGTAGGGAAGTTTCCTTTTTTTAGAGTCAGTTTCAGTTTCAGCCGGAGTGAAAAAGATCAAGGAACCAACCTCTTATCAGAGTAGTAAGTTTAGAAAAGAATAAATAGGTTTATGTTTATTTTCATTTGTAACTTGTCTTTGTGCAATTAGGGGAATAATCAAATTTGCGTATTCTTGTGTGTACTAAGGTATTTTCCCAGGGGAACATCCTGTGTTTTAAATCTGTTGTCTGTGAGATCAGCTTGTATGCTGTCTCCCGGAGGTTTCTTTCTTTTACCTTTCTTTTCTTTAATTAAAAGCCTTCTTTTAAAAACCTGATTGATTTTTTCCTGTTCTTTAGATCCAAGGGAATTGGATGTGGACTCACCAGTGGATTGGTGGAGGAGTCTCTCAAGGCTACCCAGGGAGGGGAAGGTTTTGGGGGGGAAGACAGTTTTCCAGATGATTCAGACATCTGGATGGTGGCAGCAAGACTAGATCTAAGTTGGTAGTTAAGCTTAGAGGTGTTCATGCAGGTCCCCACATCTGTACCCTAAAGTTCAGAGTGAGGGTGAGACCTATGACATGGCCTCTTCCTGCCTTGGATATCTACAAGTAGCTCATATGAACATCCATGGAAATGCATACTAGTTTGGTGGGAACAGAATTGTTCTAGTCTTGAAAAATTGAGGAAGGATACAACTGCCATTCTCAGTTCCAGATCCTCTTAAATACACTCATGAGCCATCTCTAACCAGGGCAATATTTATGTCACTCACCAAGGATGTAGGAGTCCCAGTTTGCATCCTCTGGCTGAGGGATTTGAACTTGGGTTGCCACCTCTCATCTGAAGGCCCTAATCACTGGGTGAAGGTTATAAGAGAGGTGTGGAGATGTGGCTAAAGAACACTCAAGCACATGCAGGGTAGGGGAGAGGTGGAGGAATGATGAAAGGTTCTGCTGATATCATTCCCTCCAATTTTGACACAGCTCTTCGGTGAGATCTTCCTACCTTGCAAGACACTGCAGCTGGAAGAATACTCAAAACTGTTCTCATTATCAACAGATCCCATAGGCATTCTAGGAGGCAGAATGTATGAATGCCGAGCAGTGTCCCCTTTTTCCTGTCCACACCCCTTTTACTAGGACAGAAGGAGGGGGAGATGGAAGCATATATCTCGGCTGTACACCACTGAAAGGCGACCCAATACAAGAGCAATAAACATCACAAAACTTGTATGGGGTGAGGGATAGTTCAGTGATTTGAGCATGGGCCTGCTAATGCTAGAGTTCTGAATTCAGTCCTTGAGGGGGCTACTTTGGGATGTGGGGCAAAATCAGTACTTGGTCCTGCTGGTAAAGGAGGGGGCTAGACGCAATGACTTTTGAGGGTCCCTTCCACTTCTATGAGATAGGTATATCTCCATATATATGCTCACTTCCTGCCTCCACAAAAAGATAAAATTAAGAGAAGAGGCAGAATGGCATTCTGTAAGATGTATATTAGATAATGATGCTTACAAACAGTTCTTCAATTTTGGACAAAAGACAGAAAATAGGTACAATATTCTAGGCTAACTTTGTAACTTTTTGTGAGAGAAAGTTCCCAATAGTTGTGAGAGGGGGATTAAAAGCAATCTGCTGAGCTATGACCCTTGTAGTGAGGAACGATAATGAAAAGAAGAACTACAGGGAAATTGAACAGGTAGCACTATGTTCCAGTGTACTTACTCTTGCTGTCCCAGAAGTTCTTCAGTTCTTCGAATAACCATGCCTGCTTATCTGCATCTAGTAATTTTTTCACAAAAAAGGGGAAAGAATCTGTTTACTCCATTTCTATTTTATTTCTTGGTATCGATTACTGATCTGAAAACAATAGTGGCCTGATTTACAGACTCTCTTATTTTATGTAGTTTCCATTGAAATTAATTGAAGCAGCAGCTTTTCAGTATGTTTAGTGTCAGGACATAAGGGGCTAAATTTCAGAATATTTCTGAAATGTTTCACCTTTCAAAATATGTCACTTGTACTTAAACTAAAGGAATTTGAGAGAGAATTCTCTGCCCATGGAAAAACATTGTCATTTGAAATAAGTCGCAGTAGTGTGACTATGACTCTCTAATGTACTCCTAATGAAAGTGAATTGGTCACTGGTTTCAATGGCAGTAGGCCTGGGATCATTAATAAACAGTATGAAATGGTACTATTGTTTTCAGGGGATGGCAGGATGACCTATGTCTTCACAGAGATTCCCACAAATCACCTCACAGCGTGCTCTCTCTCCTATGTTCTCTGTGATGTATGAGAAGGGATTCTGTAAGGTCAGTGCTGAATGTTCTAATGAACAATGGCCGCCTTTTCCATCAAGACCTATTGTCTCCAGAGCGGTTATACCCAGCGCAGCCTTATATCTCCAGCTCCCCAACACTTACCGGAGGTCTGAGGCATTTCTGGTCTCTCATCTGATTTTCCTGGATCACTTCCTATTTTTCGATCTGTAAGAAAACAAGAAGGCTAACTGCCGCTTAGTTTATTATAGAATTGGCTCCACCATTGTCTTTGGTTTAAGTTCAAGAGGACCAAGTAATCTGGGGTAAGTGATTGGTCTTTTGGGACTGGGAGTTACCTAATGGAGGTGTGATTTTTGGTTTGTGTCACCTTTTATCACAAAGTCCAGCTTGTCTGGGTGGCAAGGTAGAATGAAGAGTCTATGGGGACTGTCTCTGACTCCATGGTAAGTCTGGTATAGTTATCCAACAGTTAACATTTGTCAGTGTTTTGGAGAAATACAATCATAGAATACACAACCAGGTTAGGGTGTCTGCCCTGTTTTCTGACAGTCTTCCTTGATTTAGGCACTCAGCCTGCATGACAGACTGAAGAAGCCACTGCCCAGCCCTATGGGGTGAGAGAAATGCTTCTGCTGCAACTTGAGAGAAAAAAGAGGTGAGATGGTGTAGTGATAACCAACAGGCAAAGTGGTATGGGGAGGACTCAGTGCTACCCTTCCAACTTATGTTAAATGGGTCACCAACAGCAGACTAGAAAGGTAACAAAAGTGGTACTCCAAATAGGAGGTCAAAATACTCCATCTCTTTCCCATGAGGAAACACCAGAGGATTGCCCCGTATGAACAAGGAATTGGAAGGGAAATTGAACAACTAGTACTATGTTCCAGTGTACTTACTCTTGCTGTCCCAAAATTTCTTCAGTTCTTCGAATAACCATGCCTGTTCATCTGCATCTAGTAGGTTTTTTTTTCACAAAAAAGGGAAAAGAATCTGTTTACTCCATTTCTATTTTATTTCTTGGTGTGGATTACTGATCTGAAAACAATAGTGGCCTGATTTACAGAGTCTTATTTTATGTAGTTTCCATTGAATTCAATTGAAGAAGCAGATTCTCAGTATGTTTAGGGTGAGGACATAAATGCTAAATTTCAGAATATTGCTGTGCCTGAAAATAAGGAAGCCAGACAGGTTTCTTAAGCTGCGTACATGGGAGCTTGGCAGGGGGGCACCCTGGAATTGAGGAGGCACTGGGAACTTTAAAAAAGTTGTGCTGGTGGCCTGGAATGGCAGCCAATTTAAAGTCACACCTGGAACTTTGGATTGTGCCAATCCACCTTGCAAGGTGCTAAGGGGGAGACTTAATGAGACAAACAAAGAATACAAATTTTCTACATAGGACCCTACCACCGGATAAAAGGAAAAAATTGATCCATGGTGGTGGTGGTGGTGCTTTCAACAGATGGGTGGAAGTATTCCCCACAAAGTATCAAACTGCTTGGGTAATGGCTAAATAATTGGTAAATAAGGTATTCATTCATTGAGGTGACCCAAAGGTGATTGACTCAGACCAAGGAGTGGCTTTTCAGTTGGACCTGTTGTGGGAACTCTCATCCCTCTCTGGAATTACACAGTTGTTCCATATTGTTTATCACCCACAGGCTGTGGAGCAGGTGGAACGCATGAATGGCACCATCAAAAGTGAGCTGAGAAAGGGAATGGAAATGGGAGGAAAAAACTGGTCACAGTTACTGTCCTTTGTTTTAATGAGAATAAAAGCCTGAGAATCAAAGGGCACAAGATTTTCTCCATATGAGGCAATCATGTGAAGGCCCATGGAATGGTGAATAAAATCTACTTACCCAGTACTTATGGAAGTCACTACACAAGAATGGATGTTAACCCTAATTGACCATGTGAAACAGGTACAGAAGGCAGTGGCCTAGAGAAATGAGCAAGGAGCAGCAAGGGCCAAAGCATGGTATGACTTGCCCAGGAAGCGTGATTTACAATCAGTGGGAGATCTAAATGATGTACAAGATACCAGGTTAACATCACCCATTTCCAGTTCCTAAATGGAGGGTTCCCTGACCGATTGGGGCTCAGCCTGTTGCTATTAGGTACACAGAATGGAGAGTGAGAGTGGGATCATTGCACATAAATAAAAAGGTACTATTCTTTTTTGTGAGGGGGCAGTGAAGACACTAGACAATTCAGTCCATACTTCAGAATATTTTCTTACAGTTTTCCTGAAAAAGCATATCAATATTTAAACTTTGCTAAACAGGCCTGTCATAAACTGATAGTTAAGCGTTAATGCCTCTTTGACTTGCAAAGGGTTAAGAAGTTCACTTAGCCTAGCTGACACTTGACCAGAGGAACCAATGGGGGAACAAGATGTTTCAAAAGGAAGTAGGGAAGTTTCCTTTTTTTTAGTGTCAGTTTCAGTTTCAGCCGGAGTGAAAAAGATCAAGGAACCAACCTCTTATCAGAGTAGTAACTTTAGAAAAGAATAAATAGGTTTATGTTTATTTTCATTTGTAACTTGTCTTTGTGCAATTAGGGGAATAATCAAATTTGCGTATTCTTGTGTGTACTAAGGTATTTTCCCAGGGGAACATCCTGTGTTTTAAATCTGTTGTCTGTGAGATCAGCTTGTATGCTGTCTCCCGGAGGTTTCTTTCTTTTACCTTTCTTTTCTTTAATTAAAAGCCTTCTTTTTAAAAACCTGATTGATTTTTTTCCCTGTTCTTTAGATCCAAGGGAATTGGATGTGGACTCACCAGTGGATTGGTGGAGGAGTCTCTCAAGGCTACCCAGGGAGGGGAAGGTTTTGGGGGGGAAGACAGTTTTCCAGATGATTCAGACATCTGGATGGTGGCAGCAAGACTAGATCTAAGTTGGTAGTTAAGCTTAGAGGTGTTCATGCAGGTCCCCACATCTGTACCCTAAAGTTCAGAGTGAGGGTGAGACCTATGACATGGCCTCTTCCTGCCTTGGATATCTACAAGTAGCTCATATGAACATCCATGGAAATGCATACTAGTTTGGTGGGAACAGAATTGTTCTAGTCTTGAAAAATTGAGGAAGGATACAACTGCCATTCTCAGTTCCAGATCCTCTTAAATACACTCATGAGCCATCTCTAACCAGGGCAATATTTATGTCACTCACCAAGGATGTAGGAGTCCCAGTTTGCATCCTCTGGCTGAGGGATTTGAACTTGGGTTGCCACCTCTCATCTGAAGGCCCTAATCACTGGGTGAAGGTTATAAGAGAGGTGTGGAGATGTGGCTAAAGAACACTCAAGCACATGCAGTGTAGGGGAGAGGTGGAGGAATGATGAAAGGTTCTGCTTACATCATTCCCTCCAATTTTGACACAGCTCTTCGGTGAGATCTTCCTACCTTGCAAGACACTGCAGCTGGAAGAATACTCAAAACTGTTCTCATTATCAACAGATCCCATAGGCATTCTAGGAGGCAGGATGTATGAATGCCGAGCAGTGTCCCCTTTTTCCTGTCCACACCCCTTTTACTAGGACAGAAGGAGGGGGAGATGGAAGCATATATCTCGGCTGTACACCACTGAAAGGCGACCCAATACAAGAGCAATAAACATCACAAAACTTGTATGGGGTGAGGGATAGTTCAGTGATTTGAGCATGGGCCTGCTAATGCTAGAGTTCTGAATTCAGTCCTTGAGGGGGCTACTTTGGGATGTGGGGCAAAATCAGTACTTGGTCCTGCTGGTAAAGGAGGGGGCTAGACGCAATGACTTTTGAGGGTCCCTTCCACTTCTATGAGATAGGTATATCTCCATATATATGCTCACTTCCTGCCTCCACAAAAAGATAAAATTAAGAGAAGAGGCAGAATGGCATTCTGTAAGATGTATATTAGATAATGATGCTTACAAACAGTTCTTCAATTTTGGACAAAAGACAGAAAATAGGTACAATATTCTAGGCTAACTTTGTAACTTTTTGTGAGAGAAAGTTCCCAATAGTTGTGAGAGGGGGATTAAAAGCAATCTGCTGAGCTATGACCCTTGTAGTGAGGAACGATAATGAAAAGAAGAACTACAGGGAAATTGAACAGGTAGCACTATGTTCCAGTGTACTTACTCTTGCTGTCCCAGAAGTTCTTCAGTTCTTCGAATAACCATGCCTGCTTATCTGCATCTAGTAATTTTTTCACAAAAAAGGGGAAAGAATCTGTTTACTCCATTTCTATTTTATTTCTTGGTATCGATTACTGATCTGAAAACAATAGTGGCCTGATTTACAGACTCTCTTATTTTATGTAGTTTCCATTGAAATTAATTGAAGCAGCAGCTTTTCAGTATGTTTAGTGTCAGGACATAAGGGGCTAAATTTCAGAATATTTCTGAAATGTTTCACCTTTCAAAATATGTCACTTGTACTTAAACTAAAGGAATTTGAGAGAGAATTCTCTGCCCATGGAAAAACATTGTCATTTGAAATAAGTCGCAGTAGTGTGACTATGACTCTCTAATGTACTCCTAATGAAAGTGAATTGGTCACTGGTTTCAATGGCAGTAGGCCTGGGATCATTAATAAACAGTATGAAATGGTACTATTGTTTTCAGGGGATGGCAGGATGACCTATGTCTTCACAGAGATTCCCACAAATCACCTCACAGCGTGCTCTCTCTCCTATCTTCTCTGCGGTGGATGAGAAGGGATTCTGTAAAGTCAGTGTTGAATGTCCTAATGAACAATGGCCTCCTTTTTCCTTCAAGACCCAATATCTCCAGAGCAGTTATACCCAGCACAGCCCTATATCTCCAGCTCCCCAACACTTACCGGAGCTCTGAGACATTTCTTGTCTCTCTCCTGATTTTCCTGGATCACTTCCTATTTTTCTATCTGTAAGAAAACAAGAAGGCCTTGGGTTAGCTCCAGTTTGGCTGACACGTTACCCTATTAGAAAAATACACACCAGTACTATCGCACCTGCACAGCACTGTGCCATGGGATTCCAGGGAACACTTTAGGCTTCAATCATGAGATCAAGGAAATACCCAAGCACTGTCTCAAGTTGTCCTATGTGAAGAAAGAAAGAAAGAAAGAAAGAAAGAAAGAAAGAAAGATGTTTTGCTAAATTCTAGCAAGGAACGTGTCCTAGTTCAAACCCTAGTTCATTGGAGAAATGCCCCAGAACTAAGTGACATGAAGATGAGAAACATCCTAGCATGGATCCTGTGTATATAGGGGAAACACTTCAGCAGTGATCCTGTGTGCCCAGGGGAATGGCCGAGCAATAACTCACATGAACATAAGAAATGCCCTTGTGCCTAGCCCCACAAATAGCATATGCCACTCTGTTTCCCTATAGAGATAAGGAAATGACTAAGCTTTGATCTGTAGGGATGGCAGAAATGTACTAATATAGACAACGAAATAAGAAAAATCCCTCAGGGCTGAATGATGAATCTGGGGAAAGGTAGCTCAGCGCTGACTCTGGGTTTATGTAATTGTAGAGAGCCAAGTCCTGGTGCATGGGGGAGGAGAAGGAAATGCCTAATCACAGCTTTATGTGGATACACAGAAATAAATTTACTCTCATTCCTTGCCATGAGGCTGGCAGGGGCTTCCCTGTAGATGATTAGTTGGAACTAGCTAGAGAAGCCCCAGCACAGAGGTTTCAGAAATTTATAAGATACATCAAATTGACTCAAACACAAAGTGGAGAGATATGCTCTGGCATTGGGCAGTGGCGACAGAGTAGGGGCCATAACTCCATGCTGCCTTTCCAATTTAAGTTAAGTACCACCTTTCTTTTGCAGACCGCCGTTGATTGTTTTCCTCTCAATATCTTATGAATAATCCCCAGCACATCCCAAGTCAGAAAGAAGTTCTGTGTCACTCTCCTGACTTTGGATGGTCACTGCATATTTCACAGCTGTGAGAAAAATACAAAGAGTACCACTACTCTGGTACTGTTCAGAAATTAGGATCTCCCATTGGCCCTGGAAGCTAGAGTAGCACAAGACCCTGATGACCCTTTTGATGGTTATTAGAGGAAGATGCAAACCAGCAGAGAATTGAGGCAATTTAGCATTTCATCCCCTAACATTTTATGAATTTAATGATTCAGAAGCTAAACAGAGATGCGAAAATCACAGATTAAGTCAGTGCAATCCAGCCATTACATGAAAAACATAGTTAATTTAATTTTATTTCAGAAAAAAAAGTAGTCATATGTCCTATGCAAGACAGACTATGGACATATACATATTGGTGAATTATCAAATTTAGTCTGCAGAAGAGAAGAATGAGGGGGGATTTGATAGCTGCTTTCAACTACCTGAAAGGGGGTTCCAAAGAGAATGGATCTAGACTGTTCTCAGTGGTAGAAGATGACAGAACAAGGAGTAATGGTCTCAAGTTGCAGAGGGGGAGGTTTAGGTTGGACATTAGGAAAAACTTTTTCACTAGTAGGGTGGTGAAGAACTAGAATGAGTTACCTAGGGAGGTGGTGGAATCTCCTTCCTTCGAGGTTTTTAAGGTCAGGCTTGACAAAGCCCTGGCTGGGATGATTTAGTTGGGTTTGGTCCTGCTTTGAGCAGGGGGTTGGACTAGATGACCTCCTGAGGTCCCTTCCAACCCTGAGATTCTATGATTCTATGATTCTATGACCTTTGGTCTGACCTGGTACGGCCATTCTTATGTTCTTATTGGTGGATGGGTAGAGGTGAGTCGTGTCTGGGTCACTGTGGCTAGTTAGGCAGATGCACAATTAGCACTCAAGAAACATAAGTCAATTTCAGAGAATTCTTTGCATCAGTCTTCACTGCAGAGGATGTGAAGGAGATACCTAAAAAGAATGGCTCAGGTGTGGGTAAGAAATCTGAGGAACTGTCCCAGATTAAGGTGACAGTAGAGGAGGTCTTGGAACAAACTGAAAGATTAGACAGCAATAACTCAGGACCAGTCAGTATTTACCCAAGAGTTCTGAAGGAACTCAAAGATGAAATTGCAAAACTACTAACTGTGTTAGGTAACCTATCATTTAAATAATATTCTGTACCAGAAGACTGAAGGGTAATTACAGGCAGGAAGACTAACTCCAGTACCAGGCAAATTGGTTGAAACTATAGTAAAGAACAGAATTATCACACACATAGATGAAATTGATTTGTTGAGGAGGCGTCAACATGGCTTTTGTAAAGGGACATCCTGCCTCACCAATTTATTAGAATTGTTTGAGGGAGTCAGCAAATATGCACAGTGGATGTAGTGTAGTTGGACTTTCAGAAAGCCTTTGACAAGGTCCCTCCCCAAAGCCTTGTAAGCAGGCCCCCTCATGGATCAGTAACTAGTAAAAAGACAGGAAACAAAGAAAAGTAATAAATGGTCAGTTTTCAGCATGGAGAGAAGGAAATAATGGGGTCCCCCAGTTCTCTGTACTGGGCCAGTGCTGTTCAACATATTCTTAAATGGTCTGAAAAAGGATAAACAGTGAGGTGACAAAATTCACAGATACAAAATGTCAAGATAATTAAGTCCAAAGCAGTCTGTGAAGAGTTACAAAGAGATCTCACAAAGTTGGGTGACTAAGAAACTAAATAGCAGATGAAATGCAGTGTTGATCAATGCAAAGTAATCCACATTGGATAACATAATTCCAAGTATAGATACTGTGATACAGGAAGACCAGGAAGCAGTGGTAGAGTGCTAAAGGGGAACTATATAAGCCCAAGGCTAATTAAGGCGTGGTTCCCTGTCGACTAGGGAGGGTGGGCTACAGGTTAATTGGAGCACCTGCTGTCAATTAAGGCCCTGTCAGGAACCTAATTAAACCCCCTGCTTCAGGCAGTCAGAGAGAAGGAGGAAGAAAAGAGGACTGGAGCTTGGAGAGGTGCCATGAGACTTCAAAGATCAGAGAACTGAAGTAAGGGAGACCCTGCCCCAGCATCTAAGGACTGAAGGTACCCCACCTAAGGGGGAAGAGGGTAAGAACCTGCAGGGGTTGAGAGGGGCTGGGGCTCAGAGTGAGGAGCAAACCCAGACCCCTCCCCTGCTTCCCTCCTCTACCACCTTTCTGGGCAAAGGGTGGTATCTTAGCCCCCCTGCCAAGAAAAGCGCAGGACCCACCATGCTAACATTGGCCATCTTGTCACAATACAAAATGATGTCCAGATTAGCTGTTACCACTCAAGAACAAGATCTTGATGTTATTGTGGATCGTTCTCTGAAAACATTCACTTAATGTACCGCAGTCAAAAAAGTTTGCATTATGTTAGGAACCATTAGAAAAGGGATAGATTAAAAGAGAGAAAATATCATAAATGGCACTATTTAAAATCCATGGTATGCCCACAACTTCAGTACCTCATACCCCCAGTACTCCAAAGTTCTCATCACTCCATCTTTAAAAATTATATTACAATGGGAAAATGTACAGAGAAGGGCAACAAAGATGATTAAGGGTACGGCCCAGCTTCCATTTGAGGAGAGATTAAAAAGACTGGGACCTTTCGGTCTGGAAAAGAGATGACTAACGGGGGATATTATAGAAGTCTATAAACTCATGAATTGTGAGGAGAAAGTGAATAAGGAAGTGCAATTTACTGCTTCATATAACTAAAAAGGGGTCACCCCCTGAAATTCATAGGCAGCAGGTTTAAAATGAACACAATGAAATAATTCTTCACACGATGCACAGTCAACCTGTAGAACTCAAAGTGCCAGGGGATGTAGTTTGCATGTGTTTGTTTTTACCAAGTGATCTAGATTGCACACTCGGTGACCTGTCCTCTTCATTATTTACCATTCCTCCAATTTTTGTTTCTTCTGCAAATCTTATCAGTGATTATTTTATTTTTAGCAGAGCCACATGGGGATTGAGGTCATTGAACTATCTGAGTGCTGAGCTATGAGGATGCAGGAAGGATATATAGGTTGCTGTTTAGAAAACCCATTGGAAGGGAGTCAAGAAGCCATAGCTCTGCTCTGCGGGGTTGGGGGAGACATCCATAGTGAAAACTAGGAAAAAGAGACTAGATGCTCTAGTCTGGGTGACAGGGATGGAATAATGAGGAAGGCCCATCACTGAACTTCTAACTTATCTTAAATGGGTCCCTCCTATCTCTGCTCCCATGTCTTTTTCCTTCCAGCAGCCCATGGAACACTGCAATTGCTTACCAAGGTCTTTTCTATGTCCCACTGCTGGGTTATCTTTTGCTAACTTCACAGCTGTAAGAAAACCACAAAGGATACTATTGACTCAACATTGGGGCAGGAGCCCTCAGTTAGAGTCCAGACAGCTAGTACCCCAAATGGGTAGGGAAAATGCCTCCACCGCTCTCCTATGGGGAAACCACTTGAGCACTGATCCATATAAACAAGCAATTGGAATGGGAAATATAACATATGGTGATATAGTCCCAGATAATTTCCTTTGATTTCTCAAAATTCCAGCCATTTTTGGACTTCCACTGACTCCTCATCTGCATCTAGTAATTTGTTTCACATAAAAGGGAAAAAAAAATCTCTTTACTCCCTTTATATATTGATTCTGTGTATTAACTACTAGTCTTACAACAGTGGTCTGGTGCTCAGAATAGTTTATTTTCCATTAATTTTATAGGAGCTGCAGGTTCCTAGCACTCACCAATTTTTAATCAAATGTGGATATTTTCTAAAAGATTTGCTTTAGTTCAAACAGAAATTAATTCAGGGAAGTTCTCTGGTCACTGTTACACTGGAGGTCAGATTAGATGATCTCAATGGTCCCTTGTAGCTTTAGAATCTCTGAATCTATTACTTTTTGTAAGAGGGCACATCCTTACTCCTGTCTTCTTGCTCCCCAGGGACTGTGCAGGGTCTGTAGGCTCTTCTGGACACACTTTAAGCTACTCGACACCACATCTGGTACCAGACACAATAGCTGGCTCAACCCAGTGAGACAATTCACCTTGCCTGGATGAGGACAACAAGAAGAACGGAGGGTTCACCTAGAGGCTGGGAAGTAGAATTTAGTTTGGGAATGTGAGTCTTGCTCTGAGGCTGGGAGATATATGATCCCACTTCACAGTGTGAATATGACAATTTTTCTGCTGACCCTGGGGGAACCAGTCTGTTGGAACTGGGGACTGGTGCCAGGATCTGAGAAACTGCTGAAACGATGCCATCATAGCAGGTTTCGCCTTGCTAGTACTGATGGGTAGACAGACCTCGAAGTTGAAGAGCAGTGTGGGGCCAAACACTGCACTGCAGGAGCTGATGCTGGGTGGTCTGATGACACCAGAAGAGCTATTCTCTATGCTGTTGGAGACACCAATACCAACTGGCTTAGAACACTTCTTGCTGGTGTAGTTGGCACTGAGTTCATCTCTGATGGTTGTGGTGCTGCTGAAGTTGTGTGCTGTTTCTGACATTGGACTTGACAGAGCCTGTACTGGCACCAGAGTCCATGCCACAATCATGGAGGTGGAGTGCATTGAACTGGTATGCATTCCACTCAGCTCCTTTCCTCCATGCTTAGCTGGCTTGGAAGGTGGTGATCTTCCTTTGTCTGAAGTCCTTTTGGAAGGCTTATGCCTGTTCTTAGGCATAGGAGAAGGAGACTGATGCCAGGATCCGGACACTCTTGAAAGTATGCTTCTGACTGAAGCTGCAGTACTTAGTACTGATTCAGATCGGGAAGGCTCTGAAGGTGTCTTAGAGCAGCCTCCATTAGCAAGAATGTCAACCTCACTTTCCTGTCCTTATGAGTCCTAGGCTTAAAGTCCTGACAAATTTGGCAGCAGCTCTTTACATGAGTCTCGCCCAGGCACTTGAAACACAAGTCATGTGGGTCGCTCATGAGCATGGGCTTCTTACAAGAAGGACAGGCCTTGAAACCCACTGACTGGGGCATATCTTGGTACCAGGAACAGCACCCCCAAAGGGGAAAAAAGGGATTTTTTTTTACTAACTACTAAGAAACCCACTGAACTTCTAAACTAACTATTTAAAATTAAATACAGATCTATAAACACAAAGGCTGAGAGATGTTGCCAAAGCAATAGAAAGCCATTCCCATGACCATTACAGGAAGTAAGAAGAAACTGAAGGGGTATGGAGATGACTTTGCCTTTATTCCTGCACACCATTGCGTGCAGCAAAAGGGGGAGCTCAAGCTGCCCAGATGGGTACCACTGAGGAAAAAAGTTTCCAGTATTGGGTGCATATACATCAAGATTGGAATGCACATGGACAAACATTCGAAGTAGTCTTTTTTTTCCTTTGGATTTTCTTCTCATGGGACCTTACCTACCAGTTCTTTGAGTTTGTTACAGTCTCCTTTTTTGAAGTTGATTGTCCTTATTCTGCTACTGTCACTTCTTCTTTTCCTTAGAATCATGAAATTTCTCTTTTCATGATCACTTTCACCCAAATTGTCTTCCACCTTCAGATTCACAGTTCTGTTGGTCAGAATAAAGTCTAACATGGCTGTTCCCCTGGTAACTTCCTCCATCTTTTGAAACAAAAACTTGTCCCCCATATATTCCAAAAACATAATGAAATTTTAGCATTTTGCTGTATTTTTTCCCCAACAGCTGTCAGGGTAGTTAAAGTTCTCCGTTACTAATAGGACTTGTGTTTTGAATATTTCTGTTTGTTCTAGAAATGCCTTATCCACCTCATCTCTGATTTATAGGCCTATAGTAGATGCCTACCATGACATCAACCCTATTTTTTTCCCTCTTTGACCTTTACCCACAAACTTTCAAATGATTTGCTTTTCATCTCTTTTTGGACTTCAGAGAAAGTATATGTATGTATATATATATGTGTGTGTGTGTGTGTGTGTGTGTGTGTACACACACACAGATCTATATCTATCTATCTATATCTATCTATATAGATCTATATCTATCTATATAATATATTATATTATACACACACACACATATATATACACATAATGTGTGTGTGTATAGGTGTGTGTGTGTGTGTGTGTGTATTCTTAATGTATGAAATACCTCCTCCCTTTTTTCCTGCCTCTAATTCCTGGACAAGCCATATACCTATTCCAGTCAAAAGACCTATCCCACCAAACTTCTGTGACAATCAAGTCATAATTTAGCTTATATACTAATAATTCCAATTCTTACTGTTTCTTCCCCATATTCCTTGCATTTGTAGATGGGCATCTAAGATGTTGGACAGTTTCACCCACTGATTTCCCTCTTGTTTCACCTATGATCCTACTGCAATTTTCAGTGCCTGCCCCAACAGCTAGTCCTCTGTTAAGGTTGTCTTTTTATGCTTACCTTTGGCTTTTGTCACCTGTCCCTTTGAACCTAGGTTAAATCCTTCCTCACATGATTGGCAAGTCACTGTGCATATATGTTCTTTCCTTCTCGGTCAGGTGGATGCATCTCTTCCCAGCAAACCTTCTTACCAGAAAAACAACCCTTGGTTGAGGAAGCCAAAGCCTACCCATCAACACCCTATGTACAGCCATGCATTCATCTCCAGGGTGCATCTGTCCCTTCCTGGGTCTTACCCTCATCCAGGAGGATGGACAAGAACATAACCTGTGCCCCCTACTCCTTCATGCTTGCTCCCAGAGGCCTGTAGTGACTGCTTAGGATCATACCTGGCAGCATCATTAGTGCCCATGTGGATGAGCACCATAGGGTGGTGGTCAGGGGGACAGATGAGCCTGGGCAAACTTTCCTTAATGTCTCAGATGCAGACTCCAGACATGGGGTGTCATGTCAGTATGATAGCTATATGCCTCCAGGCCCCTCAGCAGGGGTCCCCAACCATAAGTATCCATCACCTCCTCCTCCTCTTGGGTCTGGTGACCATGAACCTCCTAGCCCTTGGGGTAGGTGGCTTGTCCTCCTCAGCTATTGGGATCTGCTCCTCAACTACTGTTGCTAGTATGATGAACTGGTTCTTCACCTCAATGGACAGGGGAGCTGGATGGAGTGGAGTGTGGAGATGGAGCACTGTCCACAGCTGTCAGGGTTCCCTCCCCACTCTTAACTCTGGGGTACAGATGTGGGGACCTGCATGAAAGACCCCCTAAGCTTATTTCTACCAGCTTGGGTTAAAAACTTCCCCAAGGAACAAATCCTTTCCTTCTCCTTGGATGGTATTGCTACCACCACCAAGTGATTAGACAAACATTCAGGAAAAGGACCACTTGCAGTTCCTATTTTCCCCCAAGCCTTTTTACCCCCTTTCCTGGGAAGGTCTGAGAATAATATATTAACCAATTGCCTTTAATAAAAATACAGATCAGGCCCTACATCTTTAGGACACTAAAATCAATCAGGTTCTTAAAAGAAAGCTTTATTTTAAAAAAGTAAAAGAATCACACTTGTAAAATCAGGATGGAAGGTAACTTTACAAGGTAAATAAAAAGATTTAAAACACAGAGGATTAGAATCATAGAATATCAGGGTTTGAAGGGACCTCAGGAGGTCATCTAGTCTAACCCCCTGCTCAAAGCAGGACCAATTCCCAGCTAAATCATCCCAGTCAGGGCTTTGTCAAGACTGACCTTAAAAACCTCTAAGGAAGAAGATTCCACCAACTCTCTAGGTAGCCCATGTCAGTGCTTCACCACCCTCCTAGGAAAATGTTTTTCCTAATATCCAACCTAAACCTCCCCCTCTGCAACTTGAGACCATTACTCCTTGTTCTGTTATCTGGTACCACTGAGAGCAGTCTAGATCCATCCTCTTTGGAATCCTTTTTCAGGTAGTTGAAAGCAGCTATCAAATCCCCCCTCATTCTTCTCTTCTGCAGACTAAACAATCCCAGTTCCCGCAGTCTCTCCTCAGAAGTCATGTGCTCCAGCCCCCTAATCATTTTTGTTGCCCTCCACTGGACTCTTTCCAATTTTTCCACAACCTTCTTGTAGTGTAGGGCCCAAAGTTGGACACAGTACTCCAGATGAGGCCTCACCAATGTCGAATATAGGGGAATGATCACATCCCTCAATTTGCTGGCAATGCCCCTACTTATACTGCCCAAAATGCTGTTAGCCTTCTTGGCAACAAGGGCACACTGTTGACTCATATCCAGCTTCTCGTCCACTGTAACCCCTAGGTCCTTTTCTGTAGAACTGCTTCCTAGCCATTCGGTCCCTAGTCTGTAACAGTGAATGGGATTCTTCCGTCCTAAGTTCAGGACTCTGCACTTGTCCTTGTTGAACCTCATCAGGTTTCTTTTGAGCCAATCCCTTAATTTGTCTAGGTCCCTTTGTATCCTATCCCTACCCTCCCATGTATCTACCACTCCTCCCAATTTAGTGTTCCTCTGATTTTGCTTTCCAGTTACAAAACAGGAATAAAACTCCCTCTTAGCATAAGGAAAATTCACAAGCTAAAATGAAAGATAATCTAACATATTTCCTTGCCTTTACTTACAATTTGTAATCTTAGATGATTTTTTCAGATAGGGTTGTAGGAGATTTTTTTTTCCTGCCTGGTCCCTCTCTCTGTCCCCGGAGAGAACAACAAAGAAAGCACAAACAAACCCTCCCCCCACAGATTTGAAAGTATCTTCTTTCCTTATTGGTCCTTTTGGTCAGGTGCCAACCAGGTTCTTTGAGCTTCTTAACCCCTTACAGGTAAAGGAGGGATTTTATGCTACCTTTTGCTGTATGTTTATGACAATAGCCAAGGTGGCCAGCAGCAAGTCTCCATCCCACAGAGCAGCCAGTTCTTCTTCCTCTTCTGATGTTGCTGTATTCATCTGGAGTCAGCTATTCACCTCCTCTCCTAACTCATGTTAAGTAATACTATCCTCTTCTATACCCCAGTTACTCCCTCCTCTTCCAATTTCCTATGGATAATCCCCAGCACTTGTCAGGGCAAAGAGACATTCCTTGTGTATCTCCATACTTTGGCTGGCCTTTTGACTATTTCACAGCTGTGAGAAATTACATTCCCATCCCAGACTTGTATCTTCAGAAAGCATCCTCAGCACTTACCAGGCCTCTGAGGTATCTCCTTTCTCACTGTATGCTTGTTCTTGTTCTTTTGATATTTTTATATCTATATGACAAAAAAGTATTTGGATTAGCTTCTGCCTTGTGGCTGTAATTACCTCTAGGTTTTCCAGCTGGCCTATAGAAAGTTATCTACTGTTACACCATCTTAGTGCTCAGCCATGAGGATGAAGTAAACATCTCAGTTTTTAACTATTAAATCAGGTAAATCCCCCATCACTGACCCAAATGAAAAAGGGAAATGCCCCAGATCTCTCTATGTGAAAAAGAGACATATCCCAGCATTGAACCACACAAACCAGGGAAATATTCCAGAATTGTCTCATGTAAACAGGGGGAAATATTTCAGCTCTGTCCCCCATGAATACGGAAAACACCCCAACATTGACCCATCTAAACATGCTACCTCCCATATGTCAGTGAATTATCCCAGCAAAAATGCACATGAATAGGAAAAAGTCCCCAGAACTGTCCCAGATCAACTTGGAAAATACTAGGCATGGAGTCAGATAAATAAGGGATACGTGGCAGCACACTGACCCATGGAAATAATACTAACACCTCCATGATACTCTATAGATATGCAAGATACATCAGTATAGATCTGTAGAGATGAGATAAATGAACAGCACAGGCAAGAGGAGATAAGAGACAAATGACAGTGATGGTATCATGGGTAAGGGGGGGAGACATAGGGCAGACCTGTGAGTTATGGAACTTTAAGGAACCTATTTGCCAACCCGAAGGGAGAAAGGGAGCACAGGCCTTGTAGCAGGGTGCTGGTGTAAAGGCACCTAATTAGCCCCTGCTCAGCCAGGCCCAAGCAGGGGAAATAGATTGGGACTGGGGAGAAGCCTGGTGCCTGGCCTTTAGAACTGGCTGCACCTGCGGGCCTGAGGGTTTCAGGGCTATAAAGGCAGGCTGACAGCCAGAAGAAGGGGGAATGGCCAGGGGAAGGCCAGTCTCCATGCTGAGGGCAGACTCTGTTTAGGAAAGGAGAGTATCAGGCCTGCAAGCTCTGTACATAGCATAACACTGATGGTGGGAAAACACTGTGTAAATAAAGCCACGGGTGCTGTATAACTAGAAGCCTCTCTGAGCTTTATTGGAGCAATCAGTGGGCCCCAGGAAAAGAGGCAGGAGCTTTATGGTAGCATTGTCTGCGTGGATTGCACATGCACAGTAGGCATCTTGCAGTGCCATTCGTGCTGTGTGTTGCATGCACACAAACTGAGCCCTCCAGTTCCTTCTCTACTGCAGAGTCCTCACTGAGAACTCTGAAGTAGAGGGAAGGAGGCCAGGCAGTGGAGCACTCACAGGGACACACATCTCGAAGAACTCCAGGTACTGCACAAGGTGAATAACCTTTCCTTCTTTGAATGCTGTCCCTGTGGGTGCTCCACTTTAAGTGACTCTAGAACAGAGCCCCTGTGAGGGCTGTGGGGGGGGAGTTTGGATTTGTCCGAGTCATTGAGGTAAGTACTGTGAGGCCCACTATGGTGTCGGCCCCGGAGTCCTGTGTGACTGCACAGTGCTTTGCAAATGTGTGGACCGAGGCAAAAGTGGCAGCCTTACAGATCTCGAGAATTGGAATGTTATTGAGGAATGTTACTGAGGTTGAAATAGACCTAGTAGAATGTGCTGTAAGGTGCTCCGGTAGTTCTGTATTCCGGATATGGTAGCATGTGGAATGCATGTGGAAATCAATTTTGATAATCTCTCAGTGGATGTAGTGGTTCCTTTTAAGCACTCAGTAGTAGATATGAAAAGTCTAGGGGATTTCCTGAAAGGTTTGGTTCTTTTGAGTTAGAACTCTAGTGACCTTCTAATGTTTAGAGTGTATAGGGCGGCTTCTGTTGAAGTACCATGAGGCTTAGGGTAGAATGTCGGTAAGTGAAATTTACTTTCTCCACATCACTCTCATGATTTTATATACCTCTATCATATCCCCCCTTAGTCTCCTCTTTTCCAAGATGAAAAGTCCTAACCTCTTTAATCTCCTCCTTATATGGGACCCATTCCAAACCCCTAATCATTGTAGTTGCCCTTCTCTGAACCTTTTCTAGTGCCAGTATACCTTTTTTGAGATGAGGAGACCACATCTGTACGCAGTATTCAAGATGTGGGCATACCATCAATTTATATAAGGTCAATAAGATAGTCTCTGTCTTATTCTCTATCCCCTTTCTAATGATTCCTAACATCCTGTTTGCTTTTTGACTGCTCCTGCACACTGCGCCGATGTCTTCAGAGAACTATCCACAATTACTCCAAGATCTTTCTTTGATTAGTTGTAGCTAAATTAGCCCCCATCGTATTGTATGTATAGTTGGGGTTATTTTTCCCAATGTGCATTACTTTACATTTATCCACATTAAATTTCAATTGCCATTTTGTTGCCCAATCACTTAGTTTTGTGAGATCTGTTTGACGTTCTTCACAGTCTGCTTTGGTCTTAACTGTCTTGAGCAGTTTAGTATCATCTGCAAACTTTGCCACCTCAACAACACACTCAGTAGCCACCTCAATAACACACCCTCACTGAACTCGTGCATTTGAAAGTCTATGTTTGTGAAGGAACCACAAAAAGATGAATGAAAAGGGGGCTCAAACTATCAAAGGGTGTGCTGGTATCTGCAAGTTATATAGTTTATACTGTGCAGCTGTGGTAACTTCATGGTCAAATACCCATTGATGTGCACAGTTGCCTGCCTATCTACTTAAAAACTAGACGTTTAATGGCAAGTGGGACTATTGTTTAAGTTGATGTCAACTTGAGTCATTGACTGTTACATACTGTAGCAGGGTGGACCCTGCTCCTGCCCTGAGGGGTTTAAAAGCAGCCTGGCAGGGCATGAGAGCGGCTGCTCTCAAGGCTGGGCTGATTGAGGAAGTGGCTGCAGCTGGGGCCACGCCCCAAACTGGACCACAGGCCTTATAAAAAAGGCCAGGGAAGCCAGAAGCCCGGACAGTCTTCCTCTGCTTGAAGAGGAAGAAGGGCCTGGCTTCAGGGGCTATAGGCAAGGTACCTAGGGTGAAGCAGGGCTGGGGAAAGGCTGAGGAGCTGGGGAGCTCCAGCCTAGAAAGCCCCAGGCTGCGGCCTAGCGAAGGGCCAACTGGTACTGGGGGTTGCAGAGGGCAGCCCAGGGGTAGGCCAAGGCAGCAGGTCCAAACCCCTTTGCCTGTGACGAGTAGGCTGATACTGCAGTCTGCCCCAGAGTGTGGGGCTAGACAATGACTGGCAGTAGCCAATACTGAGGCAAGGTGGGGCTAGAGGGTGAGGGTTCCCTGAGGAGGGGAGACCCTAAGAGAAAGGGGTTACTGGTAGGGGGCAGCACCCCATGTAAAAGGGCACCGGGTCCAGGGAGGAACACGGGGGCCTGAGGACAGGTGGATCACCAGCCTGCAGAGAGCGCTCCAGTGCTGGAACGAGCTAATTCCTGGAGTCACCAGCAGGAGGCGCCGCAGGGGTGAGTCCGACCCGTCTACACATACATTTCCTGAGGCTTTTATGTAAGGGACACATTGCATGTTTATATTGCCAATCAGTAAAGTTGATGTACACCAGTGATCTTAGTGGATGTTTGGTATAAATGTACAGTAATATATGGATATTCGTTGCCCCTTGACAAACTATATAATTATAACATAACATTAATCCTTTTTTAAGATAACTGGTGGGGCTCTGGGCTGCTGGTGGGTCTCTGGGCTGGTCCTTAAGGTCTTGCTATTTATTTTCACATAGTATTCCTGTCTACCCAATTTGATATTTGTATTCTCCACAGCCGTGATTAGCTAAGTATAGAAGCATTTGCTTAACTTTCAACATATGCTTAAAGATAAGCATGTACTTCCGTGCTTTTTTCAAAGTTGACTTTTGTACATGTTTAAGGTTTAGGTGCTCTGTCAGATAAAGGAATGTACAAATTAGGAATCACTTTGAAATGGGAGTAGATCAAAGTACACTAAAGAACTTTTAAGGCATGGTGGTAGCATCTACATGGACAGTTAATTAGTGCACTGCAGCCTAGTTCAAGGGAGATTTATATCCCAGCTTGCTACACGCTAACTGTTAATGTAGACAAGCACAACGGTAATGTCAGACACAAATTAGTGCTTCCACGAAAATATAGTGCAGTGTGAAATAGCTCTTAGTCATAAGAGGTTTGAGTGCACTCCCATTGAAATCAGTTCATATTGATTTCAATGGCTCCATCTGACTGCTGATGAAGCAGCTACTCCCCTAGAGGAAGAGCGAACCAGGTCAGACTCTCCCTGCACCAAGCTACCAGTCCACTTTTTGCCGGGGAGGTCAGACCGTGTCCCCTTCCCTTCCTCTTCTCCACCCCCTGGCCAGGCCATCATGGTTGGGAGCCATGATGGACTCTCGACCTGCCTGTGGTGGGGGGAGGTGGGGGCTGAGAACAACCCCCAGCCTATGTCCCTGCCCTGTTCAGGGCAGGTTGAGGTGGAGGGTCCACGACTCCACAGCAGTTCCCCACAACTGCACACATGGCTCTCCCCCTGACCTGGCTCTGGCTGAGTGGGGGGAAGGGCTTGGAGGTGCAGCCCAGCCATAGTAAGAGCCACATGGGCACCTGTGGCGAGCTGCCGTGGTGGACCCTCCACCTGCCCTAGGCGGGAGAGGACATAGGCCAGCGGCTGCTCTCTCCTATGACTCAGTGGTTAGGTTATTTACCAGAGAGGTAGGTAAACCCTATTCAAGTTATTTCTCCTCATAAGATAGAGGGGGAAACTGAACTGGTGTCTCCGACATTCCAGATGAGCACCCTAACACTGGGACAAAGGTTAGAAGGGAGGTCTATCCCTCCTCCCACTGCTATTCTGTGAGGAGGCTGGCATGCTCTGAGCACTCTTTAGACTACTGTGCTGTGTAGAATCTCTGGTACCCCAGCCCTCAATGCCCTGCATAGTTAAGAACGTATAACATTTGAAATCCTCACACACAATTATTTCAAATTTGGTGACAATATATACCTCCAGACCAGCGGCACCGCTATGGGCACCCGCATGGTCCCCACAATATGCCAACATCTTTTACGGCTGACCTGGAATAACGCTTCCTCGGTTCTCGTCCACACACGCCCCTTCTCTACCTTTGTTACATTGATGACATCTTCATCATCTGGACCCATGGGAAGGAGACTCTGGAAGAATTCCACCACGATTTCAACAGCTTCCACCCCACCATTAACCTCAGCCTGGACCAATCTACAAGGGAGGTCCACTTCCTAGACACCACAGTACGATTAAGTGACGGCCACATTAACACCACCCTATACCGAAAACCCACCGACCACTATGCCTACCTTCATGCCTCCAGCTTCCATCCTGGACACACCACATGATCCATTGTCTACAGCCAAGCGCTGAGTTACAATCACATTTGCTACAATCCCTCAGGCAGATACCAACACCTACAAGATCTTCACCAAGCATTCTCAGAACTACAATACCCGCATGAGGAAATAAGGAAACAAATCAAAAGAACTAGATGTGTACCCAGAAGCCTCCTGCTGCACGACAATCCCAAGAAAGAAACCGACAGAACTCCACTGGCCATCACATACAGTCCTCAGCTAAAACCTCTCCAATGCATCATCAGTGATCTATAACCCATCCTGGACAACAACCCCTAACTTTCACAGCCCTTGGGAGGCAGGCCAGTCCTCGCTCACAGACAACCCGCTAACCTTGAGCATATTCTCACCAACAACCACACACCACACTATAGTAACTCTAACTCAGGAACCAATCCATGCAACAAACCTCGATGCCAACTCTGCCCACATATCTAAACCAGCGACACCATCACAGGACCTAACCAGATCAGCCACACCATCACTGGTTCATTCACCTGCACGTCCACCAATGTAGTATACGCCATCATGTGCCAGCAGTGCCCCTCTGCTATGTACATTGGCCAAACTGGACAATCCCTACGTAAAAGGATTAATGGACACAAATCAGATATTAGGAATGGCAATATACAAAAACCTGTAGGAGAACACTTCAACTTCCCTGGACACACAATAGCAGATCTAAAGGTAGCCATCCTGCAGCAAAAAAACTTTAAGACCAGACTCCAAAGAGAAACTGCTGAACTTCAGTTCATTTGCAAATTTGACACTATCAGCTCAGGATTAAAGAAAGAGTGTGAATGGCTACAAAAGCCATTTCTCCTCCCTTGGTTTTCACACCTCAACTGCTAGAAGAGGGCCTTATCCTCCCTGATTGAACTGACCTCATTATCTCCAGACTGATTCTTGCCTGCATGTTTATACCTGCCTCTGGAAATTTCCACCACATGCGTCTGACGAAGTGGGTATTCACCCATGAAAGCTTATGCTCCAATACGTCTGTAAGACTATAAGGTGCCACAGACTCTTCATTGCTTTTAACATTTGAAATGTATACATAGGTCAAACTTTCCCATGGATGGGGAAATGCTGCTTAAAGCAGGAAACTAAATAACCATCTGCATGTTCTGTAGTCAATGAATTATTTGGGGAAAAGATAAAATTATTACAGTCTCAAACTGGGAGTTTGTACTAAAATGTCCTTCTTTATCTTAACTAGGCAGTAATTGCTGAGAACATGTATCATATGCATTCAGTGAGCTGTCACTTTGTGTTCCTCACCCAACTCCTGGCTAAACCTGAAATCAGGGTACATTTCTCCCCATAAGCTTGTACTTTATTCTTTCAAGACCAAGCTTTTTGCATTATATTCTGATCTCCCTATTTACATAAAATTCATGTAGACTGATTAAAGCAAGCAAGGATTGTCTTCATAAACTATTAGGGTTGGAAGGGACCTCAAGAGATCATCTACTCCAACCTCCTGCTCAAAGCAGGACCAATCCCCAAATGGCCCCCTCAAGGATTAAACTCACAACCCTGGATTTAGCAGGCCTATGCTCAAACCACTGAGCTATCCCTCCCCCACTCATTGTTACCTAAACTAGGACAGTTCCATTATTAGCTCTTACTTCAGAACATGGATAATGGATTATTTTAAATAACTAGCCAAAAAATGCTACACAGACTCAAATATTTCGTAAAGCAACAAATCTTGAAAAAAACCATGAAAATACTGAAACAGAGACCAACAATCCTACCAGAATTGATGTCCTCTTTCTGCGTTAGTTCTGCTGGAGAGTGGTATGTTTCACCTTCCCATAGTAAATCATAGGCAGCCTACGTATACATATCATATACAGTATGCAGTGTCTGTGGACTTTACTCAAGTTACAACTAATAATACCGATAAGGGCTGATCTGTGCTTCCAGGGCACTCCCTTTCGTGGGGGGATGGTGCAGAGCTCCCTGCTAGACAGAGGGAATGATCCCTTTCCATGTCCCATCAGAGGGCACAGAACACTCCGTTTCCCTGCTCCCTGACCTGCTGTGTGTTGGCCTGCAGAACAAGCCCAATGTAAAGGAAAAAGAACAGGGTCATGGATCTGTCTTTTCATGTCCCTTACACCTCAGAGCCACAAGGACACTTGCACTTCAGCGTCTGATCCTTGCTTGCTCCACAGAAGAGGGAGTGGGGGGCAGGACCTCTCCGGGTCATGGCACCTTCGCCCCTCTACACCTTTGTCACTGTGCATCTGCCGAGTGGCCAGGCCCTTTCTGGCCCTAAACCAATTGCATGTTGTTTTTCCCTGTGAAAGCTGCTCAATTGTACCCTGCAGCTTCCTGAGCAACACGAGATGGCCTGATGCTGAGCTTTCTAGTGACTGCTTTCCAAACCGTTTGAAATCTACACAAACATTGCTTTAAACTTCTTAGAAGTGAGATAACTGGATTGAGGGAACTCTGATATTGATTTATTGTCACAGCAGCATGGAATGAAAACTGAAATTTCTGAACAGCTGTGAGTATTCTAAGTTACACACAGCTGGGGGTCGTTGCAAGGGGCATTACATAACATTTTATTGCGTACATTGCACATTGCTTGTGAAATATCTAGACTAGAAAAAATGAAAACTATGATCCTGATGTGACACATTCTTGCAATAAACCAATATATCAATGCGCAAAGCAAGCTATTATAATGCATTATTTGGCAAGTCTGGTGTTTCTATTTTATTTACATGATATACATATATAATATCTCAAACCCATTATTTTTTTTCCATGTAGATTCTAGTTCCTTTAGCTAAAGAGGTTAAATTTGTTAAATAAGTCTTGATAGTGAACAAGGATGGTTTCTTTCAAAAGAAATCTGCCATTTTCATCTTTAAAAATTCTCATTAGGACCAACTGTGAATGGGTGGGTGCAAGGTATTGCTGCTTTATGCTCAGTTTGTGGCATGTCATTCAGGACAAAGCCAGGGGACACAATCAATCTGTTATAATTAGACTTATCGACATGCTACAAATATTTTATGAGTGTGAAATGTCTTTGTAACGGGTGTTATACAGCACTGACCAACATGAAGTTTGAATGATTTATAATAGATGTTCCTAGACAGATCTTTTTATATGCCTCCTGGTGTCTGAATCTTTAGGGTCCCAAAGAGCCACAAGTTTCAGCTTTTCTCTGAAACCATGAGGGTAGAAACTTTTTTTAATAAATGAAGCTGAAATTCTCATGATTCCAGGAGCTGAAACTTCAAGAAGCACAGGAAATATCAGGGGACTTGTAATAAATCCTGAGAGCTGACACTACTGCACTAGTTCCCTTTATTGTCAAGGGACCAAAGCCTCAGGTTGTCTGCAATATGACCACTATGCCCATTCAATCTGTGAAAGTGGAAATGATTCTTTATCACAAATTGATGATCCCCATCCACTATTGTTTCTAATAAGGATGAAACAGGTGACCCTCAGGAAAGATGGTGGGTTTCTTAGTCACTTGGTATGGAATGTCCATGCAGAAGTGTTCAAGGCATGTTAAAGATGATTTGGAAAAAAAAACTTATTTTAGTGCAGGAAATGAAATTTCCAAATTAAATCAACTCTTCTTGTAGTCAATGAACAAGTCTAATACAGATTAATTTACTAGCAATAAAATACTAATTTTATTTCTATCAATAATTTGATACACTAAAGCCAGAATATTACAAGCTCAATTGGCAAGAGTACAGTTATTATAACACAGAGAACTTTGAGGTTTTTCTACTCATCACTTTTTGTTGATGTGATTTTTATATCAATTTCCCAATGTTATTGTTAACTGGAGACTTAAAACCCAAACTTGTGTGTGTGTGAGAGAGAGAGAGAGAGAGAGTGAGTGAGTGAAAATTAATTTCCAATGTCAATAACTTTTTGAGATGAAAATGATATGTTGCCGAAGTTAAAAAAGCAATGGCATTCAGGCACCAGGTTTTATACAGTCATGGGTTGTCATGCACTGTCATGGGTTTCCTCTCCTCCACTTGCTGAGATGCAGTTGGGTGGGGTCAGAGAGCTGGTGGGGGAATGGTAAATGAAAGAGAAAGTTGAAATGGGTGGGTGCTGCTGAGCACATGTGTACGAGAGCTCTGTCTGCAGTTGAGAATTATTGGATTTAAAGTCAGCATGCTCTCACCTCAGTCATGCAGAGATCTCTGATGTTACTTTATCTATTTTACGTTATGGTTCATTTCTGATTCCGTTACATGCATATAGTAAAGAAGTTCATGAGACTCTTGCATTCATCCCTAAAACATTGCAACTGACTTTGAATTGAAAATGTGAGCCTGTACATCTGAACTGCTTTTAAGCCCAATCCAATATGCATTGGCTAGTGATAGGAGTCCCATTGATTTCGATAGGGCCTTCAGTGAAGAATTGTCTGTTGCATTATGGTAAGCAGCAGATGCTCAATCACCCCAATATATGCAGAATAAAATATTGGCCACATAGCCTGTGTGTATTGACTACCCACCGATGGCCCCTACTGTAGCACTGAATGTTGTGTGCTGGGAGGATGTGATGAGGAGACTGTGGATGCACATCATCTCCATCAACCTTTCACTTGTTCCACCTGCTGCAGCAAACTCAGTAGCTCTGATGTCTCAGTGGTCATCTAGTAACAGAACCTGGTTCATGTGAAAATATCCTGTAGTGATTCCATGCTGAGTGAAGCTGTCACCTCCTCAGTGTGTCCTGCCTTCAAAATATGCAATTTCAAATGTTCAAATATCATCAATGAGATGGTCCCCCAAAAATCCAGCAGTTTGTTTAAGAGTAATGCAAAATACTACTGTTAATAATAGTAAAATGATATAAGGTTTCAGCATGAAGCAGCAATACTTTGCACCACCCACTCTCAGCTCGTCCTAATGAACGTTTTTAAAGATGAAAAAGACAGATTTCTTTCTTAAAAGAAACCACCCTTGCCTGCTATCAAGACTTATTTAACAAATGTAACCTCTTCAACTAAAGGAACTAGAATCTACATGGAAAAAAAGAAATAATGGCCTTGAGATATATATTTACATCATGTACATTAAATAGAAACACCATTCAAACTTGCCAAATAATGCATTATAACAGCTTGCTTTGTGTACTGCTATACTGATTTATTGCAAGAATGTGTCACATCAGGGTCATAGTTTTCATTTTTTTCTAATCTATATAGCTCACAAGCAATGTGCAATGTATGCAATAAAAACTTATGGGTTTCTAGTAAAGTAATAAAACATGACACGTAATAATAAACCTAAGATTGTAAACTCTTTGTGACAAACAGAATTTTCAATATCTGTTTCTATCGTGCCTTGAATTTTGGTCCTGATCCCTGGTTGGGGCCTCTAGATCAGTGGTTTTCAAACTTTTTGAGCAGAGCCCTCACTTTGAGTTACAATTTTTGGTCACACTCCCTGCCAACCCAGACAAAAACAGACACATGCACAAGTCTGCCTGATAGCCTACTCAGAAACCTCAGTGAGACCTTAATACAATTTACATTGAATTGCATACCTATGTAAGTTTTAAATATACAGATACTTAATTTGAAAGGTGTGTGTGTGTTTCTCTGTGGATACTTTATCAATTTGTGGAGAGATTTTTGAAACTGACATTCTGAGGTTGTCCTTCGCTTTCCATCTCAAACGGCAGTTTGTCTTTAGCACAATCAGCACAGAGAATCCCATCTCACACAAATAAGATGAACCAAATGGTAAAAGAGCTTTGATCACACTCTTTGACAAAGCTGGATATTCTGAGCCACCTTTCAAAAATCCCCCCAACACTGTTTTTTAAATGGAATTTCCATTGTCCACTGAAATTCCATTTCCACTGAAGTTCAATCAGCTTCTCCTGAATGTCATTTCAGAGTGGGACAAGGTCACTGCCTCAGCTGCAAAAGTTTGGATAGTCATTCAGGGGTACATTTCCTTTGGGAAAATATTTATCCAAACTGGCTCTGAGTGAAGTCAAGTGATTCTTGATTGGCTCCACAACACTCAATAGTTCAGATTCTGTTTCATCAAGAGCACCAGTTAATAATGGGAATGGAATGCTTAAGCCAGTTTTGATCTTTGTTTTCAAGAGATCTAGTTTTCTTTTGAGTGCTGATATCTGGTTGTGAAGGTCAAAAATAACACTTTCCACTCGTTGCAATGAGACATTTAGAGAATTCAATTTGTCAAAAATATCAGCAAGGTAAGCCAAAAGCACAAGTCAGAGGGGATCACATAGTGTGTCTACTTTCTGAAATTCAAATTAAAAGAATAAAATTGAACTTCATTTCTCAATTCATAAACACCTTGCAACAATTCCCCCCGGATAGCCACCTGACTTCCACGTGAAACAACAAAGTTTTGTGCTCCTCTCCCATTTCTGCACAAAGAATTGCAAAGATACATGCCTTTGTGGGCTGTGTCTTGAAAAAGTTTACAATTTTAATAATAGAATTTAGAAAATCAGTAAGTTCCAGGTCCATGTTTCAAGTTGCAAGGGCTTTGCAATTTATCATACGAGTCCACGATATATGTGGAGCAATTTCAAATACTTCGGCTTCCAAGCCTGCCCTTATGTGGCACTCTGTACCTCAGAAACACCCTACACCCCCATGTTCATCCTTATAATATGATTGTGTGGTATCCAATGCGAAGTTTCTCATGTTGGGTGTCTTCATAAGGCTCACGATGCACTGAGCATTGTTGTTATAGTGATGTTATAGTAATTGTTGTTGCAGTAATGTTATAGTAATGTTACAGGTTATAATTCCATGTATATAGTTATGAGGCTGAAAATGTATCCTCATGGTTTAAAATAAGCCCAGGCAAAAACTCTCTAAGAGCAGAAGGGCAGTTCACACCTCATCAAGGAATGTATGGGACATACCCAGCCCAGCCTCACAGGAACAAAGGACGCTGGCCTTGGCAGCAACAAAAGGATCTGTTGGACTCTCGAGTGAGTTACTCTCCTTCTTTTGGTCAGTTTGGGACTACAATGAGGAAATGCTCACCTGACTCTGAAGGGGGTTGGCAAATCCAAGAGGGAAGAAATAACATGATAAAAGGGAGAGACGTTTGCCAGGCTCTTCCTCTCTCTACCACCTCCATCTACAGACACCACCCGCAGCAAACGACTGAAGCGCTGATCAAATGGGAGAGCCTGGCTGAAGGGCAACCAGCCAGCCTGTGGTGAGAAGTATCTAAGTTTGTAAAGGCACTGAAAGTGTTGAGATCAGCTTAGAATGTGTTTTGCTTTTATTTCATTTGACCAAATCTGACTTCTTGTGCTTTGACTTATAATCACTTAAAATCTTTCTTTATATTTAATACATCTGTTTGTTTATTCTACCTGAATGTGTGTTTGGTTTGAAGCATGTCAGAGATTCCCCTGGCGCATATCAATTTCTTTGTTAAATTGAAAAACTCATATAAGCTTGCAGTATCCAGTGGGCATAACTGGACACTGGAAGACAGGTTCCCAGGGCTGTATCTGGGACCAGAGATATTGACTAGTGTCATTTGGTTATACAATACAAGGAGCAGCTTACATGCCAGAGGCTGTGTGTGAACAGCCCAGGAGGGGGTTCTCACAGCAGAGCAGGGTAAGGCTGGCTCCCAAAGTCAAGAACTGGAGTGACTTAGCAGATCATCAGTCCAGATAATACCAGAGGGGAACGTCACACTGACATGTCAGAGATTCAGCGGCTGAATGTGTTGTCTGACAGTTGGATCATTTTTAATTTCTCTGCCGCACTGTCACCAGGCATCATTCTGTAAATGTCAGTTGCAGATGGGAGAATCAGTTTTCTCCCAGTTGTGTAAGCCTCTTTATTCTTGGCTATGTGGGATTCAACTTGACATGATGCTTTTAAAGCAGTTGCGGGGGAGAGGATATCACATTTTTCATTGTGTTTTTTTGTTTATTAATTTATTGTAGCTTTTGTTCGGAAAAAAAATGTCCCTTCTTTCCTACCAGATCTTCATGTTTTGTTTTTAAAAGGCATCTTAATTTTGTTAGCTTCAGGCTATCGTTTGCTAAAGTTACTGAACACACTACACATTGAGGCCTAATTTCTTCATTAACTGCAATGGAAGTGAAACCAAAATCCAAATATGCTTCATCATAGTTTCATGTTTTATCAGATTTTTTCTCGGTGTCAACTTTAGCCACTTCAAGCTTCTGGCTTTAGTTTTTGAACACTATCATCTTTTGGCAATAAGTACTCATCCATTTTTCACCATACAATTATATGAAAAAATATCAAACTCATCAGTGGAACTCATCATCCACTGGTGCACAGTGGACAACACATGATACTAAACTGGAAGGCAGGAAAGGTAGTTGTTGCTATAGAAATGATGAAATGGTGGCAGAGTTCCTGTTGTCCTCTCCAGGTGGCTAACTGTGGAGCTCCAACTGTCAGGTCCGGGGTTGCTCTGGCTGCATCTGTTAGTCCCAGAGTGGCAGGGATGACTGCTCTCAGCCTCGGAGTACTGCGGGCTCCCGTTCTCAGCTCTGGGGCACTGGGGGTTCCTGATGTCAGCTCCATGATTGCAGGGGTTCTCATTGTGAATCCTGGGTGAATAGCAGCTTGGGCTCCCACATCCCTCAAACATTCCTCTACACCCCTCTGGGGGGATGCGCCCATACTTTGAAAACCTCTGTGCTAGACTGATATAAACATAAGGGAACTGAAAGCTGTGTAAAGGCAAATCTGCTGAGGACCATAGTCCATGAGTCTGTAGAGAACTCAAATGGGCCCTCTAACTGAGGGCAGATGAGGTCATCACTAACATGAGTGTTGGTTGAGGGTGGGCAAAGGAGTCATCCATGTCTACATTGACCAGATTTATTCAACAGTTTCAGGCAGGAAAGGACATGATTGTACACCCTCACCAGCAACTTTAGGTGGTGAGCTGAAGATGAGCTCTGCCTAAGCTTTAAAGATTGTCCTTCTCACCAACCAATGTTGGTTCAATAAAAGATATTACCTCACCTACCGTGTCTTGCTAATATCCCAGGATTGATGTGGCTACAACAATACTGCACACAAGTTTAGATGGTGACAGCTCAGCGAGGAAAATGAAGCCAGCCAACTCTGTAGCACTCTAAGATGCAGCCTGGCATATTGGACCACATATGTGCAAGAGCCATATACCCCAGGAGCCTCCAACAGTTTTGTTCCATCATAAACAGGTGAAATTTGAGATCTGTAATGATGGTGTGGATTGTCAGAAACCTTGACTCTAGAAGGAATGCTGTGGCTTGAGATGAGTCCAATATTATTCCTATACACTCTATTTTCTGGATCTTGTAGAGGAGAAATTTCTCTGTATTGACTCTGATGTTGTCCAACCTAGGACCACCTCATTTGGTGAGAATGAGGAGTCAGTCAGGTCAGGATGCAACTGAACATCTTTTGCAGGCTGCTCTGCAGGGTGTTTAGGCTCTTTCACAGAGACTTCCAGGTGCTTGGTACCTGGACACAGTAGCTGGCTTGACCCTGTGTGATGATCCACATTATGTGGATGAGGACACAGAAGAAGGGGCATGAGGATGATGTAGAGTCTGGGGGAAAATCCAGAGGCTCCAGAAAGACCACTGGTAAGGGACCAGACCCCAAGTGCTGCTGGCCACATTCCCACAGCATGCCCTATTATAAGACCCCAAGTGTATGCTGGGTGATAGAATTTAAGGGGAAAATGTCAAGCCCTGCTGAGGGTGGGAGATATGTGATCCCACTTTAGAGTCAGAAGAAGGTTCTCCAAATTGCTGATCATGAAAAAGCCAGCCCTGCTGGCACTAAAGACTGGTGCCAGGAGCCGGGAGACTGCTGAAGTGATGCCACCACAGCAGGCTTCCTCCTTCCCTGAATCGACAGGCAGACAGTCCTCAAAATCAAAGAGTAGTGAGGTAACAAATGCTGACAGCAGAAGCTGGTGCCAGGTGATCTGCTGGCACCAGAACAGCTGTTCCCTGTAGTTTTCAAGACACTGATACTGACAGGCTTAGAAGGTCTCTCATCATGGCAAATGCCTCTGGTGTAGTTGGCACCTATATTGTCTCTGTTGGTTGCAGTGCCAATAAAGTTGAGGGTGCCATTTCTGTCTCTGGACTCAATGCAGCCTCTTCCGGCACCAGAGTCAATGGTGTCAGTATAGCCACCAGCATGGAGGAGCAGTGCTGTGAACTGGCATGAACTCTATTTGACTCCATTCCTCTGTGCTTAGCTCCCTTGAGCTGAAGCTGCATTAGAAGACTTAGGCCTCTTCTAAGCACCAGTGAAGGAGACTGGTGCCAGGATGCAGACAGTCTTGGAGGCATGTGTGGCAGTGCGCTGCTGTGGAAACCCCATTCAGCTTCTGCCACTCCAGCCCCAATCAGGGGAAATGGATTGGGGCTGCGTAAATAGCCTAGGTTTGCCTAATCACTGACTGCACCTGCCAGCCTCATTAGGCAGGAGCTATAAGGCTGGGAGAAAGTGAGTGAAGGAGGGTGGGGATGGAGACCAGGAGGGAAGGGGAGCTCTGGGAGAGGTAGGAGCCTGCTACTCTGTTGCTGACCAGGCCTGTGTTAGGCCAAGATACTGTAAATAGCTTCTGTATAGTAGGAAACGGACACGAATAAAGAACACGGGTGTTGCATCCAGCTTGGAGCCTCCCTGAGACTGCGAGGAGCGGGCCAAGGGGCTGAATACACAGGGGTGTGCATGCACCCTGTCCTAGCATGCTTCTGGCTGAAGCAGCAGCACTTGGCACCCATTCAGATTGGCACAGCTCCAATAGCGTTTTATTGACACCTCCATTAACAGGATTAATGTTCCCTGTCCTTCTGAGTCTTAACCTTAAAGTCCCCAGAAATTTTGCATCTGTACTTTACATGAGTCTCACCCATGCACTTGAGGTGCAAATTGTCTGGGTCACTCATGGGTATAGGCTTCTTACAAGAAGCACAGGCTTTGAAGCCTGGTGACCTGGGCATATCTTGATACTGGGAATAGCATCCTCAGTGGGAAAAACAGGAAATATAGGGGGTGGAGATTGTTTTGTTTGTTTTACTAACAACTACTAATACAGTCAGTAAACTTTTATACTGCTAAGTACAGAACTATCCACACAAAGTCTGAAAGATATTGCCAGAGCAATAGAAAGCAGTTCTAGCAACCATCACAGGTGGTCAGAAGGAACTAAAAGGGGCTGAGGGTACCTCTGCCCTTTATGCCTGGGCACAGTGGCACTCATCGGGCATTCGAGCTGTCCTGTACTACTGAGGGGAAAAGATTCAAATTGCTGTGTTCTGGGTACGCAGACACCAAGAGTGGAATGCACCTATGCAACCAGTCAAAGAAGAACTTGCTCTTTCCTCAATTGTTTGCAAGCTAAATTCAGATCTGCTGCACAGTGGACAGTCTCCAGCTTGCACTCTCAATGCTTAGCTGTGGAGAAGGAGTTCATGAGCCAGGACTCAGCACCGACAGGGGGTCCACAGTTAGATAGTCTCTTGCATATCCTTGCCCACAGCTGGAGCCAGCCAACCCCCTGCAGCAGTTTCTGACACAAGATGCTCAGTCCAGTCCCACTGTATCATGGGACTTCAAAGTCAGCATACAGTACATAGAAGTCTGTCTAATGACAATACTTCTGAAAAGATTCAGGGGCTCCTCAAATAGGGGGGCTATGCCAGAATCTGACTGAAGTGCCAGGACCAGGTATCAGCATGCTTGGCAAAGGACCTTTTCTTGTTGTTGGCCATACTGTAACGAATTAACTCATTTTATCATTTAATGGTGTTATCTATTGTCATTGTTAACTCGTATATAGTTTCATATGTAATCAATGTGTGATGAATAGTTTAAGTTGTAGGGTTATAGGAGTACAAAACTGACAAGTATTTAGGAGTGATGAGTGTGTATCAGGTATATAACTAAACTGAAGCCTTAATGCAGGCCTATAGGTTAAGGCCTGTAAGATTTCAGCTTAGCCAGACTAGGCGTCAGGCTTAAGGAGACTTGACATGAGTGGGTAACTTAAGTCTGACCCTATGCCATACAGCATAGGATTGCTGTAAAGGATGTGCTAATAGGTGATGTTCTAAGAAAATATGTCACCATGTACCTGTCCAGAAAGCAAGACACCAGATTGTAACATTACAGAAAGCTCTGTTCTGACTGCAGGTTACCATGGGAACATGTTTATGTCAATGTTAATAAGATATTAATAAGAAAAAGGGGAACTAAGAGAACAAGCTATGAAAAGTGGTACCACAACATTTATTGAGTGTGGAAGTACAGATAAGGAAAAGGAAGTTGAAACCCTCATGTATATGCATAGGGTATTAGGTGTGGTCAGAACAACAAGATTAGAGAGATTTTCTAGTATGGAGAGGGTTGGAAGACCCCAAGAGAAGTTCTCATTGGGAAGATACCAGCAGTAACCACCCCTCTGTCTCTGACCACTTGTTGAGAGATCTACCAGACTCTATAATATATTTGGGTGAGTATGAATATGCCATTGGCTATTGTTTGGTCTCTCTCAGGTTGTGTAAATGTGTGTGTGAGTGGTAATTTATAACACAAACAACATATTTTACTTGTAACTGTGTTTGTGGTCACTGTCCTCATTCTTTGTGTACTCCTAGAGTCTCCCAAACTGAGAAAATTGCTCAGGATACCACTCACCCTGTTTCAGAGGGGTAGCCGTGTTAGTCTGGATCTGTAAAAGCAACAAAGAATCCTGTGGCACCTTACAGACTAACAGACGTTCTGCAGCATGAGCTTTCGTGGGTGAATACCCACTTCTTCAGATGCCAACTCACCCTGTTGATCTTTAAGCTGTAGCCATAGAAGCTGGACTCACTATAATTTACCACAGAATTATCAATTCACCCAATTAAATAAAGACTAGATAATACAGGAGACAGTTCACTGTTTAAACATCAGCTATTAGAATAAAGTGGAAGAGTTAAACAACTGTACTTGAACTAGGAGGATTTCTTCCATTTCCTTGGAGTCAATTGTCTAGCCATGGGATAGAGAGGACAAGGAACACTGGCTCATGGGATTGTGGCATAAAACTGGTGGACTTTCAGGACATAAGTCTGGGGATCTGGGATCGAGCTGTAGCTGCACTACCAAATGATGGAGTTTGGATGAGAGTCCCAGTCGGTCTTGCAATCCATTTAAAAAAAAGACAATTCCCAAGACATAACATATACATGTGTGATCTTTTAGACAAGGAAGAAGTGAACTTAGGGCTGTGTTAGATGTTTGAAAACCCATTCCTTAGGTGTCATTCTTAAATAAACTCTGAGTTTAATAAACTCTTATCTTGCACTTCTACATACCCAGATGTGCTCACACACTATTAGTAAAGACTGGTGGTGTTAGAAATAACAAGAATAAAAATGCTGAGCAAGTAGAGACACCTCTTTGCTGAGGAAAATAAAAACAAAAAGTTCTGAGCTTCCCAGGGATGTGTCTCTGTGATGTCCAGTCCCTGGCACTGGACATCCTCAGACAATATCAAGTTTGATGTCACCAAAGAGACAATTAAATATGCAGAACTGTTATGATTTATAATAAAATCATGAGTAAGTTTATTACTAAAGGACAGAGATTTTGATACCAAGCAAGAGTAAAAGAGACCCAATGGTTACATGTAAAACCACAGTAAAACACACTTTCTATTGTCTAAAATTTAATAGAGTACAATCCAAGTCTCAGAGAATTTCTCAGCTAGAGTCAGTTCTCAGAATACATAATCTGCATGGCTGGGAGAAACCCTTTCACAGGTTGCAAGAGCACTGGCCTCTTTGTCCCCAAAATGTTGTACCACAAATGAGTTCTATGTCTTCTCTTTTATTGTAGATCCTTGGAAATGGATTCTTTGTAAAGTGAACCCAAAGTTGCACTTCCCAGCTGCTTGTTCCTCATCCTCTGGTCAATGTGCTTTTTTAATTGGCTTGATCACTTTGTTTATCTTAGATCCAAGTGCACTTTTACTATCTTTAACTTTTAATCAAGACTTCCTGTTTTCTCACCTGCCAGTTAGCTTGGTCTGTGCAGGGAGGTAAATGCACATCCCTTAGTCAAGGACTTGTTTATCGACTGCCTCCAAAACATATTTTAAGAACACATTTCCAGAACACGTTCATAACTCTGTATACATACCTCATAGATACATCATACAATGATATTCATGGCCAATGTATCACCAGTTTCCACAGATACCTTACAAGACATATTGGGTACATATTCTGACAACAGTGTGTTGGATGTACTGAGTTTGTCAGAGCAGCTGGGATTGACTTTTACAGGATGGTGTGCCCTTTGCTGGCCAGCACAAAGTGGCTCTTAGGGTCACACTGCAATTAGAAAATTAGCCTGTGTTCTTCTTAGCTCAGCTGATGAACAGGCCTGTTGAGATTCTTGTGTGTATAAAATCTCCAAAGAATTATCTACCTTTCTCCTGGGAAACTATGAAGATTTCTTAGGAATGTTGGCACAGTACTTTGAAGAGCTATCTCTATTCATGTTACTAATAAGTGTGTCTCTGCTGCTTCAAGAAGCCAAGAGCACAGCAGAACCATGCCTGTCTCTCTCCTGAGTCTTCTAACTAGAGAAAGTACTCTCAGGTTTGAAATTTGATGTCTCAATCAGAGGCAACCAAAAAGTCATCAGAAGTGTTTTAAATCAGATTTCTCCCATTCAAATGCCCTATCATGCACATTAGAGGCAGGTAAGGGCTTGGGCCCATCAGTTTTTTCACAGTCCAGATTTCCTTTTTTTTTATTTAGCCCTTAGAGATGCAATGATATTGTCCTCGTGCAAGGAAATAATTGTAAAGCTGTCATTACTATAAATCTTTGAGCAGCATTAGATGACAGTAATCATATATCCAGTGCCTTTCCTATTCTAGTAATGAGAGGAGTGCTAACAGCAGTGGAACTGCATCAATGATCGTACATGGTTTGGAAATTGATGAAAAACAAACAAAACTTTTGCAGAAAAAGCCTTAAGTTCTCCCTGCAAAGTCCGGTTAGCCAGAATGCGTGGGTGCAGACTGGGTGATGGCAGCAGCATTTGGTCCTAAAAGAGGTTATATCTCATTAGTTGAAGTTGATTCTGAAGACTAATTATGACTATTGACATGTAAGCATTCATCCTGCTAGATATTTTACCCCAAGTTTCCAGTGCACTGGGGTGGCTAGAGGATCTTGGGATCCACTTGGCACAGTTTGGATACAGTACCAACACTTTACCACCACCCTCCCTAGCACCCCATTGTGACACCTAGCAGTAAAAAAATGTTTTCCATGAAACAGTCAGGCTGGGCCTGGGCTGTGTTTCCTTTCCTGGGCAATTTCAGCAGTACTTGGAGGGGGGAATAGTGTAGCTCCCAGCCTGTCTTCTCCTGCTTCCCATTCCAATCAGATCATTTCTGAATTCCCTTCACAGATCCAGCCTCACAAATAGCTGTTCATGCGTTCCCGGGATGTGAAGAAAGTCAATGAAAGGATGATATCAATGAATTTTTGCACTTAAAATCCATACTTGTCCCAATCTGGGCCCACATGTCTACATATTTAAAGAAAAAGACCAGAAGAGTATTCTTATCTTTTGAAGGACTGGAAATAAAAACAGAAAAAATACAGCCCACCAGCCCTAAAAGATAGTTATCTCCCCTAACTCAAGAAAGTTAAGTCCCAAAGAGACTGCAAAGAGCTACAAAGGCGTCTCACAAAACTGGGTGAGTGGGCAACAAAATGGTAGATGATATTCAATGTTAATAAATGTAAAGTAATGCACATTGGAAACATAATCCCAACGATACATAGAAAATGATGGGGTATAAATTAGCTGTTACCATTCAAGAAAGAGATCTTGGAGTCATTGTGAATAGTTATCTGAAAACATCCACTCAATGTGCAGCGGCAGAAGCAAACAGAATGTTGTGAATCATTAAGAAAGAGATAGATAATAAGATAGAAAATATCATACTGCCTATATATAAATCAATGGTACGCCCACATCTTGAAGACTGCATGCAGATGTGGTCGCCCCATCTCAAAAAAGATATGTTGAAATTGGAAAAAGTTCAGAAAAGGGCAACAAAAATGATTAGGTATATAGCGCGGCTATCATATGAGAAGAGATTAATAAGACTGGGACTTTTCAGCTTGGAAAAGAGACGACTAAGGGGGGATATGACAGAGGTCTATAAAATCATGACTGGTGTGGAGAAAGTAAATAAGGAAGAGTTATTTACTCCTTTTCATAACTCAAGAACTAGGGGTCACCAAATGAAATTAATAGGCAGCAGGTTTAAAACAAACAAAAAGATTCAAGGGATGTTGTGAAGACAAAGACTATAGCAGGGTTCAAAAAAGAACTAGATACGTTCATGGAGGATAGGTTCATAAATGGCTATTAGCCAGGATGGGCAGGGATGGGGTTCCTATCCTCTGTTTTCCAGAAGCCAGGAATGGGTGACAGGGGATGGATCACTTGATGATTCCCTGTTCTGTTCATTCCCTCTGGGGCACCTGGCATTGGCCACTGTCGGAAGGCAGGATACTGGACTAGTGGACCTTAAGTCTGACCCAGTATGGCCTTCCTCTATTCTTATGTAATAAAAACAGCAAATAAGTTCCAATACAGAGATAATAGTGTATGCAGGCTGCTTTTTATAAGGTTCTGTTAAAAACTTCTGCAACCTAGAATCCACCTAATTTTTGCCCTCCTTCATAATGCAGAAAACAGTTTGCTTTTTAAAAGAAGCTTTTAAGGTGTATGGAATGTACATATAAAAGTGTTCAAGAGAGATTAAATTTACCTGAAAATAGCAATAGAATAATGTATTTGTAGTTTTAATACAAATAACACTTTTTTAACTTAGGGTACGTCTACACTACGGGACTATTCCGAATTTGCATAAACCGGTTTTGTAAAACAGATTGTATAAAATCGAGTGCGCGCGGCCACACTAAACACATTAAATCGGTGGTGTGTGTCCACGGTCCGAGGCTAGCATCGACTTCTGGAGCGTTGCACTGTGGGTAGCTATTCCGTAGCTATCCCATAGTTCCCGCAGCCTCCCCCGCCCCTTGAGATCCCAGTGCCTGATGAGGCAAAAATCATTGTCGCGGGTGGTTCTGGGTAAATGTCGTCAGTCACTCCTTCCTCTGGGAAAGCAACGGCAGACAAGCATTTCGCGCCTTTTTTCCCTGGATTGCCCTGGCAGATGCCATAGCATGGCAATCATGGAGCCTGTTTTGCCTTTTGTGACTGTCACCATATGTGTACTAGATGCCGCTGACAGAGGCGATTCAGCAGCGCTACACAGCAGCATGCTTTTGCTTTTGCATGACAGCAGAGATGGTTATCAGCCATACTGTACCATCTACCAATCCATAAATTGGTAAAAAGATGAGCATGGTTACCAGTCGTTTTGCACCATTTGCTGCTGTCATAAGTGCCCCTGGCTGCTCTTAGCCAGGGGCGCAAAAGCCAAAATTGGGAATGACTCCCAGAGTCAATCCCCCCTTTTTGGTATCTAAAAATAGAATCAGTCCTGGCTAGAATATGGGCAAGTGTACTAGAGAACCACTGTATCATAGAACCAGAGAGCACAGCTGCTCTGTGTCAGATCCTGCAGAAATTATGAGCTGTATGCTATTCACAGGGGGTGCACATGCAACAACCCCACCTGTTGATTCCGTTCTTCCCCCAGCCTTCCTGGGCTACTGTAGCATTATCCCCCCACTTGTGTGATGAAGTAATAAAGAATGCAGGAATAAGACACACTGACTTGTTAGTGAGAAATGAGTGGAAGGCAGCCTCCAGCTGCTATGATAGTCCAGACAGGACAGTAAGGAGTGTGGAGCAGAGGAGCCCAGCATCCCTCTGCTAGTCCAGGGGCAATTGAATCTTTTTTTTACACATGAAGGGTGGGGGCTGACAGAGCTCAGCCCCCTGTTGCTATGACGACGATGGTTATCAGCCATACTGTACCATCTACCATGAAAAATTAGGGCCAGGCACCCTTGATAGACCTCACCGATGCTAGTCAGCATGGTTACCAGTCCTTTTGCACTGCCCCATGTGCCAATAGGCTGATGACGAGGACGGATACCAGTCGTATTGCACCATCAGCCACCCATGGCGGGGGGGAGCAAGGATGTTGGTGTTGAGTGCTGCAGCATCGGGTCTATCTGCAGCATTCAGTAAAGATAGGGTGACATGTTAAAGAGTCAAGAGAGGATTGCTTTCCCTTTCACTTCTGGGGGTGGGGGGGTGCGTAAATTGCCGAGCTATGCCCTGAACCACCGCAGACACTGTGTTTGACCCTAGAAGCATTTGGAGCTCAGCCAAGAATGCAAATACTTTTCGGAGACTGCAGGAACTGTGGGATAGCTTGAGTCCTCCAGTCCATGAGTGTCCATTTGATTCTTGGGCTTTCCGTTACGTTTGTCACGCAGCAGTGCGCTGAGCCCTTGCTATGGCGTCTGTCTGGAGATTTTTTTAAAATGATTTTGAATTTCATCTTCTGTAACGGAGCGCTGATAGAACAGATTTGCCTGCCCTTACAGCGATCACGTCCGCATCGTCCATGCGGGAGCTCTTTCTTTATTTTGATTTTTAACTGCATCACCACACGTGCTGATTGGAGCTCCACGCTGGGCAAACAGGAAATATTCAAAAGTTCGCGGGGCTTTTCCTGTCTACCTGGCCACTGCATCCGAGTTCAGATTGCTGTCCAGAGCGGTCAGTGGTGCACTGTGGGATACCGCCCGGAGGCCAATACCGTCGATCTGCGGCCACACTAACCCTAATCCGATATGGTAATTCCGATATTAGCGCTACTCCTCTCATTAGGGAGGAGTACAGAAACCGGTTTAAAGAGCCCTTTATACCGATATAAAGGGCCTCTTAGTGTGGACGGGTGTGGCGTTAAATCGGTTTTACGCTCCTAAAACCGGTTTAAACGCCTAGTGTAGACCAGGCTTTAGTCATTCCTCTGTTCCCCTTATAACTCAGTTGGGGTTGTGGAGGTGGCGCATCCACAGACAGTCCCTAAAAGGGTATGGCTTCTCCAAGAGGGAATGAGTCATCTCTCAAGAAGTAACTCTGAGAGGAATCTCAGGGTAGGAGTGTAATTCCTGCTGTGGGGGGGGAGGGGGACAGACGGACGACAAAACTGGTTTGTACCAGCAGCAGGAGCAGAGCTGCCTTTGTATCCTCTTCCAAGAGTAAATGCCTGTTGGTGTCCTGTTGGCTGAGCTTGTACCAGTGTCATTCTGAGGACTCCGCCTTTTTGGACTAATGAGATCTAAAATTCCCCTAGTTACCACTATAAATAAAACTGTTTTTTAAAGGTGCTTTGATATCTGAATGCATAATTTGACACATTACCCAGTGTGCAATGAACTTTGCACTTTTGTACCTTTTCACTTCTTACTTATGATGTTTTACTTTCTTTTTTCAAAGTTACCCATTAACTGCAGCCTCAAAATGAAACCTGATCTTATCCAGGGAGCAACCAATAAATGACTTAATGGTATCATAGTTTCCAGCCCTGGTTAACAAGCACCCTCATTATTCCAGGCTCCATGGGGAAATCCTTATCACTGCCCCAAGGCGTGATCTGTTCAGATGTTGCAGGTGACATTGCTCTTTCCCTCATTATTTACATCTTCATGGTGATCTCTGTCATGGTGACAGCTAGCTGCACATCTGACCATTTCTTGGTCTCAGGCCTAGTGCCTTCATATTCTTTGCGGTGAAATCCCACAGTATGCCCACTCTGAGATCAGGGCCCAGGCTACAAAACGCTATGGATCAACCCTGCTTGCCCAGCAGGGCTGATTGGGTGCGATATCTCTGGTTCTTCCCTTTGGAAGTATGTGATCAGAGGTGAAGACAGTGACCCAAAACAGCTTTCTTATAACGAAGTATTGTTTGATGTTAACAGTGGGAACAAAGTTTAGCCTCATACAAAAAGTGTTTTCAGAACAACAGAGCCATAACCAGGGCAGGGCAAGCTGAACTGAAGACTGTGGATGCACTGCAAGCCAATAGTACCACCCCAATCTGGAATGCTGATGAGTCATGGTCGTTGACTGATTGTGAACAAATTATGAACAGTGGGCTGAACACTGACATGCTGCCTGCAGAGGCTCACAGCTGTGAAGGCCAATCTTAGAAAACAGGACAGGCACCTCAAACTGAGGGTATATTCTATAATTAGATTTCACCAAGCCAGTATTAAATGTGAACTCCTGGATAACTGTATTACTTTTATCATGGAGTCACAAACAGTCTCCTTAGGCTTTCCAGTCCCTCTCACCACCCAGACAAGCTAGACTTTGTGATAATGGTCCCTTCTTCAAATATCACATCACATTAGGTTACTCCGAACCCCCAGGTCAACTGGGTGCTGGCTGGTGAGTCTTGCCCACATGCTCAGGGTTTAACTGATCACCATATTTGTAGTCAGGAAGGAATTTTCCTCCAGGGCAGATTGGCAGAGGCCCTGGTGTTTTTTGCCTTCCTCTGCAGCATGGGGCACGGGTCACTTGCTAGAGGATTCTCTGCAGCTTGAGGTCTTCAAACCACAATTTGGGGACTTCAATAACTCAGACATAGGCTAGGGGGTTGTTATAGAAGTGGATGGGTGAAATTCTGTGGCCTGCGTTGTGCAGGAGGTCAGACTAGATGATCATAATGGTCCCTTCTGACCTTAAAGTCTATGAGTCTACGAGTCTATGACAACACTGGCAACCAATTTCTCTATTAAACTAAATAAAGCTAAAAAAAAGAAATGAGAATTGCTGGGAAGCTAAAGCACGTAAATTAGCAGCTGAATCTAAGTTTGCAAGTCCCTGATGATGACTTTTCCATAATCCCAAAATAACTTTCGGGATCTCTATCTGTTCATTCAGCATTCCACCCTGCTAGAATCCAACAGACCAGAGATGCATAATCCTTCCCTAGATCCATTCTTATAGCTACTTTCAGTGGAAAGCAATCTAGCAAGTGTTTTTATCACAGCATGGGCTTTTCCTTTGTTGACTAAATGCAGACTGACACCTAGGATTTCCATTGTTGAACACAATGACCCATGTTTTGAAGACAGCATGCTTCTTCATTTACAGTTCCAAAGCTCCAATCCTGTTTCATGGACAATTCAATTACGGAGATATACATAATGCAATTGCCTTCCATTACATTCTAATAGGGATAGATAAGTTAAATCAATGCAAGTTACATTTTGTTCGTTTTCATGCAGTTTGCGCATCGAACATCTTCTCGTGTGTGAGGCACCTCTAAGTCAAGTCAAAGAAGATGGCACTGTATATTGACTGTACCCAATGAGGCTGAGTATGTGACCCTGACCCTACTGCAAAAAGCTCAGAAGGACAGGATAACAGGATTATTCCTGTAGGACTGCATTAGGAGTTGTGGGGTTTGGGAAATGCTCTGTACCATATCTGCATTTCTGTGTTATATGAAATGTTTTATAGAACTTTTTATTATGTTAAATTAGTGTAGGGAATATTTTGGGGGAAAATGTGGGGGTTTAATTTGAGTGGGAACCTGGAGAATTATTAGGAATGTTTTGTGAAATGGCTGTGAGGAATATGAAGTATCTCACAAGTCAAAAGAGCAAAAATAAGATTTTGTTCTGAAAAGGGAGGAGGTGTGCCACAGAATCACTGTTCCCTATGAGTAGACCAGCCCAGCACCCCTGTGTCAGAGCAGGTGAGCCCAAGTGAGTTAATTATATGGGGCACGGCTACACCTGCAGCTAAAAAGGCATGTCAGAGGGCAGGAAGCAGGGAGTAATTGGGATAGATTGTGCCAGGAAGTTAACCTATAGATAAGTGGAGTTAACTCCTGTGTTGGGGCCGTGGACCAGGGTGCCAGGTGCCCACTGCCCAGGAATGTTGCCCGGGTTCTGCTGTTCCAGAAGAGTAACAGAGCTGTTTGAGAGCAGCAGTCATTGAATAAGAACTGGCTGAGAAGGGTGAGCTGAAGAGCTGTTTGTGTTTGTTTTACTTATGTTTGGACAGTAAACCTGGGCAAGGCAGGGCAGTGTATGCTTGAAAGCTGTGGAGAAGCCCCTTGCATGGCTGGATGATTGCAGGCAGTCCCTGAAATGATGGGAGGTGATGGGAGGGTAGTACCCAGGGAGTTTGTAGAGAGATATAGGGAGCCTCAGGAGTGTGCATTGTCCTCAGCCTATGATAGATACTACAATCAGTCATCAAGAAACAAGCATCTAAGATTGTGAGCTCATTGGGGTGAGGGTTTCCCTTATACTGTGTGTGCACAGATCACTGCACAATGGCATCCTAATCTCCACTGGGGTCTCCAGGTGGGAATATAAAAATTACAGCCTGTCAGGAAGTTTTCAACCAAACGTCGTTTCATCAGAAAATGCCAATTTGTTGTAACCAAAACTTTTAATGGGAAATGTTCAGTTTTGATAAATTTGTCTATGTGATTTTTAAAAAACTTTTCCTATTGTGAATTTTTTTTGTTTTGACTTTTTTTAATTTAAAAATTTTATTTTTCCACTCCAAAATGACTTTTCATTTCCAAATGGAATCTAATTATAATCAAATAAAATTGTCAAAATTAAAGTAAAACAGTTGTGAATTATACAAATGAAACCTTTTTATTGTCCCAAAGCACAATATTTTTTGGGGAGGGTATTATTTTTGGTTCCCAAATATTGCAGAGTTTTTGACTTTGTGGCTTGATTCTGCACTTTTTGAACTCTCAAACATTTTCATGGAATAGGAAAACCAATTCTTGCTGAGCTTTAGCAATGACAAAATAATAGACTTCTGAGGGTTTTGAAGTGGTACAGACTAAATTTAAGTATCAGAGGGGTAGCCGTGTTAGTCACCCACAAAAGCTCATGCTCCCAAACGTCTGGTAGTCTATAAGGTGCCACAAGACTCTTTGCTGCTTAGACTAAATTTATTCCATTATTGTATCAGTGGTTAAGAAAACTACAAGCAACATGATGTTCATTACACAGTGTCAATGTCTTCCTTAGTGTTAATATCCTGCAATAGTTTCTGGCCATTCTGCTCCTCCATTACTCTTTATTCTTCTTCATTTTACTCTTCTTTATTCTCTTTGGTGAGGTTTTCCTGTGACCTTGGCCACCTGTTCTGAATTTTCCTCTTAATTTTCCTTTTTCTATTACTGTAAAAGAGGATGCATTAAAAGCAGGTTGACATAGGGGCTTTTCTAAGTTAATACCCTTTTAAACTTAACAGGTACCCCACAACTTGGAAAGAACTGAAATAACCAGTTAGGACAGAAATAACAAAAGTGATACCTAATCACAACAGGCCATGGTAATGAATTGACATATATGATAATAAGTTGAAATCATTGATATACTAATCTATAGGAAAAAGACACTCCAACATTAGTAAGGTGAGAAAATACAAATAAGGAAAAGGGGAAAAGTTCCCTACTGAATATGCATCAAAGATAGCGGCGTCAGCCTAACATATCATAAAAGTGGCATCCTAGGGGCAGTAGAAGAAGGAGATGTAGTCGTTGGAAGGTGGCAGAAGGATGGCCACTGGTGATGATAGAGAAAGTAATGGTGATAGGAAGATGATGGCTAGCATTTCAGGTTGTTCTAAAGGAGTTGGTGTCAGTATATGGATGTGCATATGTACATTCTGTAGTATCTCTATCTACCTTACTGAATTGGGGTTAAATGTATTAATAAACGATAGTTGCAAATATAAAAGCGTTCATATTGTGTAAGTGTTCCAACTGTGCAAATCGGGGTTCCCAACTAAATAATAATTTAAATAATACTGGGCCTAATCTTGAGACAAGAAACTGTCAGCCATCAAAGTGATAACTGGGGAATCTTAAGTAATTAATACATAAATCTAAAGATCAGGCAACTTAATGTATTGCATTATAGAGAGTACCTTTCTAGAAAACACAACTGATACCTCACTGAAGGACTGTCATCTTGAGCCAAAGGATAACTCTCTAGGCCTATCAACTTTGATACCTCTCAACTGCTGGCCCAGCTCCATGGGACAATGTTTCTTCTACACAATGTTTCTGCGTGGGAGAAGTCTGACTCGGGGAGGAGATTGGAGCCTTCCAGCTGAGCACATGGCTAAAGGACACAGAGAATGTACATTAGAAGGGGTACTGCTCTAAGCAGGGAAGCCAACCAACACCAGATATAGGTGGACTTGAAGAAGAAAGAGGGCATGACGGACTCTGCACAGCCTGAAAACATTGCCTTCAGAAATCTGTCTCTGCTTCCTAAGACGCCCCATCAAGGCACCCCTCCCTTTAGGCTTTGAAATTTTCTCTGTGCAGGGACCAATACTCTTTCCTGTTCCCAAGGAGGGATTTCCTCCTATCACAAGCAGCCACTACCGGAGGAGCTAACAGCACTATCTGAACATTAGTGAATGGACCCTCCTACCAAATTGTGAGGCTCTGAGTATTACAGTCTCCCTTGTATATATGGGGAAAGTGAGGTACAGGGTGCTTTGGTCGCTGTCCCAAAGTGAGATGAGAATTTTTGACAGAGGTGGGCAGCCAGATGTCCTGAATCATTGTGCTGCCCGTTAGCTACAGCAGTCACTCTCACATTGCTTCTTCGGTTTGGAAAGATCCCATTTTTTAAAAATCCCCTTTATGTACAAGAGGGAATACAGATAGAACCAGGGGTGTCTCTCAAGCCAGTGGAAATTATAATATTAATGTAGATACTGGGCTGTGTATCAATTTTCCTTTCCTCCATCTCTCAGGAATCAGATTTCTAATCTGCATATTGAAACTCAGCACATTAGTTGAGTGATAAAATTTAGTAGCTTATTCTGATCAATGTTAATTGATTTTTCTATATGTAAAATCCAGTCTATGCTAACTCACTTTAATGAAAATGTTTTTTTTAAAAAACTATAGTTTCAAGACTGGCTGTGATTGGTATCAATGCTTCCAACCATTCCCTAAGGACTGGGACCTTTCTCTCCATTTGCTGGTTCAAAGAGAAGGTCCTAAGTCAGTTTTAACTCAGGCTAGAATCCACAAGGCCTTTCTTTGTCTGTTGGCCTCTGGAGAATGCAGTTCATAGAATCATAGAATTCAAGATCAGAAGGGACCATTATGATCATCTAGTCTGACCTCCTGCAAGATGCAGGACACATAAGCCGATCCACCCACTCCTGAAATAATTCTCTCCCTTGACTCTGCTGTTGAATGCTCCAAATCGTGATTTAAAGACTTCTAGTAGCACATAATCCACCAGCAAGCGACCCCTGCCCCATGCTTCAGAGGAAGGCGAAAAACCTCCAGCCCAACTGCCAATCTACCCTGGAGGAAAATTCCTTCCCGACCCCAAATATGGTGATCAGCTGAACCCCGAGCATGCGGGCAAGACTCTCCAGCCAGACCCTCTGGAAAAAGGCTAACAATATCCTATCATTGACCCTTTGTACTAATTACCATTGTGGAACATTATTGACCTATTGACTAAACCCGTTATCCTATCATACCATCCCCTCCATAAACTTATCTAGCTTAATCTTAAAGTCATGGAGGTCCTTCGCCCCCACTGTTTCCCTTGGTAGGCTGTTCCAGAATTGCACTCCTCTGATGGTTGGAAACCTTCGTCTAATTTCAAGACTAAATTTCCAGACTGCCAATTTATATCCATTTGTCCTCGTGTCCACATTAGCACTGAGCTGAAATAATTCCTCTCCTTCCCTGGTATTTATCCCTCTGATATATTTAAAGAGTGCAATCATATCTCCTCTTATCCTTCTTTTGGTTAAGGAAAACAAACTGAGCTCCTCAAGTCTCCTTTCATACGACAGGCTTTCCATTCCTCGGATCATTCTAGTGGCCCTTCTTTGTACCCGTTCCAGTTTGAATTCATCCTTCTTAAACATGGGAAACCAAAACTGCACACAATACTCCAAATGAGGTCTCACCAACGCCTTATATAAGGGGACTAGCATCTCCTTATCTCTACTAGAAATACCTCGCCTAATGCATCCCAAGACCGCATTAACTTTTTTAGCGGCCACATCACATTGCCTACTCATAGTCATCCTACAATCAACCAGGACTCCTAGGTCCTTCTCCTCCTCCGTTACTTCCAACTGGTGCGTCCCCAGCTTATAACTAAAATTCTTGTTAGTCATCCCTAAATGCATAACCTTACACTTCTCACTATTGTATTTCATCCTGTTACTAATACTCCAGTTTACAAGGTCATCCAAATCTCCCTGGAGGATATCCCGATCCTTTTCCTAATTGGCAATACCTCCCAACTTCGTGTCATCTGCAAACTTTATCAGCCCACTCCTACTTTTGGTTCCAAGGTCAGCGATAAATAGATTGAATAAAATCGGACCCAAAACCGAACCTTGAGGAACTCCACTGGTAACCCCCCTCCAACCCAACAGATCACCCTTCAATACGACCCTCTGCAGTCTCCCCTTCAACCAGCTCCTTATCCACCTCTGGATTTTCATTTCGATCCCCATCTTTTCCAATTTAACCAGTAATTCCTCACGCGGTACTGTATCAAACGCCTTACTGAAATCAAGATATATTAGATCCACCGCATTTCCCTTGTCTAAAAAATCTGTTACTTTCTCAAAGAAGGAGATCAGGTTGGTTTGGCACAATCTACCTTTCGTAAAACCATGCTGTAATTTGTCCCAGTTGCCATCGGCCTCAAGATCCGTAATCACTCTCTCCTTTAAAATTTTTTCCATTACTTTGCATACTACAGATGTTAAACTAACAGGCCTGTAGTTACCCGGGTCACTTTTTTTCCCCTTCTTGAATATAGGAACTATATTAGCTAATCTCCAGTCAAACGGTACAACCCCCGAGTTTAGAGATTTATTGAAAATCATCGCTAATGGGCTTGCAATTTCACTCGCCAATTCCCTTAATATTCAAGGATGAAGATTATCCGGGCCCCCCGATTTACTTCCGTTAAGCTGTTCAAGTTTGGCTTCCACCTCAGATACCGTAATGTCTACCCCCATATCTTCATTCCCATCAGTCCCTCTATCACTATTCCTTAGCCCTTCATTAGCCTCATTAAAGACCGAGGCAAAATATTCATTCAGATATTGTGCCATGCCAAGATTATCCCTAATCTCCACTCCGTTTAAAGTTTTAAGCGGTCCCACTTCTTCCTTCTTCGTTTTCTTCCTATTTATATGGCTAAAGAACCTTTTGCTATTGGTTTTAATCCCCTTCACTAGATCCATTTCCACCCGGCTCTTTGCCTTTCTCACTGCTTCCCTACACCCTCTGACCTCAATAAGGTAGGTTTCTTTGCTGATCCCTCCCATTTTCCACTCCTTGTACGCTTTCTGTTTTTTCTTAATCACTCCTCTAAGACGCTTGCTCATCCAGCTCGGTCTAAAACTGCTACCTACGAACCATTTTCCCTTTCTCGGGATACATGCCTCTGACAGCTCCTGCAACTTCAACCTGAAATAACCCCAGGAGTCATCCGCCTTTAGATCCCTAAATATGTTAGTCCAATCCACTTCCCTAACTAATAGCCTCAATTTAGTAAAGTTAGCCCTTTTGAAATCGTAAACCTTAGTCTCGGATGCAATTTTGTTTATCCTTCCATTTATTTTGAAACGAATTAGCTCATGATCACTCGAGCCAAGGTTGTCCCCTACAACTATTTCCTCAACAAGGTCCTTGTTACTTACCAAAATCAGATCTAAAATGGCATCCCCCCTCGTCGGTTCAGCAACTACTTGATGAAGGAATTCATCAGCTATCACGTCTAGGAAAAGCTGAGCCCTATTATTATTACTAGCATTTGTTTCCCAATCTATATCCGGGAAGTTAAAATCTCCCATGATCATACAGTTCCTATTAGTATTTACCTCCTTAAAAACATTAAAGAGCTCTCTATCCATATCCAGGCTAGATCCCGGCGGTCTATAGCACACCCCAATCACTATCCCAGGGGACGCTCTAGTAGTTTTCTTCCCCAATGTGACCATTGCCCAAACAGACTCCGTATTATCCATTGCATTGCTAGTTATTTCGTTACTTTTCACCTCATTATTGACATACAATGCTACTCCCCCACCTTTACCTTTGTATCGGTCTTTCCTAAACAGCACATACCCTTCCATACCTGTACTCCAGTCATGGCTACCGTTCCACCATGTTTCGGTTATTCCTACGATATCCTGTTTCAATTCTCGGACCAGGAGCTCCAGTTCCTCCATTTTGTTACCTAAGCTTCTCGCATTGGTGAACAAACATCCTAATTTTTGCTGTTTGGCTCTTCTCACCCTTTTCACCCAACTTGGTAGGGACACAGTACTACCAGTATGACCTGTCGGTCTAGTATCCATCCCCCCCCCCCTTCCTTATACCTAACCGTCCCCCTCTGGCTATATCTGTTGTTATACTGTTGTTCTCACTCTCAACGTATAAATTTGGCGTGGAGAGTACCTGGACCTCTCCCAACCGTCTCCCCCCAATGTCTAGTTTAAAGCTCTTTTAATCAGATGAGCCAGCCTCCCTCCTAGAAGTCTACTTCCTTCCCTACTTAGGTGGAGCCCATCCCATGAGAACAGTTCTCTGTCCCCAAAAGCCTCCCAGTGCCCATACATCCCAAAGCCCTCCTTGTAACACCACTCCCTCAGCCAACTATTTATCGCCACGATCCTGTCACCCCTTTGGCGCCCTTCCCTAGGGACAGGTAGAATCCCACTGAAGATCACCTGAGCCTCAATTTCCTTGAGCATCTTACCCAACCTGGCATAGTCTCCCTTGATTCTCTCTAGTGAGAATCTAGCCGTGTCATTCGTTCCTACATGAAGGATGATCAAAGGGTTCTTACCTGCTCCTCTCAGGATCCTTTTCAACTGCAGGTCCACATCCCGTATTTTAGCGCCCGGTAGACAGCACACCCTTCTGTTCTCTGGATCGGCCCTGGTCACAGGCCTGTCCAACCTTCTCAGTATGGAATCCCCAGTCAGATAGACCTGCCTTTGCCTGGGGACAGTGCGGTCCTCTAACCTATCCTCCGTCCCCCCTGGTTGCAAGTTCCTTCCATTCCTATCATCCCTTGTGGTTCCCCTTAAGCCATCCTGTATCCTCCCTGGGCCCAAACTTGGTGCTGCCTCCATGGACTCCTCCCCTCTTTCTATCGGACTAGCCGCTCTTCTCTTTTTCCTTGCCCTCCCACCGTCAGCTACCACCTGCTGTACCCCTTCCTCATTCTCCAAACCTTCAAACCTGTTCCTTAGCTCTATTTCTCCTTCACTGGCTCTCCTTTTCCCCTGCCTGCTTCTAACGGTCACATGCTTCCACCACCCATATTCCTCATCTGGCAGTCCCCCCACACTGGCCTTAGCCCCTGCTTCCCCCTGTACCTCTGGGCATTCCCCTTCAGTCACTGCTTGCCATTGCTCCATCAGCTGCTCAAACCCCCTTCTATGCTCTACCAGGATTTCTACCTGCAACTCTAGACCCTGGATCTTTTCCTCCAGCAGCTCTATTAGGCAGCACTTCATGCATACATAGTACTGTTCTGGCTCCCCTGCTAGGACCATGTACATACCGCAGCTGCTGCATGCTATCATCCTCGGTGTATCCTCTGCTGCTTGGATCATGGCTACTGTTGTCTTGGCCTCGCTCGGCATTCTACCTGGGAAACATGGGAAGCACGGCACCGCCCCCTTCCGCCTCCTCCTGTAAACTCCCACTCAAACTCCCCTGTTAGCAGCCCCGTTGGCCGGCTCCTGTGCCGCTGCAATCAGCTGTTCCGCTGCCTGGTTGGGCGGCTGCTTTTATAGGCCCCCTCCTCCGCTTAGCTCCGCCCCCTAATCAGGGCTCAGCAGTCTGCCCCGACAGAGAGACACAAGCACCACAAAGACAGACGCAGACACAGATACCTGGCTCCTCCAATGGAAACTCCCACTCAAACTCCCCAGTTAGCAGCCCTGTTGGCCGGCTCCTGGGCCGCTGCGATCAGCTGTGCCGCTGCCTGGCTGGGCAGCTGCTTTTATAGGCCCGCTCCTCCGCCTAGCTCCGCCCCCTAATCAGGGCTCAGCAGTCTGCCCCGACAGAGAGAGACACAAGCACCACAAAGACAGACGCAGACACAGATACCTGGCTCCTTCAATGGGAACTCCCACTCAAAATCCCATGTTAGCAGCCCTGTTGGCCGGCTCCTGGGCCGCTGCGATCAGCTGTGCCGCTGCCTGGCTGGGCGGCCGCTTTTATAGGCCCCCTCCTCCGCCTAGCTCCGCCCCCTAATCAGGGCTCAGCAGTCTGCCCCGACAGAGAGACACAAGTTTAAATTAGCATATGGGATCCTGCCCTGGTGGTGGGGCCTCTCTGAATTGTGAATTTGTCTGAAGACCCCCCACTGTTCTTAGTCCCTGCAGATCTGTGGTTACCCTCCCTTATGGAATTATATTAAAAACCCTGGGATGTCAGGATTCATCTACAGAGTACTTCAGATCTCCTAAAGAGAAGGGAGGAAATTACCATATTTTTCACAATGTTAACAGTGGTATTAACTGAAAATTTTGTCTTCTCTTGCAGAGCAACTCCAGAAAGAAAATGGCATGTGCAGTTATGTTTTCACCTGAATTTTATTCTTTACCAGAATGAGACTCTGAAAATGGAATAAATAATTGGATCTCCAACTCACCTTACTGTATCTCCATCCTAAATACACCAGTGGCCATGAAGATTATGTTCAATTATTTTTTCAAGTAGAAAAAATCAGGACAGTATCAGTTTATCCTAACCTGTACATCTACCAATGTGATATATGCCATCATGTGCCAGCAATGCCCCTCTGCCATGTACATTGGCCAAACCGGAAAGTCTCTACGCAAAAAAAAATAAATAGAGACAAATCTGACATCAGGATTTATAACATTCAAAAGCCAGTAGGAGAACACTTCAGTCTCCCTGGTCACGCAATAACAGACCTAAAAGTGCCAATTCTTCAAGAGAAAAACTTCAAAAACAGACTCCAACGTGAAACTGCAGAACTGGAATTAATTTGCAAACTAGACCCCATCAAATTAGGCCTGAATAAAGACTAATTTCCCCCTACCATTACTCACCCCTTCTTGTCAACTGTTTGAAATGGGCCACTCTCATTACCACTACAAAATGATTTTTACTCCCTTGGTATCCTACTGTTAATTGAATTGTCTCGTTAGACTGACCTCCCACTTGGCATGGCAACTCCCATCTTTTCATGTGCTGTGTATTTATACCTGCCTACTGTATTTTCCACTCCATGCAGCTGATGAAGTGAGTTCTAGCCCACAAAAGATTATGCCCAAATAAATTTGTTAGTCTCTAAGGGTACGTCCATACTACCCACCCGGGTCGGCGGGTAGCGATCGACTTCTCGGAGTTCGATATATCGCATCTTATCTAGACGCGATATATCGAACTCCGAATGCGCTCCCGTCGACTCCAGAACTCCACCACCACGAACGGCGCTGGCGGAGTCGACGGAGGAGCGGAGGACTTCGATCCCGCGCCGTGAGGATGGGTAAGTAGTTCAAACTAAGGTAGTTTGAGTTCGAACTTGCGTACCTTAGTTCGAACCCCCCCCCCAGTGTAGAACAGGCCTAAGGTGCCACAAGGACTCCTCATAGTTTGTCCTAAGAATACAGTAAGATCAATTGCCTGATTAATTTTAGCTTTAAAAGCTGCATACCAGAAAGCTTGGAGACTTTGCTTCTGGCTATTATGTTCATCCTGATTGGGAAAATAAGCATGGAGTAAAACAAACAAGCCATTGCTGCTCTGATGAGAAAATAACTTTGAAATATAAAATGTTGGTGCTTCTGTTTCAGACATTTGTGCATAAATTGTCATTAAATTCTTGAGAGTGACAATGAGGAGAGAGAACAGGATGATTTGCTCCCAACTTTCTTATTCAACATTTTGAGCAGTCTGAGTCACTTAGGAGCACAATTCTCCTTGAAAGTGTGTGCTTCTCAGACATGTGTTTTAGAAAATCCTACTTTTTGGGTATAGGCTACTAATTGTAATGTTAAGGTTGATGGTGGCCTGTGTGTGAGCTTTCCTTTCCTACATCTTTCAGGAGTCACATTTCTAATTTTCATGTCTAGACAGAAAACAAATTGAGTGATAGATTTTAGTAGCTGGATTTGTGAATGCATTTTCAAAGGTGTTCAATCCTGGCTATGCTAGATACACAGCTGTGTTTATAACCCTGTTTAATTAATATGTTTTAAAGCACAGTACATGAATTTCTGGTTACCATTGATTTCACTGAAACCAGGATTTCAGCTCACCTATTTCCCTCATCTGAGGAGGATGTTAGTGAGCAGTTTATGTCTCAGATTCTGGAATCACTGCATGCTCAGTACTCCCAGTAAAGCCTTTATGATCGTTGAATGTTCATACATTATAAACCAAGCAGGAAGTTATACTTGTGAACCTTCACTATTAATGAGAAGTTAATTTATTTATTTTTTAAATCTAGTCCCTCTCTCCTTCTCGACATTTAATCAGTGCTCATTACTTGGGTTCTGGGTACCTTACAGTTTCTAAAAGTCAACACAATAAAGTCTCTTTTTTGCTTTCTTTTCTCCAACTCCAAAGTTAGAACCTTCTTTCTGTTACTGTTAGATTTGGTTTGAAACAGGTTTATATTTTCAGCTGATGAATGAGATGTGTGGGGATTCTTTCAATTAGTAGAGTTTGGATGCCACCCTGCTTCCACGGAAGTTAAAAAGAAATTGGCATGGAATACCATGGGAATATGATTTGGCTCTGTGTGTGTGTGTGTGTGTGTGTCTGCTTATGCATGCACATGCTATTTTGTAGCACTGGCAAAAGAAGAAACACAGTTAATGACAGAAAAATGTTTTCTGTTTACTGTCCTTATTTAGAAAAAAGGAAAATCAGGTTTCACTTCCATTCAACCATATTGACAGAAAAGATATGAAAGAATATTTGGTTATTTTAGGCCCCAGATACCAAGAGGTGTCACTAGGAAACTTTAAAGTTCTACATTCCTAACATTTGCAGAATTTACTCTTTCTGGCTGTCTTTGATGTTCACTAGATATCAGTTTGGTAAGTGACTTTAGCAAAACTTTTGATACGGTCTCCCATAGTATTCTTGCCAGCAAGTTAAAGAAGTATGGGCTGGATGATTGGACTATAAGGTGGATAGAAAGCTGGCTAGATCCTCGGGCTCAACGGGTAGTGATCAATGGCTCCATGTCTAGTTTGCAGCCAGTTTCAAGTGGAGTGCCCCAAGGGTCGGTCCTGGGGCCGGTTTGTTTGTTCAATATCTTCATTAATGATCTGGAGGATGGCGTGGACTGCACTCTCAGCAAGTTTGCAGATGACACTAAACTGGGAGGAGTGGTAGATACGCTGGAGGGTAGGGATAGGATATAGATGGACCAAGACAAATTAGAGGACTGGGCCAAAAGAAACCTGATGAGATTCAACAAGGACAAGTGCAGAGTCCTGCACGTAGGACGGAAGAATCTCATTCACTGTTACAGACTAGGGACCGAATGGCTAGGAAGCAGTTCTGCAGAAAAGGACCTAGGGGTTACAGAGGACAAGAAGCAGGCTATAGACAGGGAGGGATAGCTTAGTGGTTTAAGCATTGGCCTGCTAAACCCAGCCTTGTGAGTTCAGTCCTTCAGGGGGCCACTTACAGATCTGGGGCAAAAATTGGTCCTGCTAATGAAGGCAGGGGGCTGGACTCAATGATCTTTCAAGGTCCCTTCCAGTTCTAGGAGATTAGTATATCTCCAATTATATGAGTTGACTCTGTGCCCTTGTTGCCAAGAAGGCTAACAAACAGCATTTTGGGCTGTATAAGTAGGGGCATTACCAGCAGATCGAGGGATGTGATCATTCCCCTCTATTCGACACTGGTGAGGCCTCATCTGGAGTACTGTGTCCAGTTTTGGGCCTCACACTACAAGAAGGATGTGGAAAAATTGGAAAGAGTCCAGTGGAGGGCAACAAAAATGATTAGGGAGCTGGAGCACATGACTTCTGAGGAGAGACTGAGGGAACTGGGATTGTTTAGTCTGCAGAAGAGAAGAATGAGGGGGGATTTGATAGCTGCTTTCAACTACCTGAAAGGGGGTTCCATAGAGGATGAATCTAGACCAGGGGTGGGCAAACTTTTTGGCCCAAGGGCCACATTGGGGTTGCAAAACAGTATGGCGGGCCAGGTAGGGAAGACTGTGCCCCCTCCCACACAGCCTGCCCCCCACCCCTTATCCACCCCCTCCCACTTCCTGCCCCCTGACTGCCCCCCTAAGAACCTCCAAACCCATCCAACCCCTCTGCTCCTTGTCCCCAACCGACCCTCCATCCACCCTCCCCACCCTCTGACCACCCCTTCCAGGACCCCCTGCCCCTGACCGCCCCCTTCAAGGACCCTACCCCTTATCCATCTTCCCCCCCAGCCCCTTTCGGAATGTGGCCCCGCAAACATGGGCGGAGGACTCAACAGGAGCAGGGGCAGCCGCACAGCCAGAGAGAAGCGGCGGTTTCCCCTTCAAAGGGCCGCTTCTCTCTGGCCGGCTGCGTGGCCTCCCAGTGCTCCCCCTGAGTCCTCCGCCTGCGTTCCCTGCGCTCCCGCCATCTGCACCGCCTGCCTGCATATGATTTCAGTGCAGCCAGTGTTGAGTTGCCCGAGTGCCCGGCCCTGGGTCCCCCTGTTGTTGGGGGGCCTTTGCCAGGGCACCCTGTGTTCACTTGTAAATCTGCCCCTGCACCGCACCACCCAGCCCCGGAGCCAGACAGGATGCTGCGCTGCCAGCACAGCATGCTGAGGCTGCGGGGGAGGAAGGACAGCTGGGGAGGGGCTGGGGCCAGCTGGGAGCTCAGGGGCTGGGCAGGATGGCCCCGCAGGCCAGATGTGGCTCGCGGTCCGTAATTTGCCCACCTCTGCCCTATCCACACCCCCGCCCTCTGACCACCACCCCGAACTCCTCTGCCCTCTATCCAACTCCCCCTGTCCCCTGCCCCCTTACCACACTGCCTGCAGCACCGCTGGCTGGCGGCGCTACAGCCACGCAGCCGCCACCACCGTGCAGCACAGAGACTGGGTCAGGCCGGGCTCCGCAGCTCGCTGCCCCAGGAGCTCGCAGCCCCGCCGCCCAGAGCATTGCGTCAGCGGCGGAGCGAGCGAGCTGAGGCTGCGGGGGATGGGGGATAGCAAGGGAGGGGCCAAGGGTGAGCCTCCTGGGTCAGGAGCTCGGGGGCCGGGCAGGACAGTCCCGCGGGCCGGATGTGGCCCGCGGGCCATAGTTTGCCCACCCCTGATCTAGACTGTTCTCAGTGGTAGCAGATGACAGAACAAGGAGTAATGGTCTCAAGTTGCAGCGAGGGAGGTTTAGGTTGGATATTAGGAAAAACTTTTTCACTCAGAGAGTGGTGAGGCACTGGAATGGGTTACCTAGGGAGGCGGTGGAATCTCCTTCCTTAGAGGTTTTTAAGGTCAGGCTTGACAGAGCCCTGGCTGGGATGATTTCGTTGGGAATTGGTCCTGCTTTGAGCAGGGGGTTGGACTAGATGACCTCCTGAGGTCCCTTCCAACCCTGAAATTCTATGATTCTATGAAGTGTCTCTGAATCATACCAATTTTCTAATTACACAAACAGAATGAAGCTTGATCATCTGGCTGTCCATTAGTTGCAATGAGTGGCTGTGGGTGGAATCTAGAGTCCTTGAGTCATCTTGTTCTTTCTTTGCAATCTGTAGTTTCCTGTGTTAATTTTTCTTTCTAAGGAACAAACTGTAGATGTTGATGGTTTCTTTTGAACTCTCCACTGTTGGACTCAATTGCATATTATCTGGTTCCTGATTTTTTTTTCTTTAGGACAGCTGGAGTTGTCCATCCTTTTTTTTCCTTCCAATTTGACACACCACACGGTCAACATGTTCTAGACCCATCTGTACTGAGAGTGACAACTGTTGTAAAAGTGACCACAAACTCTTTGAGCATGTTTATCCAATTTGGTTATTAATATGATCAAAATTATTTCATTCAGAATGGGAAATTCTGCTGCAGTGAATTGTCCATTTTTCAACTCTAGTTGTTCTGGAATACCAAAGTAAGCAAAAGTGTACTTCAGTTTCTCGAGAATGCTACCTCATCTTGTATATTCAAAGAACATATTTTCTAGATACTTGGAAAAACAGCCCACAAACACCAGTTAATGATATCCCCTTAGTCTCTATAAATCTGCAGCTAGTCTCTTCCAACTTCTTTCTGCTAGCGGTATTTGTACACTGCATGGTTTAGTATTGTCTCTTAAATTGATTCCTTCTGGATTGCCTTTCAAATGTCTAAAATCATTGAATCCTCTGTCGAGTTCCTCCACCTTTCTCATTAAGCCCATAGTGGCTGCCACACTGTGGCTGAGAAATTTTTTGGTCTGTGAGCTTTATTCAAATGCACTCTAAATGCATAGCTTTTCTCTTGGCAAATTGTTTTAGTGATGAACTGGCTCGTGCTGTTCAGAATACCTCCTGGGCTAGGCAGAGCAATGGCAGCTGACTTCAGCTCTGGGAAGAGTTGAAGATGATTCTAAGTCCCTTCTGAAATAATTGTGAGGTCTGCTCCTGAGTCATTTTTTAAGTCAGTAGTCTTGCCATGACTATTGAATTTCATTTTCCAGGAAGGTTCAGTGTCTTCATAAGTGACAGATCTCAGAAATAAATGTTCTATATGTCCTGTATATGAGCCAACTGCCTGACTTTGTTGATGTGGCAAAGACTTGCAAAATGTCCACATTTCTTTGTTTCATTGCACTGTGCATCTCTGGCTGGACTGTATCACTCCTGGAATATGACTTTTTCCACACTTTGTGCATCTAGGTGGAATTTGTCCCTCTTGGGAGTTCTCTCTCCTTGCCTCAGGGGTCTTATGGTATTAACTGTTAACACTCCTGCTGCATCTATTAACAGCTTCTAAGCTAGTTTCTTCTTTTTCAGGTTTGTTTAGTTAGTCTTGGGTTTTTTTGTCTCACCTGCTCAGCCTGCTTTTGCATTTGAATAGCTTTGTGTAGGGTTAATTCTTTTTTTAACTGAAGCTTCTGTGAAAAGTTTTGATCTGTGAACCCAATAACCAGCCTGCCTCTGATATTTTCATGTTATGAATTCCCAAAATCACAGTTTTCAGCCAATTTATACAGAGCTCTTAGAAAACATTCAAATTTTTGGCCTGGTTTTTGACTTCCCTGGTGGAAACATGGTCTTCCATAAGCCACATGTCTCTGAGGTATAAAGTATGCATCGAACCTAGGCAGAACCCTTTCATAGTCTTCTTTGTGGCTGTCTTCAGAAAATTCCAAGGCTTTAAAGATATGCTCAGCATCTCCCACTGACATAGCGCTGGTGTGGACAGAGCTTAGTTTGCCATAGTCTTAAAAGGGACACAGTTAACTTCCATCAGAGTTTTGATTACTTTTCACTTTTAACTCATGCTTCTAAAACACACAGCCATCCGAAAAAGAAAACACAACCTAATGTGGCTCCTTTTGGAGACCTAATAGGATTTTAATTAAGTAGCATGTTTTGTTTGCATTCTTTTACCCCCTTCTACAATATACACTGCACATGTTCTGGGAAAATGCACACCCCCTCTACAGTTCAACTCTATTAGCCATATCAATTTTCACACAAGGTGTAACTGCCTCCCCTGTGCCCAGAGTTCTCATACACCCCCACCAAAGCAAGTCCAATCACCTTGAGCCACTCCAACGCTCAGTGTTCCCATAATTTCTCCCCTTTTCCTTCTCTTTTCTTCCTGTGCACACATAAAAAAAGATCCAGAATGTCTCCCCCTTCCTCTGGCCCCAGTTGCCTGCCACCACAGCCACGACTTTCGTCTTTATTTAAAAATATATTAAACTTTATAAAGCACTGAGGTACCTTAAGGGTTAGATGCTAAATACCAAAGCCAAACAACACTAGTTACCTGTGTCTGGCAAAATGTGTCTGTCAGTTTTGCAACTTTGAATGAAAAATTCAAATGGATTTTTAGTGGTATTTTTTAAAAACAAAACAATTCATCTTAAATCTACAAAACGAGTTTTACAAACCAGGAGTGTTGATTTAGGTCCTTAAAACCTCACATATTTACACAATATATATTTATACACACACATACACACACAGAGATACATACATATTCTTTTTCTTAACATTCCTTGCACTGCTATTACTTTTTACACAACTGTACCCCAATTACACTCCCATCTTGTACAATCAGAGACAATCAAGTTCCAAAAGAAACCTTACATTCCTTTCGTGATTTTGATTACATCACCCAATAATCATATAATTTTCATCACATTATCTCTTTGCATGATGCCTGCAGCAGTCCCTTACAGACCATTTCTGTGGAAAAGGGGCCCATTTTCCCCTCAGAATAGCTATTAAGGCTCCTGGGGACAAAAATATAATGGTGGTATGTAGAGGGGCTTTGCCAAGGTTCGTCCCTCAGCAGGGCTGTGGGGTATCCCACCGCCTCGCTCTAGTTTGCCGTCAGTCCGGGCTCTGCGGTAGCGTGGGACAGCAAACACACTGTTGGGGCTCAGGCCCTTTAGGCCAGGGCTGAGCCAATAGTCCACCAGCAGCCCAGGCCCTAGGTCAGGGTGGGGCAGCAACCAAACAGTCAGGGACTCAGGCCCTTAAGCAGGGGCTGAGTCAATAGTCCAACAGCCCTAGCCTCTCCAGGCCAGGGAAAAGGGGGAGTCTGTCACCCAAGGAGTGGGTGGCAGGGGGGATACAGGCCCTCCCACTCCACTGCGTCCCAGCCCGGGGCCCTAGCAGCACTGGAAACTCGCTGCTGTCAGTGGGGATCCTGGCTGCAACACACTGACATAGGCTCTGGCAGTGCTGCAGCCAGACTGAGGTCGGCTGCCCCCGGGCTACTTCCACACTCCCCCTCATAGGGTACCTGGGTCGTGCTAGTGTCCTCAGCGGTTTCTAACACCATCGGTTCCTCCGGGTAGGTAGCGAAGGGTAGGCTTAGCTGCTCCTCGGGGTAGTTGGCAAGGGGAATGCTCGGCTCCTCCTCGAGGTAGCTGGCAAGGGGCAGGCTCGGCTCCTCCTCGAGGTAGCTGGCAAGGGGTAGGCTCAGCCAGTCCTCGGGGTAATGAGCGAGGGGTAGGCTTGGCTGGCCCGGTGCGACCTCAGGCCAGCCGTGGCCTGCTGCTGTCTCCCAAGAGGGAGCTCAGTCGCAGACGTCTGGTCTCTCCAGCGGCTGGTTCCCAACTGAGCTCTGCAAGTGAGCTTTTATACTTCCGGGTCTGCGCCATGACCTCTGAGGGGCGGGAACAGGACCCAGTGGCTCCATCCACGTTGGTGTTAGGGGAGGTTCATCCCTCAGCAGGGCTGTGGGGTATCCCACCGCCTCGCTACATGGTAGTAGCCACCTGACCCCCTTGTATAATTTGTTTAACTACTAGGGTTCCACCCAATGTGACTGTATTGAGTTGCACAAATAATTATATTTACATAACTGGATTTTATCATCAAACCAAAAACTTTCTTCTTATAACACCACAACTGTTACTCTTTAACATCTTCACAACCGTTACCTTTTAACATTTCCATAACTCCCAGCCGTTTATTTCCTCACAAATTCTCCCCAAACTCTGTAGTATTAACTGCAAACGACTGCCTTTTACCCTGTGCTGTGTCTTTACCTTGGGACTGTTAAAAAAGGCAGTTGAAAACATTTATCTACTTGGTCACCTTTGGATCTTTTACTCTAAAAATTTCAACGGAATCCAGCAGACGTCCATCACGCTTTTTCCAAAAAACCCACCAAACATGTCACATGAATATCTACCCGCCATTAAAATTTCAGAAAAATCAAAAGTGTGAGGGATGGGGGTGGGGTGGGGTGAGCTGACGTTCCCCTCTGTTGTTGTCCTGACCGGTGATCTACTAGATCACTCCATTTCTTGATTCTGGGAGCCAGCCTTACACCACTTTTCTGCGAGAACCCCAAGTCCTGGGCTGTTCACGCACAGCCTCTGGCATGTAAGCTGCTCCTTGGATTGTGTAACCAAATGACACTAGTCAATATCTCCGGTCACAGACACAACCCTAGGGACCTCCGTCTTGCAGTGTCCAGTTATGACCGCTGGATGCTACAAGCTTATATGAGTTCATCAATTTAACAAAGAAATTGATATGTACCAGGATTATTACCCAAGGGTAGCCTCTGTCAGGTAGAATAAACAAACAAATGAATTAACTATAAACATAGATTTTAAGTGATTATAAGTCAAAATTTAACAAGTCAGATTTGGCCAAATGAAATAAAAGCAAAACACATTCTAAACTGATCTTAACACTTTTAATGCCCTTACAAACTTAGATGCTTCTCACCACAGGCTGGCTGGTTGCTCTTCAGCCAGACTCTCCCCTTTGATCAGCTCTTCAGTCGTTTGGTGTGGTGGCTGTAGATGTAGGTTGAAGAGAAAGAGCATGGCAAAAGTCTCTCCCTTTTATCATGTCCTTTCTTCCTTCTTGGCTTTGCTGCCCCCGCCCCTTCAGAGTCATGTGAGCATTAGAATCATAGAATCATAGAATATCATGGTCGTAAGGGACCTCAGGAGGTCATCTAGTCCAACCCCCTGCTCAAAGCAGGACCAATCCCCAATTAAATCATCCCAGCCAGGACTTTGTCAAGCATTACCTTAAAAACCTCTAAGGAAGGAGATTCCACTGCCTCCCTAGGGAATCCATTCCAGTGTTTCACCACCCTCTTGGTAAAAAAGTTTTATCCTAATATCCAACCTAAACCTCCCCCACTGCAACTTGAGACCATTACTCCTTAGTTTGTCATCTGCTACCACTGAGAACAGTCTAGATCCATCTTCTTGGAACCACATTTCAGGTAGTTGAAAGCAGCTATCAAATCCCCTCTCATTCTTCTCTTCTGCAGACTAAACAATCCCAGTTCCCTCAGCCTCTCCTCATAAGTCATGTGCTCCAGCCCCCTAATCATTTTTAGCAGCAAAGAATCCTGTGGCACCTTATAGACTAACAGACATTTTGCAGCATGAGCTTTCGTGGGTGAATACCCACTTCTTCGGATGCAAGCAGTGGAAATTTCCAGGGGCAAGAAGCAAGCTAGAGATAACGAGGTTAGATCAATCAGGGAGGATGGGGCCCTGTTCCAGCAGCTGAGGTGTGAAAACCAAGGGAGGAGAAACTGGTTCTGTAAATGGCAAGCCATTCACAGTCTTTGTTTAGTCCTAAACTGATGGTGTTAAATTTGCAGATGAACTGGAGCTCAGCAGTTTCTCTTTGAAGTCTGGTCCTAAAGTTTTTTTGCTGTAGGATGGCCACCTTAAAATCTGCTATTGTGTGGCCAGGGAGGTTGAAGTGTTCTCCTACAGGATTTTGTATATTGCCATTCCTAATGTCTGATTTGTGTCCATTTATCCTTTTCCTTAGAGACTGTCCAGTTTGGCCGATGTACATAGCAGAGGGGCATTGCTGGCATATGATGGCATATATTACATTGGTGGACGTGCAGGTGAATGAACCGGTGATGGTGTGGCTGATCTGGTTAGGTCCTGTGATGGTGTCGCTGGTGTAGATATGTGGGCAGAGTTGGCATCGAGGTTTGTTGCATGGGTTGGTTCCTGAGCTAGAGTTACTATGGTGCGGTGTGCAGTTGTTGGTGAGAATATGCTTCAGGTTGGCAGGTTGTCTGTGGGCGAGGACTGGCCTGCCACCCAAGGCCTGTGAAAGTGTGGGATCATTGTCCAGGATGGGTTGTAGATCCCTGATGATGCATTGGAGGGGTTTGAGCTGGGGACTGTATGTGATGGCCAGTGGAGTCCTGTTGGTTTCTTTCTTGGGTTTGTCTTGCAGTAGGAGGCTTCTGGGTACACATCTGGCTCTGTTGATCTGTTTCCTTATTTCCTCGTGTGGGTACTGTAGTCTTGAGAATGCTTGGTGGAGATTTTCTAGGTGTTGGTCTCTGTCTGCGGGGTTAGAGCAGATACGGTTGTACCTCAGTGCTTGGCTGTAGACAATGGATCTTGTGGTGTGCCCGGGATGGAAGCTGGAGGCATGAAGGTAGGCATAGCGGTCGGTAGGTTTTCGATATAGGGTGGTGTTAATGTGACCACCACTTATTTGCACTGTGGTGTCTAGGAAGTGGACCTCCCATGTAGATAGGTCCAGGCTGAGGTTGATGGAGGGGTGGAAGCTGTTGAAATCATGGTGGAATTTTTCCAGAGTCTCCTTCCCATGGGTCCAGATGATTAAGATGTCATCAATGTAGCGTAGGTAGAGAAGGGGCGTGAGTGGACGGGAGCTGAGGAAGCGTTGTTCCAGGTCAGCCCATAGCGGTGCCCATAGTGGCACCGCTATGGGCACCCGCATGGCATATTGTGGGGCCATGCGGGTGCCCATAGCGGTGCCACTGATCTGGAGATATATATTGTCATTAAATTTGAAATAGTTGTGTGTGAGGATAAAGGCACAGAGCTCAGCAACCAGTTGTGCTGTGGCATCATCAGGGATACTGTTCCTGACAGCTTGTATTCCATCAGTGTGTGGGATGTTTGTGTAGAGAGCCTCTACATCCATGGTGGCTAGGATGGTGTTTTCTGGAAGGTCACCAATGCATTGTAGTTTCCTCAGGAAATCAGTGGTGTCACGGAGATAGCTGGGAGCGCTGGTAACATAGGGTCTGAGTAGAGAGTCCACATATCCAGACAGTCCTTCAGTGAGAGTTCCAATGCCAGAGATGATGGGGCATCCAGGATTTCCGGGTTTGTGGATCTTGGGTAGTAGATAGAATAACCGTGGTCGGGGTTCTAAGGGTATGTTGATTTGTTCCGGTGTTAGTGTAGGGAGTGTCCTGAGTAGATGGTGCAGTTTCTTAGTGTATTCCTCAGTGGGATCTGAGGGAAGTAGCCTGTAAAATTTGGTATTGGAGAGTTGTCTGGTGGCCTCCTTTTGGTAGTCAGACCTGTTCATGATGACAACAGCACCTCCTTTATCAGCCTCTTTGATTATAATGTCAGGATGGTTTCTGAGGCTGTGGATGGCATTGCGTTCTGCACGACTTAGGTTGTGAGGCAAGTGATGTTGTTTTTCCACAATTTCTGCCTGTGCACGTCGGCGGAAGCATTCAATGTATAGGTCCAGACTGTCATTTCGACCCTCAGGAGGAGTCCATGTGGAGTTCTTCTTCTTGTGCTGTTGGTGGGAGGGTAACTGTGTATCAGTGCACTGTTCAGTGTTGTCCTGGAAGTATTCTTTGAATTCAAAGAATACTTCCAGGACAACACAGAACCAGACTAACACAGCTACCCCTCTGATACTAATCATTTTTGTTGCCCTCCGCTGGACTCTCTCCAATTTATCCACATCCTTCTTGTAGTGTGGGGCCCAAAACTGGACACAGTACTCCAAATGAGGCCTCACCAGTGCTGAGTAGAGGGGAATGATCACATCCCTCGATCTGCTGGAAATGCCCCTACTTATACAACCCAAAATGCCATTAGCCTTCTTGGCAACAAGGGCACACTGTTGACTCATATTCAGCTTCTTGTCCACTGTAACCCCTAGGTCCTTTTCTGCAGAACTGCTTCCTAGCCATTCGGTCCCTAGTCTGTAACAGTGAATGGGATTCTTCCGTCCTAAGTGCAGGACTCTGCATTTGTCTTTGTTGAACCTCATCAGATTTCTTTTGTCCCAATCCTCTAATTTGTCTAAGATCCTCTGTATTCTATCCCTACCCTCCAGTGTATCTACCACTCCTCCCAGTCAGTTTAGTGTCGTCTGCAAACTTGCTGAGGGTGCAGTCCACATCATCCTCCAGATCATTAATGAAGATATTGAACAAAACTGACCCTCGGGGCACTCTGCTTGATACCGGCTGCCAACTAGGCACAGAGCCATTGATCACTACCCATTGAGAATGATGATCTAGCCAGCTTTCTATCCACCTTATAATCCATTCATCCAGCCCATACTTCTTTAACATGCTGGCAAGAATACTGTGGGAGACTGTATCAAAAGCTTTGCTAAAGTCAAGTAATAACATGTCCACTGCTTTCCCCTCATCCACAGAGTCTGTTATTTCATCATAGAAGGCAATCCATGCTGACTCTTCCTGATCACTTTCCTCTTCACTAAGTGCTTCAGAATTGATTCCTTGAGGATCTTGAGATGCAATAGAGGTACACTGGTGGGTCTCTGAGGATAGAAGCACATGCAGGCACTGATGGGGGCCAGAGCCACATGGAGGGTATTAGGGGTTTCTCGGGACCAGTCACCTCGTAGAGGACAGGGGGAGTTTGAGGACTCTGGAGTCCTCATCTCCTAATGTGTGCCTCTTTGACAGAGTCGAGGGCCTTCTAGTGGGGTTGGAGCAGAGAGCAGGGGTCTGGAGGACTGAGCAGCTTGGGTGGAGTGGGGTGGAGCTTCTGAGGATCTTCGGGGGCCCAAACTGAGCTGCCTCCCAGGGCTAGGGGGTAAAGTGGGGAGTTGGAGTTTAAGGGGGGGTATTCTGGACAGGGAAATATGACCCAGACATTAGAATTGCCTAGATAAAGGGAAGCCAGGTATAGGAGCAGGAAGGTACTGGTTGGGGTGCTTCCTGGGAAGGATGGGATTTACACGGAACACATGGAAACACCATCTTTCTCCTGGGATTTGTCTGTATCTCCCTTTGAGCTCTACTGATGAAAACCACTCCACAGTAGCTAGGCACTATTGTTATCATTAGAAAGGCAAGACCCCTTGCTCTGCTTTCCTCACTGAGGGTAGTTTGGCTTGGTGTAGGCAACTGGTGAACCACTCCTGTGGGTGATGGGATATGTGCAGGGAATGAGTGAGTGTGAAGTGTTGGGGCTGGCATGTGGATTTCTTCTATTCATTTCTCTGTCCCTCCTCTCCACCCCATTTTATTTCCCAAGTTTTTCTCCCCCACTTCTTCCCTTTCACTCTCTCTTTATTTGGTGCTCGCACTCCTGAGCTATGCCTATCTTCCATCCTTCCAGTTTTCTTTCTTCTGCCTCCTTTCTTCTCCACTTACCCCTGGCCTCTTGCTGCCTCTCCCATTCTGTCTCCTCACTCTTCCTTTTCCATTAAATCTTTTCTCATCATGTGTACCACATACTCCTTTTCTGGAGTAACAGTGGGTGTAGTGAGAGAATTCACTGGGATAGTATGGCTTCTCTGAGACACAGTACCATTTGTATGGGGTTAAGGAACCTATGTGTGGGGATCAGAGATAACACAGTATGTTTAAAGGTCAATGGAAAGAAGCTATAATGTAGGGAGAAAGTGAGAAGAAGGGAGATAAAAGGATGAGTGAAAGCAAGGAAATCCAGCAGTCAGGAAGGGATGGTGTCATGTGGGCAGTCAGATAAATTGCAGGCTGAAATAGTTCATCCAGAGACTGGTATAAAGAAAGGAAAGACACTGAATAGGGTAGAAATGATGGGACAGAAATTGTAGAAGCTTCCACTGGAGAGTGTAAAGATTTTCTTAAAGAAACTGGTGGGAATTTGACCAGAACATGAGAGAGGTACATAATTCAATCATGAGGAGGAGGTAGATTTGGTTATCCAAAAAGATGATAGAACTGATGGAAATGTGGCCCCAAGATATTCTACAAAAGAGCTCAGGGGGCTGGAGCAAAGAAAGTGGGTGTGAGGAGTGAGCCAGAGCTGAGGAATGAGGGCATGACTAGAACTGTGAGATAGGGAAGTAAAGGAGAGCAGTGCAGAGGAGAGGGGGGACTAAAGGCAGAGAGCGTGTTCAGCTGCTAAGGAGACTTTAACTCTCATTTTCCATAAGAACATGAAAAAAGTAAGAACATCCATACTGGGTCAGACCAATGATCCACCTAGCCCAGTATCCTGTCTTCGAACAGTGCCAATGCCAGATGCTTCAGAGGGAATGAACAGAACAGGACAATTATCAAGTGATCCATCCCATGTTGTCTAGTCCCAGCTTCTGGCAATCAGAGGCAAGGGACTCCCAGAGCATAGGGTTGCATCCCTAACCATCCTGGCTAATAGCCATTGATGGACCAGAGCTAGGGTGATCATACATCCTGTTTTGGCCAGGACAATCCCCCTTTTTTAAGCGTTATCCCGGACGTCCTGACTTTTTTGGCAAAAATGGGCACTTGTCCCATTTGCTCTTGCCAGTTGCAAGTTGCTCTGATCAGTTGGCAGGAGCAATTGGAACATATGCCCAGTTTTGCCAAAAAAGTGGGTTGTGCCCCCTGCGGGGAGCACGGAGGTATGTTTGGGAGGCTAGTGGCAACACAAGGCACTGGGCGGTGGGGCTCGTGCAGTCAGCCCAGGGTGGTGTGGGGCTCAACCAGTTCCAGGTGGCGGGGGGCTTGGGCAAGCTGCAATGCCAGGTGGCTTGGGACAGCCCCGTGTGCGGGAGTGGGGAGTCTCAGGCAAACAGTCATGCCAGGTGGCTCAGGCCAGCTCCACGCCATATCATGATTTCATTTTGATAAATATGGTCACCCTAACCAGATCATGATATAAATGTTACTTTAATCACTATCAATAAATTTGGAGATTTCTGACTTTATTTTCTTAGGTTGTTTTTTGAAGGACACTTTTTTTAAAAAGAGAAAATGTAGTTTTAATATTTGGTTTACAAAATTCTGTCTTCATAACATCAGATCCTCACAAATAGCTGAGTAAATTTTTCTCAAGCTTTCCAGAAACATTCCCCTATAAGGGATGAAATAAGCATGATAAATTGCAGCCCAGGTGTTATTATTTCACTAAGTGATTAAAGGAGTCATATCCAATATCACTAGATTAAGGCATATTTATAGCCGAGAATTTAAGTGCTCAGAACTCAGGAAACGCAAATGTGTGGTTCCTCTGAGACCTGCTTTATAACACAGAGTACAGAATGAGATGATTTTTAAATGTTACATGAATGCAACAATGTCTTAAAATGAGAGCTAGAAAAAGAACTGTGGCTCATTCTGTCCCATAACTGTATCCAAGGGCATTGGAGGGGACTTTAATGAGCCACTCTGCTCTGTGACGCTGACTTTGTGAAGACAGATCTTTGGATCTCTCCAGTGTGACTTTATGTCCTATTGTGTTGGGAGCAAGAATTGGAATACATCCTTGTGTGAGAACTGACACAAGTTCTCTGGCTTTTCACTGGAAACTGATAAGAATGGACTAAATGTAATTCTTTCCCCAGATGCCTCGATTGTGGGACATGGAAGTGGTACAGTAAGTGAGACTATCAAAGTTATTTATATAAATCTTTCTATAGCACATGTCACCAGAAAATTGCAGATCTGAATCCAAATTGGAGTCTGGATTTTGGCTTTTAAATTTGACCAGAAACTGTTAAACTTTTAAATATTTAAAATACTTTTAGCTACTATTATTTGGGGAGGGGGTCATCCCAACAGCAAACACAAAGCTTCAACAATCTTAATCCTTCTCCCTAGCAAAAATAATTGCGACTCATTTTTCTGTGCTGTCTGAGATATCCTGGAGTTTGAATTTTAAACAAGGCCAAATAAATGACAATTGGATAGAATCTGGAATATTTGCTTTAGCTGGATGAACAAAGTCTCCCTCTGTTTTGTTTTTATTTCTGCTACTGTGTTCCTGTTGTTTTTTTAGTTTGGTTTGGGCAGGGGGGTTGTTTGTTTCTTTCCTGGGATTCTGTTCTGTGTTTGTCCCTTCTAAGTTATTTATTATAGCTGTCTCTGAAGAGCAGGAAATACATGGGGGTGCTATAATTAACGTTCACTTATTCCATGGCTGTGGGACTATGTCTTAAATGTACATTTCCAGGCTTTCTAAGATACAGTTGTTTCTTTAGAAGTATATGTTTACAAGGTTTAAAAATATCTATTTGGGTATAGTGCAATACGTTTTAATCTAAATTCAAGCTATCTTAATTAAGTTTTTATGTGTAGGAATTTCCCAGATTTTTACAAATTAAATGAGGCACCCTGAAAGTTAAACTCTATCTGGCATGAAATTCTTTACAGGCTGGATGCATGAAGTTGTTCTGGGATCCAAGTTTCTCAAGTTTAAGGGCTAAAGTCTCTTGCAACCAGGTTTCACTGAGTACTGCAGTACTGCCAGGGAGCTAGTTACAATTCCTTAATTCTCTTCCCAAGTGCAGGCCAGGTTAGAGCAGCCATGGGTCTGCTCTAATTTGCATCAGCCAGCTATGGGCTCTAAGGGTAGGACTCTCTATACTGCAGCTGGGAGTGAGCCTCCCAGTCCATGTAGACAGACTTGCACTAGAAGGGCTCAAGCTAGCACACTAAAAATTGTGACCCAGGCTGGAGCTTGGGCTCTCAAGCCAAGATAGTCGGGTGGGCTTCACAGCCTGAACTCCAGCCCGAGCCACAATGTCCACACAGTTATTTTCTGCACACTACTTCAAGCCCCACTTGTATGAATCTGTGTACCCAGGCTGGGAGGCTTGCTTCCAGCTTCAGTGTAGATGTAGCGCTAGGGACAGTCCACAGCTGGGAACTCCCCCATGTTGGGAATATCCTCAGCAGGGAAGTTAAGGGCACACGTCAGGCAGCACAAAGGATGTGAAATAGGCCAATAAACAAGAGGTCCTTGAGCTTTACCAGGCTGCTGTACTGTGTCCAGAATTAGGTGTCAGTAGATTGGGGTGAGAGAACAGGCAGCTTACATAAGAGATTGCCTTGTCAGTGAAGGTCCAAACCCCACAAGTGAAAATGTAACCCGTAAAACTTAAACCCACAAAACTGGGTGTAAAATGTGAATCCTATTTCAGCATTAAGTAAGAGAGAGCTAGGTAGTGTCACTCCTCAAAGAAACTTTCCAATGACTTTTAAATTCTATCAAAAAAAATTCTCATTTGGCTGACAATTTCTATTCCTTTTTAAACCTATGCTGCTTATTGTTTATGGTTCAATTTGTTCTAGATTCTAGAGGGTATTTTTCTTTCTTTTTAAAGACGAATTAAGAAAGAAATCACAAATTATTTTGAGTCATCACTAATTTTGTCCCCTTCTTTATTTATTAATGTATATTCTGACCTTTCTCCCTAGTTGTTTTCCTCTTGATAAATTAATAAATATAATTATTTTCCTTAATATTTTTGGCTGTATTAACTCATTCTGCTTTTAAAAAATATGGCTTATTTTTTTCTCTGTAGACTTTGTATAAATGCATTTTAGAGATGATTGATACCTTTGTTTATTGTTTTAAAGAGTTTTCCAATCAGAAGAGAAGAGTCTGTGATCTATGCACTGTTGACTTTCAAACCAAGGCAGGGAGTGGTTGATCCTCCAGATTCATAAACAGAACAGCCTTTCTTTCATCTCTCTGAGACTAGTAAGCACATCCTACTCCATCAGTTAAATATTGATATCTTCCCATGAATAGAGGATGAATAAGACCTGATCTACAATTAAAATGTTTACCATCATAGTTATGTTGGCCAGGGGAGCTATGGTGTTGCAAGAGTGCTTCTATCTTAGCTAAATGTCATTCAGGGAGGCGATGTTCCTATACCGGAAGAAAAATACCTTCTATTGGTGTATGCTTCATCTATGCTATGGGCCAGATTCACAAATTAACTTAGGCTTGGAGATGCTCTTCATCACCATGCCTAACTTTTAGGTATCTAGAAAATCACTGGGGGGCTGGTCTACACTGCAGAGGTAGATTGGCTTAATTACATCACTCAGGGTTTTGAAAAATTTCCCTCCTTGTGCAATGTAATTAAGCCAACCTAAGCCCCGGAGGTGGATTTACTAGAGCAATGAAAGAACCCCTCCTGTTACTGTTGTAAGTGTCTACTGTTCAGCAGCCCAGCTGCAGCAGTGCCACTGTAGCATTTCTGGTTCATACAGGGAGTCCTCGGACTTACGACACAATTCGTTCCTCAGAATTGCATTGTAAGTCGAAAAGTTGTAAGTCAAAACAGCTTTTCCCGTAATAATCAATGGTATAAAGGGGGTATTGGTTCCTGAACCAAGGCTTGATACACTATTTTCACCACACTAACCCAGATTTTTGTACTAAATGAATTATAGATGACTAACATTGCAACATCAATGTATTTACTCTACCCTGCATTTTGTAAACAGCATTGAAATAAACATATAAACTCACATATACTTTGACTCAGAATGCTGGCAACACGGGCTCAGCAATCCAGGGAGAATGGCACATATGCTGAGCCTCAGACAATCACTGTTCAAGCTTTCTGATTGGCTGGGACTGGAAGCCAATCAAAAACAAGCAGAAACGCTACCTGGCTGCCTTGAAGTCAATCAGAAGCAACCCCTTTCAGCTCCATACCAGTACTGTATAACACGCCCAGGAAGGGATATCAAGCAAACTTTATGCAAATGGCACGTCATAAGGGCAAACCAAGTGTCATGGGGTGAAACAAGCAGGCGATTGAAAAAGCATCATAAGTGGTGTCCGACGTAAGTTGGGCATCGCAAATCCGAGAACTTCCTGTACATACCCTGGGATTCATAGAGCCTGTGTTTGGTGCCCAGGTTCCCCATATTCTTTTCAACTTAGAAAAAGAGATGATTTGGGGGGGATATGATAGAGAGCTATAAAATCATTAACAATGGGGAGAAAGCAAATACAGTTTTATATACCCTTTCCCACAATACAAAAACCAAGGGTCACCCAAATGAATCAATAGGCAGAAGGATTAATACAAAAAGAGGAAGCACTTTTTTCACACAACATACAAGTATCCCATGGAACTCATTGCCATGGGATGTTGTGATGGCCAAAAGTGTAACTAGGTTCAGTAAAGAACTAGATAGGTTCATGGAGGAGGCGAAGTCCATGAATGACTATTAGTGAAGATGGTCAGGGATTTAACCCCATGCTCGGGGCCACACTAAACCTCTGACTACCAGAAGCTGGGTGGGGAAGACAAGGTTGGATGTCTCCATAATTGCCTTGTTCTATTTACTCCCCCTGAAGCTCTGGTACTGGCTATTGTCGGAGACAGGTTACAGGGCTAGAGGAACCATGGTCTGACCCCGAATGGCCATTCTTACAGAATGAATAGGATCCAACAAAGCCAGCATGCTAGGCAGCTCCTCACTTAAACTAGCCAATGGGAGGTGCTGTCCTGAGGGGTGTGTGCTAACCCCTGCCCCTTTCAGGGAGATAGTTGCCTAAATCCAGCACCACTCTGTGCTTGGGATTCCCAATTGCGAATCCGCTCTTGGGGTTTGGCACTTCCACATTTTCAACAAGAAGGTGGAGGAGTGGGTTCTCCCTCATAACTTTAGGGTACTCACCTGGGATGCAGGAGACCCCAATTCATGTCCCCCCCTGTGCCTGAGGGCAAGAAGGGAGAGGAGCAGTCCTAGACCACTTCTCACACGAGTGCCCTAACCTCTACACTCTGAGATATTCCAGTGTGGGGCTCTCTCATTCTCGCCTGCTGAAGCTCTTTCACTGTGGATAGCTAATGAGTTATTGGGTGAGCGAGAATGAGAGCGCATCCACATGCAAGAATGACTGTAGCTTGGTGGTCAGATCATGCACTCAAGACCTCGGCAACCCAAGATCCAGTCCACCTGCTCTGATGACGTTTTTTTCACCAGAGTGGAACAGCTTCAACAGCAGACACTGAGGCCCCCCTGTGAGAGTGCTCCATAGGTCAGTGCTTGGGGCACTCTCCTGAGGGGTGGGAGACTCCTATTCAAATATATTCTCCCTATGAGGTGGGGAGGAGGGGAGGGTCTTTCACATCTTAGGTGAGAGCCCTAACCACTGTGCTAAAAGTTAGGAGGGAGGGCCTCTTTCTCCCCGCACACCACTACCTGCTTTGCATGAGCTCTCTTGCATGGCTATATTCAGTAAGTGGCCATTGAATATGCCTATTACATCAGGTCCTCCACGTGGGTTATGGGGAGGAATATTTATCTTCCCCGGGTCCATGAAAATCTCTGGGGTTTTGAGCATCCAGTGCCTGGCATGGGACTGCAGTGCGCCTGTTCAGAGGCAGAAACATAGGCACCTCGGCAACGGCTACTGCAAAAATTTAGGTGTCGTGTGAGTTTAGGCAACTACAGGGTTTGGTGGTAGTTGAGCAGGGGCTTTGCGAAACCTAATGGTGCCTGATTCTGGGATGTTGGTGCCTAAAGTGGCAATTAGGTGCCTAAAACGTTGTTTGCTAGCATATATTCTATAGGATAGTCATAGTCCCAAATTTGGATTGGGAGCCAAATTTTAATCTGAACTACTCCAAAGTATGGGGAATTTAGCTCTCATTTACATGCCCATTATGAAGATAGGTCTAATTAGAGATGGTCAAAATTTTCTTTTCAAACTTTTACATGTATATAAATGACGTTTTCATCAAAATTAAAATGTTTAGAGAAAATTCATTTTGATTGAATCTTCCAATTTTTCAATGAGAAACTGGAAATTGAAGATGGATAATTTTCATTTTTTTTTAATAAAACAGCTTTTGAAAACTAAATGTTTGGTGGTTTAGTTTAGGCAGCTTCCTGCCCAGCATCCTGGGTTTTGCGAACCCAGTTTCTTGGTGCTTGTTTACCCTCATTCATTCCACAGGGAGCCTAGGTACCTACACATCATAGCTGTGGATTCCACTGGGCAGCTGAGCACCTAAAATTGGATGTTGCAATGCTAGTCCTCTTTGTGGAGCTCTCCCTTCATCGTCAATATAACATTTAACAATCTGTAGGTGATTAAGACACTAATGCTTAAAAACTAAGTGCAGGCAAAAAGGTCACTGCAGATTATGGAGCAAAATTCATCTCATATATATGTAATTATCATTTAAATTAAATATCTGAGGGCATAGATTATTGCAACGAGTCTGCTATGAAGATATGTTTTTTGACAGAGCTAGTTAAAAAAAATTGCATGAAACATTTTCACTTGAAAAATGTGGTTTTGTCAAAATCAAAATTTCCCATGAGAAAAATATCTTCTTTTTATTACTTTTTTAAATTCTTGGTCAGGAAAATGGAAATGATTTTCCCTTTATACATTTAGAAATGTTAATTCAATACAAAAAATTAATTTCAAATTGACATTTTGATGTAAAGTGTCATTTTAAGATGAATTTCTGAATATGCAGTTCGATTACTGTGAATGTTCACTTATATGGTCTATTTTCTCTCTCTCTTCCACCCTGGGTAGGTTCTGGCCTTTGATTAATCTTCTGAGAAAAGACTGGCACTGGATTCTTACCCTTGACACATTTTTGGATTTGCTTTTCTTCTTGAATAGAAGTCCATATGTAACATACTCTCACACTGAACATATTAGACATATTAGAAAAGTATATGAATGATAATTAGGGCCATTCCTGATAAATAGCTAATACATATCTGTTAGATAGACTAGAGCTTTGAAATGTAGACTTGTACTGTTAGAGCATTAGAAGAAGATAGTGATTGTATGTGTTTGTGTTTACGTATATCTTGTGAGATGTTAACAATGTAACCAGACGGTTCCTGTCTGTTACAATATTCTGTTGATTCAGAGATCAAAAGACAATATTAACATTTAGATTAAACTTGTGTGAAAGAGGTGGTTTGTGAATGGTGTGGAGAAAGTGAATAAGGAAGTGTTATTTACTCTTTTGCATAACACAAGAACTAGGGATCACCCAATGAAGTTAATAGGCAGTCAGTTTAAAACAAACTAAAGAATGTACGTCATACAATACACAGTCAGTCTATGAAAGTCGTTGCCACGGGATGTTGTGAAGGCCAAAATTATAATGCAGTTCAAAAAAAGTTTTAGATAAGTTCATGGAGATTAGGACCATCGATGGCTATCAGCCAAGATGATCAGAGATGCAACCCTATGCTGTGGCAGTCCCTAGTCTCTGACTCCCAGAAGCTGAGGCTGGATTACAGGGAATGGATCACTCAATAATTGCCCTTTTGTTCTGGTCATTCTTTCTGAAGCACCTGCCATTGGCCACTGTTGAAAGACAGGATACTGGGCTAGATGGACCATTGGTCTGACCCAGTATGGCTGTTCTTATGTTCTTATATAATGGTAGCACCCGCAAGAGCACAGCAAGTGTCAATTGTTTAGGTTGCCATAAGGAGGACTATGTCCATTTCACAGAGGCCTCTGTGCCTTAATCTGACCATAGATGGCTTCTTAGACTCCAATGAAGTATATGAATTTACACCAGCTGGGAATCTGGCCCATTGACTCCTAAGGGGTTTGCACAGATTTACACTAGTTGGCAATCTGGTTGCATTGACACTCCTGTTCTGCTCTGATTTATACCAATTGATGATGTGGCCCATTAACTCCAGTAGGGTTATGTCAGAGTTCAAGGAGAGGAAGGATTTGCACAGGTGTCTCCTGCCACTACAGTGAGTGCTGAAAACACTGGCCCATGGGATATTCTAATGTGGGGCTCCCTTTCACTCTCTCCTGTTGAGCTGTTACACTGTGTATAAATAACGAAAGAATGATTAGAGCAAGGAGACTCCCAGATCTCAGTGGGGGGAGGGGGCGGGGTTGTGCCCTAACTATCAGGCTATACACTAATTTCCACTTTCTTGCTCAACAGCTATTTATTTAAACACAGTGAAAGAGCTTCAACAAGAGTCATTGATGGAACCACCACCCCATCAGAACAGCCTGTGACCCACTAGCTGGTGCACTCTTCTGAGATACCAGAGATCTCTGCACAAATCCTTTCTCCCTTCAGGGTAGAGAGAGAAACTGAACCTGGGTTATCCACCTCCCAGGCAAGCATTCTAACCAATAGGCTAAGCTGAGCACCCCCTCCATATTCTCTAACAGCAGTGGGATTTTGAATGGGACCTGATCCAGTAGTTGTTTGCAGAGGCTGCCTACTAGATTGAGCCCCACACGGGATTTGGGCAGATGGATGCTTGTCTTTCCCTCTGTTTGTGAATCACTCTGTACTTAGATAGGAGACAGGCATTCAGACACCTAGAGTGAGACAGCAGAACTTTTACCCTAAAAACTTAGGTACTGAGTGAGTTTAGGCACCTATAGCATTCAGCGAGAGTTTTGTGGATTGCAATAGAACCTAAAACTGGGATTTAAGCACTCAAACCCAAGATTTAGCTGCCTGGGTCTGGGGTTTAGGTATCTAAGTAATTTTGTGGATCCCACGTAAGAACCTACATAGGGAACAAATATTTGATAGTGGGCTTTTCAGTCTGGCAGACAAAGGACTAACAAGATCCAATGGCTGGAAGTTGAAGATAGACAAACTCAGATTGGATATAAGGAGTACATTTTTAATGGTGATGGTAATTAACCATTGGAACATCTTACCAAGAGTCATGGTGGATTCTCCATCACTGACAATTTTTAAATAAAGATTGGATTTTTTCTAAATATCTGAGTGGGCTGCAGGCTTGCCGTGATATGGCGAGACAAGAGCAGGAGAGCAGAGTTGCTGCGGAAGCGGTGGATGACGACGGTCATATAGAGGACCTGTGAGGTGGATTCATGGCACCAGGAAAGCAGAGCTGCAGCAGAAGCAGTTGTTTGATGATGACAGTTAGCAGTCCTACTTCACCGTATGCTGAAAGCAGTATGGCATCTTCACGGAAAAAAGGCGTGAAACGATTGTCTGCCATTGCTTTCATGGAAGGAGAGGCGACTGACAACATGTACCCAAAATCAACTGCGACAATGTTTTTGCCCCATCAGACATTGGGAGCTTAATCCAGAATTCCAAGGGGCGACAGAGACTGTGGGAACTGTGGTATAGCTATCCACAGTGTAACACTCCGAAAATCAATGCTATCCACGGTACAGTGGACGCACTCTGCCGACTTAAGGTGCTTAGTGGGGACACACACAATCGACTGTATAAAATCACTTCCTAAAAAATTGACTTCTATAAATTTGACCTAATTTTGTAGTATAGATATACCCTTAGTGGATGTAGGGAAGCAGTAGACATGATAAACTGTGATTTTAGTAAGCCTTTTGACAAAATTCCACATGACATTCTCATAAGTAAATGTCATGGAAAATGTGGTCAAGACGAAACTCCTGTAAGGTGGGTGCACAACTGGTTGAAACACTGTACTCAAAGAGTAGTTATTAATGGTTTACTGTCAAATTGGGAGGATGTATCTAGTGGGGTCCCGCAAAGGTCAATTCTGAGTCAGGTATTATTCAATATTTTCCTTAATGGTTTGGATAATGGGGTGGAGAGTATGCTTATAAAATTTAGAGATGACACCAAGCAGGGAGTGGTTGGAAGCATTTTAGAGGACAGGTTTAAAATTCAAAGTGACCATGACAAATAGGAGAACTGGTCTGAATTCAACAGGATAAGACAAGTGCAAAATACATCTACTAGCAAGGAAAAAATCAAATGCACAATTACAAAATGTGGAATAACTGGCTAAGTGGTAATAGTGTTGAAAAGGTTCTGGGGATTATAGTGATCCACAAATTTTATATGTCAACAATGTGATGCAGCTGCAAAAAAGGCTAACATGATTCTGTTGTGTATGTAAGACACGGGAGGTAACTGTCCCACTCTTCTCAGCACTGGTGAGGCCTCAGTTGTGTCTAGTTCTGGGTGTCACACTTTAGGAAAGCTGTGGACAAATTGAAGAAAGTCCAGAGGAGAACAGAAAAAATTATCAAAGGTTTAGAAAACCTGATGTATGAGGAAAGATTAAAAAAACTGGGCAAGTTTAGTCTTGAGAAAAGAAAATTGAGGAGGGACCTGACAACAGTCTTCCAATATGTTAAAGGCTGTTACAAAGAGGATGGTGAAGGTAGGACAAGAAGTAATGGGCTCATTTGGCAGAAAAAGAGATTTAGATTAGATATTAGGAAAAAGAATAATAGAATCATAGACTCAGAATCATAGAACTGGAATGGACCTCAAGAGGTTATCTAGTCCAGTCCCCTGAACTCAAAACAGGACTAAGTATTATGTAGACCATTCCTGACAGGTGTTTGTCCAACCTGCTCTTAAAAATCCCCAATGATGGAGATTCCACCACCTCCCTAGGCAATTTATTCCACTGCTTAACTGCTCTGACAGATGGTTTTTCCTAATGTCCAACCTAAATCACCCTTGGTGCAAATTAAACCCATTAGTTCTTGTCATATCCTCAGAGGTTAAGAAGAACAATTTTCCTCCCTCCTCCTTTTATGTACTTGAAAACTGTTATCATTTCTCCTCTCAGTCTTCTCTTCTCCAGACTCAACAAACCCAACTTTTTCAATATTCTCTCATATGTCATGTTTTCTAGACCTTTTAAATCATTTTTGTTGCTCTTCTCTGGACTTTCTTCAATTTGTCCAACCTTCCAAGGGAGGTTGTGGAGTCCCCATTATTGGAAGCTTTAAAAAACAAGTTGGATAAACATCTGTCAGGGATGATCTTGGTTTATTTGGTTCTCCCACAACCCAGGTAGCTGGACTTGACTTCTCATTGAGTTTTCTCTGTGGGAATTTGTTTAAAGATTGTATAAATTTCCTTTGAAAATGCACAATTGTTAAATGTGAACAACACAGACATGTCAGTTGCACTGAAAAAAGTCACCTGCCTCTCTGGATAAGTAAGGTGAACTCAATTCTTTTTTTCTGAAGCATGACCTGGGTCCATTGATCTGTTCTTGCCCAATAATCTCTCCCACTCAAATCCAAAGCCCCAAATTCCAATTTAGGGGACAGGGAAATATTTCTTTTTTTCTCTGTATGGATTTTCTGGGCATTCCCAGGTCCCAGTCAGAGATGCTCCCAATCTTAACCTCCCAGAAGTGTTTTTCAGAGGAGAGTACTTCGGAGCCGAAAACACAGATAGACAAGTCACATTCTCTGGATTTGGTGGAACTTTCTGAGGTTGGGCTTCCTGTCTCAAACTCTTCTTATCGCTGGAAATGGAGAGAATATAGGCTTGACTATGTTTGCATCAAGAGCGATGTCAGCTGCAAAGAGAGTTTTCATTCTGAGAATTGCTGGTCTAATGATGGTATGATCTGGGACAGGGGGAAATATTTGGCCCAAGCCTGTAGTTTCACTAGCAGTAGATTTGCTTGCAGGACTTGGTACTTTCACCATGTCTATCATACTGCAGTATGACAATATTTAAGAAATATGGTTGAAATTTAAATACAGTATTTGGCCCATCGCCAAAAACTCATTCATATAAAAACACAGGAGCTAATTATTAAGATGAACTCAAAGGCATATTATTCCGGATTCTACCAAACACTTTAGTCATTATTGTATTACTTTCATGATCCCTACATTATTAGAGATTGTGCCTAGAAGTCTCAAAACAGCCCATTGAGCTGAGAGCTGTAGAAGCAGAGGTGAACAAAGTCCCTACTTAAACCTGAATAGAGAAAGAAAACAAACTGAAAGAAACTGATGATATCAAATGAAAGTTAGAAGTTCAATTATTGTGGTTCAAAACCTCCTCCTCATGTGTCCCAGTTTCCACCAAAGCCTCACACCCACTGCTGACCTCACATGCACCTTTTCTACTCCAAAAAAACCCAATAGTATTTTAATTGTTTGTAATCACCTGTTGTTATTATAGCTGGTTATCCCCCACTATCTCACTTTTCACTGTATTTCCTGCCTAATGTCATTTTAATCCTAAACAGTAGATAGCCCAATCCCACTCCCCATCACATTTTCACTAATCATTTCAGCTTCAAGTTCTGCTGGCAGTGCCTGGTTTTAAATCAGTGCTTCTCAAACTTTTTCTATTGACGACCCCTTTCACACAGCAAGCCTCTGAGTGCAACCTCTCCCCCCCACACCCACCCCCATGCCGTATGAATTAAAACCACTATTTTAATATATATTTAACACTATTTTAAATGCTGGAGGAAAAGCAGTGTTGGGGGTGGTGCTGGGCTAGTGGAGCTCTGGCTGTCAGCCCCCATAGTCATAGTTTGGGGGACAATGCTTCTGTGTCCCATGGCTCTGGACTTGCATCCCTGCTTTGGGCTTTGCAACCAGTCACACAGAGTCACAGCACCCCTCAAGTTTAGCCTACTTGACCCTCTGTCTTCAGGATGGAGGGTTGGGCGGGCCAAACCTGAGCTGTGCTACAACCCTGCATCCCAGTTTGCAACTCCTGGAGCAGGAGTGTTACACTTTGATGCACTCCAGAACAGCAAGCCCAAAACACAAGGAAATCAAAGCAAGACACACAGATAGATGGTCAATAATCACAAACCAGTTAAGTCTGCCTAGAGTGACCAGATGTCCTGATTTTATAGGGACAGTCCCGATTTTTGAGTCTTTTTCTTATATAGGCTCCTATTACCCCCTATCCTGTCCCGATTTTTCACATTTGCTCTCTGGTCACCCTTAGTCAGCCACAGTCTGAACAAAACATAACACTCCAGGTGGCAGATATGTAGCAGCAGGACATGAGTAACTGCACACATCGAATTCTATGTACACACACACACACACACACACACGTCACCACAATTTCCTTCTCTTTTCCCAAAAAGTTCAGCTGTACCTTGCCAGAGGTACCAGGTGATCCCAGGGCCATAGGTTATACTGTAGGCGTTGGATGGGGGACACATGCGGGGTCAAGTGCACCCCCAGATTTTGGCAAGTCCCAAGCTTCCCTTGAAGTGCTTGCTCTGTTTAGCCTGCCATTGGGGGAGAGCAGCTCTCTCCTTCTCCTGCTGTGCCTCTCCCCTGGCACTTCCAGCTCACTCAGCCCCGCCCCCCATCAGCTGGGCCCAGGCAGGGAGCTGAAGAGGGTCGGACGGAGCCGCTTCTCTCGCCAGCTGAGTCCTCTGAAGGTTGGTGTTTGGGAGAGAACCCAGCTGGGGAGTCATTTTTCAGTCTTAGTCTTTCACGGAACCCTTAGACACAATACATGGAGAAGGACAAGAGCCTAAGAACAGGATTTTCAAAAGCCAGAATGCTGCACAGTGAGACTCCTAAAGTAGCCAATAGCAAATGCCAATGAGAGGGGAGTGTCCTAATCCCCACCCCAATCTGTGATTTAGGCACCTTAATTCAAGATTAAGGGAACACCTATCTCTGCTTGGGATCCACCACCATGAACCCGTTCCTGGGGTAAGGTGTCCCAGCCATTTTTTTTATTTTTTTTTTAGAAAATAACAGGGAGAGGTGAAGTGCAAAAGGCAGAGGCCCCATTACAACCTTTAGGCCAGTGGTTCCAGTTCACTTCTCCCCTCTCCTGGAAAAGGGATTTAAACAAGGATCTACCACCTCTTTTGTGAGGGCCCTAACCCCTGGGGTATGGCTTATTCTGAGGCAGAGCTCTCTCCAACTCTCCTGTGGAGGCTGTTCAGTGTGTAGCCATAATTCAGTGTGTAATGGGCCAAAGAGAATGTCAGAGTGACTGCATAGACCAGCGCACTTACATGAGAGGTGGGAAACCCCTTCTCCATAGCAGGTAGAGGAAGGAACTGAACACTCCCATCCCAAGCAATTGCCCTCATCACTGGACTAATAGTTATAAGTGAGCAGCTCTACTGAAATGGGTCACTGTAGCGGGCCAGGGTGGCTCCCCTCTTCCCTGGAGAGGGTTGAGCCCCGGACACAGGAAGAGGCGGGGCTACAGAGTGGTGAGCCCGCCCCTCAGAGGGTCAGGCGGTGACCCGGAAGGATAAAAGCCAGCCCCTCCAGCTCAGTCAGTGCCCAGCCACCGTGGGGAGCAGACCTGCCTGAGGGAGCTCCTGACGGGGAAGCCACTGGAGCCCAGAGCCCTTGCCCGGACTGGCCGGAGATACCCCTGACTCGCTACTGGGAAGACCTGCCAGAGCTTCCCCGCGCCACCTACGAAGAGGAGCCTCTAGGAACATCCCCACCACCGTGCTGTTACCCCGAGGAACCCCCGGAGCAGAATTGGCCGGACTTCCCCGAGGACTTACCAGATCTATCCCCCAGCCTGGGGGGTGAGGAACCCTTGCAGTGGGACTTCCCGGGACTGGACGCCGTGGACCAGGTAGGACCCGAGGGGGATATTGGAAGTGGCCCGGGGGCAGCCGACCTCAGCCAGGCTGCTGACCAGACAATGCCCATGTCAGTGTGTTGCGGTCAGGATCCCCACTGACCGTCAGTGGTAGCAACCGCTGTTTAGGGCCCCGGGCCGGGACACAGTGGAGTGGGTGGGCCTGTGTCCCCCCTGCCACCCCACTCACGGGTGGAAGTTATCCCCCTCACCTTACTGCTCAGCCCTGCTGCAAGAGGCCTGAGCCTTCCTTGTACTGTTTAGTGCTCAGCCCTGCTACAAGAGGCCTGAGCCTTCCTTGAACTGTGTATTGCTCAGCCCTGCTGCAAGAGGCCTGAGCTCCCTTGTACTGTTTAGTGCTCAGCCCTGCTACAAAAGGCCTGAGCCCTCCTTGAATGGTTTATTGCTCAGCCCTGCTGCAAGAGGCCTGAGCTTCCGCCTGTACTGTGTATTGCTCAGCACGGCTACAAGAAGCCTGAGCCTTCCTTATACTGTTTATTGCTCGGCCCTGCCACCAGGGACTTGAGCCCTCCGTCTATGGTTTACGGCCCCACCTTGTAGTCCAAGGCCGGAGCCCCGGAGACTCTGACGCTGTTGCCTAGCCTTAAAGGGACAGGACAGAGCCCCCGTGAGACCAGCGGGCCGGTATGGCTCCCCTCCTCCCCTCAGAGGGTTGAGCCCCGGACCCACCTGTTACAGTCCCACAGGCAAGAGAGCAGGGAAACTTCAAATTTCAGCTGTTTTGAGAATCTTGCTGCGGCTTAGGTGTTCAGGAGCCTGTCTGAGGTGCAGTGCACATGCTTCACAGGCAAAAATTTAAGCATCTAGGGGACATTTGTAGCAAAAATCTAGGTGTCCATGGCATTTCAGGCATCTGCAGGGACAGCTGCTGCTGAGTGAGGGTTTTACGAATCTCAGTGATGCCTAATGGAGACCTCGGGAATGAATAAACAAAATGCACAACTTCAAAATGGGGAAATAACTGCCCAAGCAGTCACACTGCAGCAAAGGATCTGAGGGGCGGGGTATAGTGGATCACAAAATGAATGTCAACTGTGTGATGCTGTTGTGAAAAAGACCAATGTTATTCTGATATGTATAAACAGGGGTGTCATATGTAAGACATGGGGGATAATTGCCCTGCTATACTCAGCATGGCTTCAGCTGGGTTACCGCGTACAGTTGTGCATCCCACACTTTAGGAAAAATGTGCACAAATTGGAGATAATCCAAAGGAGAGCAACAAAAATGATAAGAGGTTTAAACCATCTGACCTTTGAGGACAGGGTGAAAAAAACTGGACATGTTTAGTCAAAAAAAGACTGAGGGGGATCTGCTAACAGTCTTCAAATATGTAAGAGATTGTTATAAAGAAGACAGTATCAATTTTGCTCCATGTCCATGGAGGGTAGGACAAGAAATAATTGGTTTAATTAGCAGCAAGGGAGATTTACTTAGAATATGAGGAAAAGCTTTCTAACTATAAGGATAGTGAAGCTTGGAACAGATTACCACAGCAGGTTGTGAAATCTCCATCACTGGAGGCTTTTAAGAGCAGGTTAGACAAACACCTGTCAGGGATGGTCTAGGTATGTTTGATCCTGCCTCATTGTAGGAGGAAGGACTAGATGACCTCTGAAGTTACCCGCCAGCCCTATGTTTATATTATTCTATTCTGTGGAATTTGGTTGGATTTTTATATAATGTGGTCTCACCACATTCCTTTGGATACCCCTGACATTTCAATATACAAATGGGAACAGAAATAAAATATCGTAAAAGTACCATTAAAAGGAAAATCCTGGGGCTGTCTTAGCTTTCAGCAACTCACAATAGAGAAACAGGATGAATTTCAGTTAGTAATAGTCTTAGTGGTGTGATGTCACCAGGTTGCTAATTAATGGACATGTAGGACTGGAGCGTATTTTCCTCAGTAATATTTACACACTGATTTCCAGAAACATTCTGACAATAGGGATCATATTCTTCATGTGCTTAAAGTTAAGCACATGCTTAAGTGTTTTGCTGAGTTGAGGTCTTGGGGAAGGGGTGTCACGAAGATGGCTGAACACCACCTTTGATCTACCCAATTCCTTGGAACTGTGTGGGGGTCCTCTGGTCCCAAGCATACATGAAACAGCCTGTAGTGAGGCGGCCTGGCTCCCAGCTGCACCTGAGGGGGCCGAGCCAGCACAGCCGCTGAAGTGGGCGGAGTCACCGCCACCTATCCCCGCCCCCCAGAAGTCAAGGGGCGGGACAGGAAGTATAAAGGCCCAGCCCCAACGCTCAGTTGACCGCCGGCCGCTGGAGACGACAGACGCTGGTGCTCGAGCTCCTGCTGGACCGAGCCTTCCCCGAGCCCGGTACCCAGAGGAGGACTGGCTGAGCCTTCCCTGAGCCCGGTACCCAGAGGAGGACTGGCCGAGCCTGCCCCGCTCCCGCTACCCAGAGGAGGAGTCGAGCACACCCGTGCACCTGTATCCTGAGGGGCTGATGCTGGTGGACCCCCCTGCCGAAGCCACGATGACACAGGTACCAATGGGGGAGATTGGAAGTGGCCCGGGGATAGCCGACCCCAGTCTGGCTGCAGCAGACCCTGAGCCTATGTCAGTGTGCTGTGGCCAGGATCCCCACTGACTGCAGCGGATCCACGCCGCTGCTAGGGCCCTGGGCTGGGACGCAGTGGAGTGGGTGGGCCTGCATCCCCCCTGCCACCCACCTCATGGGTGGCAGTCTCCCCCTCCCCCCAATGTTCAGGCGTCAAAGTCTGGACTTACTAGTTCCTGCTCAGCCCTGCCTGAGGGTCTGAGCCTTGTACTGTGTCTGCTGCCCCGCCCTGAGCTAGGGCTTGGGCTTTAGAGATGTGACCTGAACTGCTGCTCAGCCCTGCCTGAGGGCTGAGCCCTGCACCGGAGTTTGTTGCCCGCCCTGAGCTGGGGCGTGGGCTTTGTGGGTACCCAGGCTGTACTACCCATGTGTAGTGGGGCGGCCTGGTCCCTAGCCGCCCAGAGGGCGAAGAGCGACCCCTCGCTTGACGGGGGGGGCTGTTACACAGCCCCATGACTTCTTTAGTTGACACCTATTGTTCATGGCCCTATAGGGAACAAAGGAAAACTGGAGTGCAGCAGTACTCTAGCCATATTCCCCTCCCTCTAGGCACATCTCTGTAGGGGGGGTCTACACTAGGAGATGACATGGCATTGCTGATGTTGGCTCTTCACCAGACAGAGATTTCACCACAGGAATTTCCTCCTGCAGCCCCTTTGTTCCAGGAGGAGCAGGTATTTGTATTTGCATCTGTCTTTGTGTATTTGCATCTGTCTTTGTAGTGCTTGTATCTATCCGTAGGGGCAGACTGCTGAGCGGGCAGCCGAGCCCTGAGAAGGGGGCGGGGCTAGGCTGAGGAGGGGCCTATAAAAGCGGCCGCCCAGCCAGGCAGCGGCACGGGAGCTGGCGAACAGGGCTGCTAACAGGGGAGTTTGAGTGGGAGAGTTCCCATTGGAGGAGCAGGTATTTGTATTTGCATCTGTCTTTGTGTATTTGCATCTGTCTCTGTAGTGCTTGTATCTATCCATAGGGGCAGACTGCTGAGCGGGCAGCTGAGCCCTGAGCAGGGGGTGGAGCTAGGCTGAGGAGGGGCCTATAAAAGCGGCCGCCCAGCCAGGCAGCGGCACAGCTGCGAGCAGCGGCACGGGAGCCGGCGAACAGGGCTGCTACCAGGGGAGTTTGCGTGGGAGTTCCCATTGGAGGAGCAGATATTTGTATTTGCATCTGTCTTTGTGTATTTGCATCTGTCTTTGTAGTGCTTGTATCTATCCGTAGGGGCAGACTGCTGAGCGGGCAGCCGAACCCTGATTAGGGGGCGGAGGTAGGCTGAGGAGGGGCCTATAAAAGCGGCCGCCCAGCCAGGCAGCGGCACAGCTGCGAGCAGCGGCACGGGAGCCGGCGAACAGGGCTGCTACCAGGGGAGTTTGAGTGGGAGTTTACAGGGGGAGTCGGAAGGGGCAGGGGGTGTGGTGCTGCGTGTGCTGTGTTCCCCAGGTGAGAAGGCTGATAGAGGCAGAGACAACAGCAGCCATGAGCCAAGCAGCAGAGGATACAATGAGGATGATTGCATGCAGCAGCTGCAGTATGTACATGGTCCTAGTGGGGGCACCGGAACAGAGGTATGTATGCATGAAGTGCCGCCTAATAGAGCTGATGGAAGAAAAGATCCTAGGTCTAGAGATGCAGGTAGAAACCCTGGTAGAGATTAGAAGGGGGCTTGAGCAGCTGATGGAGCAAAGGCAAGCTGTGGCTGAAGGGGAATGCTCAGAGGTACAGGGGGAAGCAGGGGCTAAGGCCTGTGAGGGGGGAATGCTGGATGGGGAAAATAGGCAGTGGAAGCATGTGACCGTGAGAAGCAGGCAGGGGAAAAGGAGGGCCAGTGAAGGAGAAATAGAGCTAAGGAACAGGTTTGAAGGTTTGGAGAATGAGGAAGGGGTACAGCAGGTGGTAGCTGACGCTGGGAGGGCAAGGAAGAAGAAAATAGCAGCTAGTCCGATAGAAGGAGGGGAGGAGTCGATGGAGACAGCACCAACTTTGGGCCCTGGGAGGATGCAGGATGGCTTAAGGGGGACTACAAGGGATGATAGGAATGGAAGGAGCTTGCAACCAGAGAGAACGGGGGATAGGTTAGCAGACCGCACTGTCACCAGGCAAAGGCAGGTCTAAGTGATTGGGGATTCCATACTGAGAAGGTTGGACAGGCCTGTGACCAGGGCCAATCCAGAGAACAGAAGGGTGTGCTGTCTACCGGGCGCTAAAATACGGGATGTGGACCTGAAGTTGAAAAGGATCCTAAAAGGAGCAGGTAAGAACCTGTTGATCATCCTTCATGTAGGAACGAATGACATGGCTAGATTCTCGCTGGAGAGAATCAAGGGAGACTATGCCAGGCTGGGTAAGACGCTCAAGGAAATTGAGGCTCAGGTGATCTTCAGTGGGATTCTACCTGTCCCTAGGGAAGGGTGACAAAGGGGTGACAGGATTGAGATGATAAATAGTTGGCTCAGGGAGTGGTGCTATAAGGAGGGCTTTGGGATGTATGGGCACTGGGAGGCTTTCGGGGACAGAGAACTGTTCTCACGGGATGGGCTCCACCTGAGTAGGGAAGGAAATAGACTTCTAGGAGGGAGGCTGGCTCATCTGATCAAAAGAGCTTTAAACTAGGAATTGTGGGGAGAGGGTTGGGAGATGTCCAGGCACTCTCCACGCCAAATTTAAACATTGAGAGGGAGGACAACAGGATAAGAACGGATATAGCCAGAGGGAGGTGTTTGGATGTAAGGAAGGGGGGGGGGATGAATACTAGACCAATAGGTCATACTGGTGGTACTGTGTCCCTATCAAATTGGGTGCCAAAGGTGAGAGAAGCCAAACAGCAAAAATTAGGATGGTTGTTCACCAATGCGAGAAGCCTAGGTAACAAAATGGAGGAATTGGAGCTCCTGGTCCGAGAATTGAAACCGGATATCGTAGGAATAACAGAAACATGGTGGAACGGTAGCCATGACTGGAGTACAGGTATGGAAGGGTATGTGCTGTTTAGGAAAGACCGAAACAAAGGTAAAGGTGGGGGAGTAGCACTGTACGTCAATAATGAGGTAAACTGTAATGAAATAACTAGTAATGGAATGGATAATACGGAGTCTGTTTGGGCAATGGTCACATTAGGGAAGAAAACTACTAGAGCCTCCCCTGGGATAGTGATTGGGGTGTGCTATAGACCGCCGGGATCTAGCCTGGATATGGATAGAGAACTCTTTAATGTTTTTAAGGAGGTAAATACTAATAGGAACTGTATGATCATGGGAGACTTTAACTTCCCGGATATAGATTGGGGAACAAATGCTAGTAATAATAATAGGGCTCAGCTTTTCCTAGACGTGATAGCTGATGAATTCCTTCTTCAAGTAGTAGCTGAACCGACGAGGGGGGATGCCATTTTAGATTTGGTTTTGGTGAGTAGTGAGGACCTTGTTGAGGAAATGGTTGTAGGGGACAACCTTGGCTCGAGTGATCATGAGCTAATTCGGTTCAAAATAAATGGAAGGATAAACAAAATTGCATCTGAGACTAAGGTTTACGATTTCAAAAGGGCTAACCTTACTAAATTAAGGTGACTAATTAGGGAAGTGGATTGGATTAACATATTTAGGAATCTAAAGGCGGAAGACGCCTGGGATTATTTCAGGCTGAAGTTGCAGGAGCTGTCAGAGGCCTGTATCCCGAGAAAGGGAAAATGGTCCTTAGGTAGCAGTTTTAGACCGAGCTGGATGAGCAAGCGTCTCAGGGGGGTGATTAAGAAAAAACAGAAAGCGTACAAGGAGTGGAAGATGGGAGGGATCAGCAAAGAAACCTACCTTATTGAGATCAGAGGGTGTAGGGATGCAGTGAGAAAGGCCAAAAGCCGGGTAGAGATGGACCTTGAGAAGGGAATTAAAACCAATAGTAAAAGGTTTTTTAGCCATATAAATAGGAAGAAAACCAAGAAAGAAGAAGTGGGACCGCTTAAAACTGTAAACGGAGTGGAGATTAAGGATAAGCTAGGCATGGCACAATATCTAAACGAATATTTTGCCTCGGTCTTTAATGAGGCTAATGAAGGGCTTAGGAATAGTGGCAGAGTGACTGATGGGAATGAAGGTGCGGGGTTGGAAATTACAGTATCCGAGGTAGAAGCCAAACTTGAACAGCTTAACAGTAGTAAATCAGGCGGCCCGGATAATCTTCATCCTAGAATATTAAAGGAATTGGCGAGTGAAATTGCAAGCCCATTAGCGATATTTTTTAACAAATCTCTAAACTCGGGGGTTGTACCATTTGACTGGAGATTAGCTAAAATAGTTCCTATTTTCAAGAAGGGGAAAAAAAGTGACCCGGGTAACTACAGGCCTGTTAGTTTAACATCTGTAGTATGTAAAGTCATGGAAAAATATTAAAGGAGAGTAGTTACAGACCTTGAGGTCAATGGCAATTGGGACAAATTACAATATGGTTTTACGAAAGGTAGATCGTGCCAAACCAACCTGATCTCCTTCTTTGAGAAAGTAACAAATTTTTTAGACAAGGGAAATGCGGTGGATCTAATATATCTTGATTTCAGTAAGGCGTTTGATGCGGTACTGCATGAAGAATTACTGGTTAAATTGGAAAAGATGGGGATCGAAATGAAAATCCAGAGGTGGATAAGGAACTGGTTAAAGGGGAGACTGCAGCGGGTCGTATTGAAAGGTGATCTGTCGGATTGGAGGGAGGTTACCAGTGGAGTTCCTCAAGGATCAGTTTGGGGTCCGATCTTATTCAATCTATTTATCACTGACCTCGGAACCAAAATTAGGAGTGGGCTGATAAAGTTTGCGGATGACACGAAGTTGGGAGGTATTGCCAATTCGGAGAAGGATCGGGATATCCTCCAGGGAGATTTGGATGACCTTGTAAACTGGAGTATTAGTAATAGGATGAAATTCAATAGTGAGAAGTGTAAGGTTATGCATTTAGGGATGACTAACAGGAATTTTAGTTATAAGCTGGGGACGCACCAGTTGGAAGTAACGGAAGAGGAGAAGAACCTCGGAGTCCTGGTTGATCGCAGGATGACTATGAGTCGGCAATGTGATGTGGCCATTAAAAAAGCTAATGCGGTCTTGGGATGCATTAGGCGAGGTATTTCTAGTAGAGATAAGGAGGTGCTAGTCCCGTTATACAAGGCGTTGGTGAGACCTCATTTAGAGTACTGTGTGCAGTTTTGGTCTCCCATGTTTAAGAAGGATGAATTCAAACTGGAACGGGTACAAAGAAGGGCCACTAGAATGATCCGAGGAATGGAAAGCCTGTCGTATGAAAGGAGACTTGAGGAGCTTGGTTTGTTTTCCTTAACCAAAAGAAGGTTGAGAGGAGATATGATTGCTCTCTTTAAATATATCAGAGGGATAAATACCAGGGAGGGAGAGGAATTATTTCAGCTCAGTACTAATGTGGACACGAGAACAAATGGATATAAATTGGCAGTCGGGAAGTTTAGGCTTGAAATTAGATGAAGGTTTCTAACCATCAGGGGAGTGAAATTCTGGAACAACCTACCGAGGGAAACAGTGGGGTCGAAGGACCTCTCTGGCTTTAAGATTAAGCTTGATAAGTTTATGGAGGGAATGGTTTGATAGGAGAACATGATTTAGTCAATAGGTCAATAACGTGCCACCACTGGTAATTAGTACCGAGGGTCAATGTTGGGATATTGAAAGTCTTTTTCCTGAGTCTCTGGCTGGAGAATCTTGCCCGCATGCTCGGGGTTCAGCTGATCACCATATTTGGGGTCGGGAAGGAATTTTCCTCCAGGGTAGATTGGCAGTGGCCCTGGAGGTTTTTTGCCTTCCTCCGCAGCATGGGGCAGGGGTCGCTTGCTGGAGGATTATCTGCTACTTGAAGTCTTTAAATCAGGATTTGGGGACTTCAGCAGATGAGTCAAGGGAGAGAATTATTTCAGGAGTGGGTGGGTCAGCTTTTGTGGCCTGCATCTTGCGGGAGGTCAGACTAGATGATCATAATGGTCCCTTTGGATCTTAAGTTCTATGATTCTATAACAGGATGCAAAGGGACTGTAGTCCACTGTCCTGCAGTCAATACATTGTAAAATAAATAAATAAAGCACGTTATTCCGCTTCTTTACATCAATTTTTACTGCCAGGAAAATTTCAAAGATACACCAGTAAAACAAGAGTAGTGATACCAGTGTGAGACAAAGGCCTATATATGAAAAGTGGACCTAAAATTATGATTTTTAAGGTAAAAGACCTTTTATCCTGATAGTGTTAAAGTCTAAGCTTTCACTCAGAGTTTGATGTTAAAGCAACTGCTCAAAGTTAGGCAGTTAACAGCACCAATCAATAAATTGATACATCTGCCCACAAAATATAGTTACATTTTTGTTTTAGTTTTAATATTGAGGAACTTTCCTTTCTGTGTATGGCTAAATGATTATGAGTGATCGTTTTCCTGCTAGAAATTAGCTGGAAATCTAAGAAATTGTCATCTTTATTTATAATTGTGTGCTTGTTAAATATAACAAGGACCATTACCCTAGATTATTTGAAAGATTCCATATTGATTAAGGATTAATGTAGGATTAATATAACGTATGCACTGAAATCTTGGCGGCAGCTCATTGTCAACATTTAATCCAACGAAGTGAGTATTCACCCACGAAAGCTCATGCTCCAAAACATCTGTTAGTCTATAAGGGTGCCACAGGATTCTTTGCTGCTTTTACAGAACCAGACTAACACGGCTACCCCTCTGATACTTAACATTTAATCTGTGTTTCAAACATCAGCTTTATCTTTTGGTCTGGTTTGCTCCCCTTGCCTTTGGCTGGAGTACAAGCTTCGACCTAACTGGACAAAGTCCAAATAGTTTTGGCTTGTTAGGGTATATAGAGGAGTTATTTGATATAGTTTTGAATTGATTAACCTGATAACTGTATTGATAAAATAATTTTGTTTGAACTCATTTTATTTTAGCTATATTTGTATCTTTTTTATTAGTTTCTCTTCCCCTTCCCCCATTACTTAATTTAGTTAATACATTATATAAAAATGGAAAACTGAGTGGTTCAAATATTTCTTCCCCAGATATCAGGGATCCGGGGGATCAAAATTATTTATGAGGTTTCCTAGTGGTTCATGGACTTTATCCTTCTCTTCTGTAGTTCTCACCACATTTTAAAACGTTTAATCTTCTTTTATAGAACAAATTCTCATTGTTGTTTCTTTGTGAGAATTCTTAAAGAACGGATAAACCTCGTCTGAGAATGAACAATCATTAAATGTGAACAAGACAGACATGTCAGCTACATTGAAAAAGGTCACCTGCCCCTCTTGGTAACTAAGGTAAACTCCAATTTTCTTGGGCTTTTTCTGCACCAGGACCCGGGTCCATGGATCTGTTTTTGCCCAATAATCTCTCCCACTCTGACTTAGAGCCCAGAATCCCTCTTTAGCAGACAGGGAAAGTTTTCCTTTTCTCTGTATTGATTTCCTGGCCACCCCCAGGTCCCAGTCAGTGCTGCTCCCAATATCCACCTCCCAGTAGTGCTTTCCAGAGGAGAATCCTTCAAAGCCCAACACACACACAGTCGAATCAAACCTCCCTGGGTTTGATGGAACTTTTTCAGGTTGGGCTTCAAGTTTCAAATTCTTCTTATTCCCAAAAATGCAGAGGTTGGGGTGGGCTGTGTCTGCATCAAGAGTGATGTCATCTGCAAAAAGAGAGTTTTAATTCTGAGAATCACCGGTATAATGGCAGCTTGAGCTGGAAAAAGGGGAAATATTGGGCCTAATCCTGCAGTTTCAATAGCATTTTCTCCTAAATTAGGTTTGCAGGACTTAGTCCTTTCATCTTGTACAATGGACAATTTAGTGTAGAGTTAAAACATTTTAGAAATTTGTTTGAAGTTTACGTAGAGTATTTGACCCATAACTCAGAACTAGGATGTGATGTTCATTTAAAACACAAGAGCTGATTATTTAAATGAATTCAAAGGACACATTGTTGCAAACTCCCTCAAAACTTACTATTGTTACTTATGTATTACTGTCATGATCCCTGTATTATCAGTAGTTGTGCCCAAAGGCCTCAGAACAGATCCGTGCACATTGTGCTGAGCGCTGCACGGGCAAAGGTGGACACAGTCCCTGATAAAAGAGCTCACAAGCTGAATAGACAAGGAAGACAGACTGAAAGAGACAGATAATGTCAAGCAAAGGGTGAGAAATTCAGTTCTTGTGCCACATAAGCCTCCCCTCATCAGCCCAGATCTTCACAGTTGGTTAGGAAAGATTACACCCTTACTGACCAACTGTACCCCTTTTCTGTTCAACCCAACAGTATTTTAATTATTTCTAACACGCACTTCCCATTATAGCTGGTTACCCCCACTTTTCCCTGCATTTCTTGCCAAAATCATTTAAATCCTAAACAGCTCCAAGCCTACTGCCCATCACACTTTCACTAATTGTTCCATTTTAAATGTCTGCTGGTGTTGCCTAGTTCTAAATGGTCTTGAGCCTCTCACGGCCTAACCCCAGTCCCCACCCTGGTGCTGCTCCAGATGTGGCTGCTTCTCTTAGGAGAGCAAGGACTTGTTGGGACCTCTTCAAGGAAGGAGGCTGGAGGGCTGTGCTTACGTGTGCATAGGGGGCATAGAGACCTCAGAGTACCTCAGACTGAAAGTCTAGGTCACTGGGGGACTCAGAATTCACTGGAATTACACCAGTGTGAAGCTGCTGAGAGGTCAGAGTCAGGCCCTAAAATAAATGGAAGATTTTCTGAAGTGAGGGACAAAGCAAGTGGTGGCCTCAGGATGTGGCTAGGATGTCTAGGATGACAACAGTTTGTGACCCAGATGCTGAACTGCAGGTGAAGTCTGTGTGTCTGACCTCTCCGAATTCTTGGGATATCTGTCATTGGCCCATATGTTAGAGCAGCCTCTAGGTTAGTCTAAAGTACAACAGCTGTGCAAGATCCAGGTGGCTGCCCTGAAGCTGGGGATCACTATGACACAGGAGGACCCTTTTTATCAACTGTACCAGCCACATGCTGTATCTGAAACCAGAAGGGAGGTGGCAAAGAATTGGTGTGGATGCCATGTACTGGGGGAATCATGCAGGGGCCAAGCTGGCTTTGAGGCTGCTTTGAGTAATTAAAACAATCCAAGGAAGTCTGATTGCACTAGAGGATCTGGACCTAAATTTACAGTAGTATTATCTTCATTCCTTATTCTCTTCAGGGTATCACACTGCACTCATCAGTGTAGTAACTGGGTGTGTTCTATGTGTATTCTGTTACCTGCATTGTTGCGAGCCCTTCTCCAATCTGAAATCAAAATAAGAAACAAACATTGACTGAGAAGATGCACATACAACATATTTTTCTCATTCTAGCTGAAGGAATCTTTCAGACTGAGGGTAAAGGAGGATGTCAGACAAAGCATGGGACAATTTACTGGTGCAACATGGAAATTGCAGAAATTAAAACTCTCAGAAATGATGCTTACATGTTCACATACACCCCACAACCAATATGCATGCACATTAAGAACACAGGAATTGCCAGACTGGGTGGTCCATCTAATCTTGTATTCTGTCACCAATAGTAGCTAGTACCAGCTGCTTCAGATGAAGGTACATTTTCCATCTTTCCCTGCACTGTTCACTGCTGTATTGACTATGATCTAATACACAATTACTAGAGCATGGTTTACTTTATTTACTGAAAATGCATTTTTCTTACCTAATTCAATTCTTAGTTTTTCCATTTCTGAAAGAGAGAGAGTGAAAAGGTCAGAAAAACTGAATTGATACATGAGTTTTCTGGTTCACAGTTAAGTCAATGGAAACAGTAAGGCCTTGTCTACACAGGGGAAAATTCCCAACATAGCAATATTAAAATAACAATTCCATAATAGCTATTCCAGTAACATTTAGCTATTCCAGAATAACACCTACACGTGGCCACTCTATTCCAAAACAAAAATTATTTCATTTTAGAATAATTACTCAACTTCCATAGCAGAGTAATTATGCTGGAATAAAGACATTTGTGTTTTGGAACAGAGCATCCATAGCGGGAGTTATTCTGGAACAGCTATAGCAGAATGGTTATTGCACTATAGCTTTGTATGTCAGTTCCCCCATGTAGACAAGCCCTCAGAGCCATTATTGAGGCCCAAGGAACTGCAGGATCTAAGAACACAAGAGGAACCTTCTCCCACACTGGGGACTCTTGACACAAACTGGAATTTCCCTAGAGGATTTAATGATACTGCAAGTTGCATGCTGTCCTGTAGCACCCATGTCAGTAACATGTTTAGTAATGCTGACAAAGCTATCTAATCAGTGTGTATGTGTGTGTGTGCATGTGTGTGCATTAATCACTTTTTTACAATTAATAATAACTCATTTTACTGCCATTTGAAAACTAGCAACACAGATACAATTTCTATTTTCCTTAGGATTGACATGGTTTCTGCAAAACAAACAAACAAACAAAAATAGCCAAAACAAAACATCACACAACACCACCACATTTAAAGCTGCTTCTTCCCCTACAGTAGCAGATAGTCATGTGACTTCTCATCTGTTTTTTGTCACTATGCAGTGAGAGACTTGACCCTCATTTGGTACTTTGGTGTAGATATAGGAAATCTTATCTGTTTCAAAATAGCCCCTGCTGGGAGTGGGGGTAACTGCCTGGGGGTTCTTGCCTCCCTGTTCCCCACCAGGAGTGTGGTGGGGGGAAAAGCTGTCTGGGGCTTCTTGCCCCTTGGGAATTGAGTCCAGCTGCCCCGGGTTGTCTCCCTCTTCCCACCCCAGCCACTCATTCCAGGTTGTCAATTCCGAAGCTCCATCACTGAAACATGAAATTGACAAGACAGCCAAGGTTTCCATCTGGGAGCAGGGGTTGGGGGAGAAGCCTGCTGGGCTTCTCACCCTGGCTTCCAGCTGGGAGTGGGGTCCAGCCACCCAACTCTCCAGGGCAGCAGGGGGCAGGCGGGCTCTAGCTGCTGGCTTGTTTGTTAATTTCAAAGCTCCTACCATGAAATTTACAAGGCAGCCAACAGCCCAATGTAAGTAATGCAGTGTCTACACAGACAAGGCGTTGCCCTAACTACCCCAACATAAGCTCTACACTTCTCGTGGAGATGCAGTTATGATGTCAGAGTAACAGGGCACTTATATGGGGAGGAGGAAGGCTGTAGTCTAGACATTAAGACTATGTCTACACTGCACTTTTGTTGGTAAAACTTTTGTAATCCAGGGGTGTGAAAAAACCACTCCCTGGCAGACAAAAGTTTTACTGATGAAAAGTGCCAATGTGGACTGTGCTTCATCAGTGGTAGATACCACCTATACAACTGATGGGGAGAGAGAAAGATGCCTGAGAATGGCATCCACAGAAGTCAGGACACTAGGCAGGGAACTATCTAAGCAAGCCAATGTGAGATGGTGACAAGAAGGGGTGCCCCTCTCATGGTGTTTGGTATCGAAACTTATGGGGCAAGGAGGCCTCTGTCTCTAGTGGTGACCTGCAACCAGAAACCTGCTCCTGCAGTCAGGTTGCTTAGGTCATTTTTTGCATGAATGGCTTAGGAACCTACCTAAACCCACACAGAATGGTGGGGAGAGGGGAAGGAGGAGACAGCGTCCCTTATAAACTTTAGTACAGTGGCTAAGGAACCCGCACAGAATGGTAGAGACCCTGGTTTAATTCCTCACCCAATGAGTTCCCGAAACCTGGGACTATAGATTTAGTCTTTCAGTTCTTTCTCCATGGCTCAATGCAAATATTAATGTGCAATGGCTTCAACAGGAGAGACTATCCCATTGGTTGGGGATTCGCCTGAGAGATGAGAAACTCCTGTTCAAATCCTTTCCCATCAAGCCAAGGGGGGAACTGAACCAGGGCCTCTCACAGCCTGAGTTGTTTCTCTCCCTAGTGAGGTAAAGGTTAAATGGGAAGCTGCCTCCTCCATGCCTCAGGCCCTGGGCATGCCTAGCAGAGTGAGCCCCATGGACTGCAGACCACCTATCTTCACCTGGTCTGAGGATTACACTGGATCTTTAGACATGAGACAGGCATCTGGGTGCCCAGAGTAAAGCAGCATCTTCATGCCCAGAGACAGAAGGCTATATTTACAGCATGAAAGAGGGATGTGTTTCCCCGCTCACATAGGCTTGTAAGTACTCTAAAATCTGAACAGTTACTCAGCTTATTTTGAAAATGGGTGTGTCTGAAGGAGGTCTGGGGTCAAATTAGTGGTCCAAATTCAGGTCATTTGACCATGGTATTCCCAAATTACATTTCCCCACCCCCCAAAAAAGATCCCAATCTGTTTCTTTTTGTTGCTTTGTACTGTTAAACTGAGAGGTACTAATAACTGAATGAATCACAGATATCATTGAGATTGATGGCTGTAAACACATCCTTCAATTAACATAACTAAGGATAAATTATCACAAGGTCCCAGCTAAGACAAAAGGAGTTCTTGGACTGAGTGGATGTAGGTTGCTACAATGTGTGAGTCATGGATAGTAATTTCATTTTGATGGTGGTGATGGTAATAAAATATTTGGGAAACAAATTAGACATGTGAAAGCTTCCTGGGAGGGGAGGGGCATTAGGGATGAAGGAGTGGGACACTGGGAAGAGAGATGAATGTCAGGAGACTTGGGGGAGAATAGGGGCAAGGGCATATATCAGCCCATTTCCATCCTCCCCTTGGGTGTGCCCACATATTGGGGGGGGGGGGATATTGCTCCTCTGGTGCTGTCTAAGTCCTTCTCATTGCCCCATGTGTGTGCCAGGATCTGGGGTGGGCATACCCATCTTAAGGGGTTGACCCTGCCATCTCCAATATGTGGTGGATTCCAAGGGGGGCTTGCCCTCTGAGTGGTTTTGAGGACTCCTCCAGTCCCCCTCTGTGAAAAGGATCTTGGGAGATTGAGTGCTCTTGTGCCTTATAGCACAAGGCAGCCACAGTCTTTCCAACTTCGTCTGTCTAATGTCATGTTTCTTACTTCACTACACTCTGTTTCCATGCCAGTGATATCTTCAAGGGTTTTCTTATATGCCAGTGCCTGCTGGAATGCAATGCACATCCCTCCCCTCCCCTCAGTGTCTCCACTGCCTCATTTTCTTCCACTGACAACCCAGAAAACCATGGCAGGAGTCTGAGAAAGAGGAGAAGGTGGACAGGAAGTGTGAGTAGGTAGAATTATCTCAAAGGACTCTGGTCACAAGTAAGTAACCTCCATTACTTCTTAGAGTGGCTTGGCAAATTCCCACTTAAGGGTAGTTTGACAAGCAGTGCTAAAAATCCCAGAAGTGGGAACAAAGTCCCAATGAACAATGATTATAACACTGCTTGGCCAAATGTGACATCCACTCCAGAAGCAAGATCCAGTACATAATGTTTAGTGAATTTGTGCACTGACTTTCAGCTAGCAGCTTTGCAAATTTCCTTAAATACAATCATGTTGAAATGAAGCAAAAGATGCTCCTTCAGTTCTAACAGAATAAGACCATACAATAGGAGTTTCAGGAAATTGAACTAACCCAGGGGTCTCAAACTCAAATGACCCCGAGGGCCGCATGAGGACTAGTGCATTGGCCCGAGGGCCGCATCACTGACACGCCCCCTTGCTGCCCCTGGCCCCACCCCCAATCCACCCCTTCCATGAGGCCCCGCCCCTGCCCTGTCTCTTCTCCACCTCCTCCCCGGCGGCTCCCGCTTCCCCCCCACCTTACCCGAGCGCGTCTCCGGCGAGGCCTGAGCTTCGTCCCGCTCAGAGCCGCGTGGTGAGGGGGCGGGGCTGTGAGCTCCACACCGAGCGCAGCGCTCAGCCCAGAGCTCCCAGCCCCGCCCCCTCCCCACGTGGCTCGGATCGGGGCGGAGCTCAGGCGCTCGGACAGAGAGGGGGCGGAGGCGGGAGCCTCCGCTTTTCTCTTGGGGGCCCCTGCGGAGCCCGGGGCAAATTGCCCCCTTTGCCCCCCCCTCTGGGCGGCCCTGCTCCGCCGCGGGTCTTTGGGGCACTTAGGCGGCGGGTCCCGGAACGGAAGGGGCCCCCCGCCGCCGAAGACCGGGCTGCGCTTCGGCGGCGGCGGGTCCCTCTTTTCCCCACCCCGGCCAGTCCCGCTTCCCACCCCGGCCCCGGCGGGTCTCGCTTCCCTCCCCCACCCCCCGGCCCGGCCCGGCCCCGGCGGGTCTCGCTTCCCTTCCCCCGGCCCGGCCCGGCCCCGGCAGGTCCCGCTTCCCTTCCCCCCTTACCCGAGCGCATCTCCGGCGAGGCCTGAGCTTCGTCCCGCTCTGAGCCGCGTGGTGAGGGGTCGGGGCTGTGAGCTCCATGCCGAGCGCAGCGCTCAGCCCAGAGCTCCCAGCCCTGCCCCCTCCCCACGCGGCTCGGATCGGGGCGGGGCTCAGGCGCTCGGACGGAGAATTGGTGCTCTATGCGCCGAGGCTCCAGCAGAGGGGCGGAGGCGGGAGCCTCCGCTTTTCTCTTGGGGGCCCGGGGCAAATTGCCCCCTTTGCCCCCCCCCTCTGGGCGGCCCTGGAGAGCTCCGCGGGCCGCAGGGAAGAGCTCCGCGGGCTGCATGCGGCCCGCGGGCCGCATGTTTGAGACCCCTGAACTAACCTGTAATATTACACAATGCATTATTTAACTCATCTGGAAGCAATTGAAGCAGACACATTATGACCCATATTATTCTTAGCATAAGAAACAAACCATCTAATACTCTCAGTTCTGTGTAAGTCATAAGCCAGAGCTCTCTTAACATCTAAAATATGTAACACAGACTCCACTTTATTAGCACAAAGTTTGGCAAAAAAATCCTGTACTTTAATAGTCTGATTGATGCTAAACTCAGACACTATTTTTGGTAGAAACCTGAGATTAGGCCTAAGAACAATTTTATCTTTGTTTAAATTAGTAAATGGCAGGTCAGTCATCAGAATGTGCAATTTTGGATGATGTAAAAGCAGTGATGAAGGCAACTTTAACAATTAAATAAAATATTGAACACTCCACCCTGGGTTCAAAGGGTTATCTCACACACATAGCATAATGGGATCCCCAGGGTGCAACCTGAGACTCTGGGGCTGCTGTTCCCCCTTAACTCACTATTCTGGGTTGTCTCTCACAATGCCTTACTGGTTACAAGTCGCAAACCCTTCAGGTGCTGTTACCACTCAGTATAAGCACATATAGAGCCCCATGCACAGCCTGATTGCATGAATGCTCCCAGAGACACTCATGAATCACACAGAGAAAGGCACCAGCTAAATCCCACCAGCTCAAGATCCTTTCTTGAGAAATGCAAGTTTATTAATTGATTCACCATTTCACCAATGGAAAGTGGACACACGCCAGCCTTTGCAACATGAGCAGATTTACTCAGTCAAACTCACTGGTAAGGATAAACATTACAATAAGTGTATTGATTACAAAAGATAGACTTTAAGTGATTATAAGTGATAGGGAAAAAGTCAGAGTAATTACAAAAAGAAAATAAAAGATAAACATGCAGTCTAAATTCTTAACCTCATTAAACTGGCCAATATCTAGACTAAGCAGTTTTTCTCACCCTACAGGATACTGCAAATTAGTTACAATCTTTCATACACAGGCTCTTTCTGTTAGCCTGGGGACCAGTCTCCTCAGCTCCAGCGTACTCACTGCCTTCAGCATGGGTGCAGGAGGAGAAAGAACAAACCATGCGGCCTCTGGCTCATACCCTCAGTCCATGTGCTTGGAGAACACAAGTCCAGGCATGGCTGGTGGGCATTGCTGAGTCACCAGGCAAGGTTGAGCAATTCCCCTGGTGTGGCCTTGTGCAAGTGAGTCATTGAATTGTAATGCCCTTGCTGGACAAAGGCTGTCCATGGTTGACTCTCTTATTCTTGTCTCTGGGAGCTAATATCTGGGTGATTCCCAAACTCACAGCATATTTTATTGACAAAAACACAACACAATCTCATAACTTTGTATGCACTAATGACATACATATTTAGATAAACAATCGGATTCAGCAGATCATAATCTTTCCCATGATACCCTACATGGCATGTTTTACATGAAATATTACAATTATATACAAAGGATAAATATGGGGGTTACAGGGTGATCCCCCGAGGTATAGAGTGTCACATATAGATAATAGCAAATTAAGATCCAAAGATAGGACAGGATATCCCCAAAAGGAGGATATATGTTGGATAACCCATTTATAAGCCTTCTGACAGAATTATGTACAACTAAAGATCTATCCTTCACCAATTTTTTGATAAACTGAAATAGTAGCCAGGTGAACTCCTAAAGAAGAATTAGACAATCTTTCAGATTTCAAGTACATTAAAAACTCCAGATTACTGGGTTGAGAAACTGCCACTGGAGATTCAGATTTTCCTTCCATCCAAGCAGCAAATCCAGCCCATTTTGAAACAATTGGAAACAATTTCTTGTTGGTATTTGTCTAGAACTGAGCAGTATATTCAGTATCAAATAAAAAGTAATGACAGCGTGGGCCATTGGGCTTTGACTAGTCTTCAGCTGTTACATTCCTGAGGGAGTTAGTTAAACAGAAATTAAAAGGTACAGTGCCAAAAGTGAAATTCCTGCAAGCTGCATGAAAACTTTTTAAAAGACACCATTCTAGATGTTAAATGTAAATGTATACCTCAAACTATAGTAAGAGAACCAAAAAAGTGCCACTGTGGCTAAACAACAAAGTAAAAGAAGCAGTTAGAGGCAAAAAGGCATCCTTTAAAAAATGGAAGTTAAATTCTATTGAGGAAGCTAGGAGCATAAACTCTAGCAAATGAAGTGTAAAAATATTATTAAGAAGCCTAAGAAACATTTTCAAGAACAGCTAGCCAAAGAGTCTAAAAATAAGAGCAAAAAAATTACTAAGTACCTCAGAAGCAGGAATCCTGCTAAACAACCAGTGGGGACACTAGACAATCAAGATGCTAAAGGAGCACTAAAGGACTATCGAGCCATTGCAGAGAAAATAAATGAATTCTTTGAATCAGTCTTCATGGCTGAGGATATGGGGGAAATTCCTAAACCTGATCCATTCTTTTTAGGTGAGAAATGTGAGGAACTATCCCAAATTTAGGTGTCATTAGAGGAGGTTTTGGAACAGATTGATAAATTAAACAGTAATAAGTAACCAGGACCAGATGATATTCACCCAAGAGTTCTGAAGGCAATCAAATGTGAAATTGCAGAACTACTAACTGTAGTAGTTATCATTAAAATAATTAAAATCAGCTTCTGTACCAGATGACTAGAAGCTAGCTATTTTCATGCCAATTTTTTTAAATAGGCTCCAAAGGCAATCCCAGCAATTACAGGCTAGCAGCAAAGAGTCCTGTGGCACCTTATAGACTAACAGATGTTTTGGAGCATGAGCTTTCATGAGTGTTAGTCTATAGACTCTTTGCTGCTTTTACAGATCCAGACTAACACGGGTACCCCTCTGATAATTACAGGCTAGTAAGCCTAACTTCAATACCAGATTGGTTGAAACGATAGTAAACAACAGAATGATGAGATACATAGATTAACATGAATTATGGAGGAAGAGTCAAATGCTTTTTTGTAAAAGGAAATAATGCCTCACCAATCTATTTGAATTTTTGAGGGGGGTCAACAAGCATGTGTACAAGGGGGATACAGTGGATATAATGTACTTAGATTTTCAGAATGCCTTTGACAAGGTCCCCCACCAAAGGCTCTTAAGCAAAGTAAACTGCCAGTGGATAAGAGGTAAGGTCCTCTCATGCATCAGTAACTGGTTAAAAGATAGGAAACAAAGGGTAGGAATAAATTCAGAGTTTTCAGAATGGAAAGAGGTAACTAGGGTCTGTACTGTTCTCAGTCCTGTTTACCATATTCATAAATTATCTGGAAAAAGGGTAAACAGTGAGGAGGGAAAATTTGCAGATGATACAAAACAACTCAAGATAGTTAAGTCCAAAGCAGACTGTGAAGAGTTACAAAGGGATCTCACAAATCTGTGTGAATGGGCAACAAAATGGTAGATGAAATTCAGTGTTGATAAATGCAAAGTCTTGTTGGCAGCTAGTTTCAAGCGGAGTGCCTCAGGGGTCGGTCCTGAGGCTGGTTTTGTTTAATATCTTCATTAAAGATCTGGAGGATGGCATGGACTGCACTCTCAGCAAGTTTGCAGATGGCACTAAACTGGGATGAGTGGTAGATACGCTGGAGGGTAGGGATCGGATACAGAGGGAACTAGACAAATTAGAGGATTGGCCCAAAAGAAACTTGATAAGGTTCAACAAGGACATGTGCAGAGTCCTGCATTTAGGACGGAAGAATCCTATGCACTGCTACAGACTAGGGACCAAATGGCTAGGCAGCAATTCTGCAGAAAAGGACCTAGAGGTTACAGTGGACAAGAAGCTGGATATGAGTCGACAGTGTGCTCTTGTTGCCAAGAAGGCTAATGGCATTGTGGGCTGTATAAGTAGGGGCATTGCCAGCAGATCAAGGGATGTGATAATTTCCCTCTATTCGACATTGGTGAGGCCTCATCTAGAGTACTGTGTCCAGGTTTGGGCCCCACACTATAAGGAGGATGTGGAAAAATTGGAAAGAGTCCAGCGGAGGACAACAAAACTGATTAGGGGGCTGGAGCACATGACTTATGAGGAAAGGCTGAGAGAACTGGGATTGTTTAGTCTACAGAAGAGAAGAATGAGGGGGGATTTGATAGCTGCTTTAAACTACATGAAAGAGAGTTCCAAAGAGGATGGATCTAGCCTGTTCTCAGTGGTACCAGAAGACAGAACAAGGAGTAATGGTCTCAAATTGCAGTGGGGGAGGTTTAGGTTGGATATTAGGAAAAACTTTTTCACTAGGAGTGTGGTGAAACACTGGAATGGGTTACCTAGGGAGGTAGTGGAATCTCCTTCCTTAGAGGTTTTTAAGGTCAGGCTTGACAAAGCCCTGTCTGGGATGATTTAGTTGGGAATTGGTCCTGCTTTGAGCAGGGGATTGGACTAGATGACCTCCTGAGGTCCCTTCCAACCCTGATATTCTATGATTCTGTGATTCTATGAAAGTAATGCACACTGGAAAACATAATCCCAACTATACACATGAAATGATGGGGCAGTAATTAGCTGTTACCAATCAAGAAAGAAATCTTGGAGTCATTGTAGACAGTTCTCTGAAAACATCCACTCAATGTGCAACAACAGTCAACAAAGCTAACAGAATGCTGGGAATCATTAAGAAAGGGATAGATAATAAGACAGAAAATATCATATTGCCGCTATCTAAATCCGTGGTAAACCCACATCTTGAATACTGCATGCAGACGTGGTCACCCCATCTCAAAAAAGATATATTGGAATTGGAAACAGTACGGTACAGGAAAAGGCAACAAAAATTATTAGTATCAGAGGGGTAGCCATGTTAGTCTGGTTCTGTAGAAGCAGCAAAGAATCCTGTGGCACCTTATAGACTAACAGACGTTTTGCAGCACGAGCTTTTGTGGGTGAATACCCGCTTGCATCCAAAGAAGTGGGTATTCACCCACGAAAGCTCATGCTTCAAAACGTCTGTTAGTCTATAAGGTGCCACAGGATTCTTTGCTGCTTCTAAAAATTATTAGGGGTATGAAAGAGCTTCTATAGGAGGAGAGATTAATAAGATTGGGACTTTTCAGCTTGGAAAGGAAACGTTTAAGGGGGGATATGATAGAGGTCTATAAAATCATGATTGATATGGAGAAAGTAAATAAGGAGGTGTTATTTACTTCTCATAACACAAGAACTAGGGGTCACCAAATGAAATTAATATGCATCAGGTTTAAAGGCAGCAAAAGGAAGTATTTCCTCATACAACACATTGTCAACCTGTGGAACTCTTTGCTAGAGGATGTTATGAATGCCAAAACTAACAGGGTTCAAAAAATAACTAAATAAATTAATGGAGATTAGATCCATCAATGGCTACTGGTCAGGATGCGCAGGGATGGTATCCCTAGCCTCTGTATCTCTGAAGCTGGGAAAGGGCGACAGACGATGGATCACTTGATAATTAATTGAAGCACCTGGCATTGCCCACTAAAGGAAGACAGGATACTGGGCTATATGGATCATTGGTCTGAACCAGTATAGCAGTTCTTATTTTCTTATGAAGAGATTGTGAATCTACTGTGACAAAATATCTGGAGATAGTGGAAGGTGCATATATCATCCATCTGACAACTGCAAGAAGCATCTGTACCATTGCTGTCTCACCCAAACTGGAGCAATCAAGATTTTTTGCCCTTTCCTACTGAATCGTCACCACTTTCTGAATTAATGGAAAGAGTGAAAGCATACAGTTCTCCCTTTCCCAATGTAGAAAGAAGGTATCAGAAAGGGACTGAGGGTCCCTCCCAACACTTGAATAGAAGATAGGACACTTTAAAAAAAATCCCTTGCAAACAGGTCTACCTTGGGTTGACACCAAAGGGAAAAGATGTCTTGAAATATTTCATGCTTCAAGGCCCACCTGTGAATTTGAGAACTCTAACTGATGAGATGGTCTACAAGCACAATTCTTTCCCCTGCTAAATGCAAGCTCACCAAATAGATGATATGAAGAATACACAAATCTTGTAATCTGCCTTTGGCACATAAGTCAAATGAGTGAGCATCCCCTTGCTGGTTCATGTAATATATATTGTCCATTTCCACCTGTGCAATGTTCCCTCGTAGATAAGGGAGGGATGATCTCAGAGCCAGATGGCTCCTAATTCCAACATATTGCAATGTGAGCTCTTCTATTGGAAAACCCAATGACCAATTAAGAAAAATGGGCTCCCCATTATGTGTTGAATGCATCTGCTGTTATTGTCATGGATGGGACAGGGGGAATGAATAGTACACCTTGGAGAACATTCAATCTGTTCATCCACCACCTCAGTGAATGCAGAATGTCCTGGGGCATGGTGATAAACAAATGAAGATTGTCTCAACTGGGTGTGTAAACTGGCAACATACAATGCTGCATTGTTCACATTCTGAGAAGAGCTGAAAGCGTTACATAGATGGTAGTTCCTATCAACCTCCTGAATCCCAAAGAGACAATGATCTTCTGGTATTGAGAGGCTTGAATTTGAGAAATCACTTGTTGAAGTCTACACTACAAAATTTGGTCTATTTTGTAGAAGTCGATTTTTAGAAATCGATTTTATAGAGTCAATTGCATATGTTCACACTAAGTGCATTAAGTCGGTGGAGTGCGTCCTCACTACCATGGCTAGCATCGACTTATGGAGCAGTGAACTGTGGGTAGCTATCCCACAGTTCCCGCAGTCTCTGCCACCCATTGGAATTCAGGGTTAAGCTCCCAATGCATCATGGGACAAAAACATTGTTGCAGGTAGTTTTGGGTACATGTCGTCATTTGCCCCTCCTTCCATGAAAGCAACGTCAGACAATCATTTTGCGTCTTTTTTCCATGCAGGCATCATACCATGGCAAGCGTGCAGCCCACTCAGCTCAGCTCACCGACACTGCCGCTATTGTGTCCTGGGTGCTGCTGTCAGCAGACGGTGCAGTAGGACTGCAAACCATCATCATACAGCGCTTCCACTGCAACTCTGCTCTGCGGCTCTTGTCTCAGTAGTGAATTTCTCTATGTTGTCTGTCATGTGCTCTTGGGTACACATGTTCTTCCTCAGGAAATGAGTGGGGTGCTAACCATAGTCCTCCACTGCTTCCGCTGCAACTCTACTCTCCTGCTCTTGTCTTAATAGTGACTTTCTCCATGTTGTCTCTCAAGGGTACCTGGGTATGAGTGAAGTATTAGAGGGGTAGCCGTGTTAGTCTGGTTCTGTAGAAGCAGCAAAGAATCCTGTGGCACCTTATAGACTAACAGACGTTTTGGAGCATGAGCATTCGTGGGTGAATACCCACTTCGTTGGATTAAATGTTGACAATGAGCTGCCGCCAAGATTTCAGTGCATACGTTATATTAATCCTATATTAATCCTTAATCAATATGGAATCTTTCAAATAATCTAGGGTAATGGTCCTTGTTATATTTAACAAGCACACAATTATAAATAAAGATGACAATTTCTTAGATTTCCAGCTAATTTCTAGCAGGAAAACGATCACTCATAAACATTTAGCCATACACAGAAAGGAAAGTTCCTCAATATTAAAACTAAAACAAAAATGTAACTATATTTTGTGGGCAGATGTATCAATTTATTGATTGGTGCTGTTAACTGCCTAACTTTGAGCAGTTGCTTTAACATCAAACTCTGAGTGAAAGCTTAGACTTTAACACTATCAGGATAAAAGGTCTTTTACCTTAAAAATCATAATTTTAGGTCCACTTTTCATATATAGGACTTTGTCTCACACTGGTATCACTACTCTTGTTTTACTGGTGTATCTTTGAAATTTTCTTGGCAGTAAAAATTGATGTAAAGAAGCGGAATAACGTGCTTTATTTATTTATTTTACAATGTATTGACTGCAGTCATATCTCGTACTTAAAGTTCTTTGAAGGACAGCGGACTACAGTCCCTTTGCATCCTGTTATAGAATCATAGAACTTAAGATCAGAAGGGACCATTATGATCATCTAGTCTGACCTCCCGCAAGATGCAGGCCACAAAAGCTGACCCACCCACTCCTGAAATAATTCTCTCCCTTGACTCAGCTGTTGAAGTCCCCAAATCCTGATTTAAAGACTTCAAGTAGCAGATAATCCTCCAGCAAGCGACCCCTGCCCCATGCTGCGGAGGAAGGCGAAAAACCTCCAGGGCCACTGCCAATCTACCCTGGAAGAAAATTCCTTCCCGACCCCAAATATGGCGATCAGCTGAACCCCGAGCATGCGGGCAAGACTCTCCAGCCAGACACTCTGGAAAAAGACTTTCAATATCCCAACATTGACCCTCGGTACTAATTACCAGTGGTCGCACGTTATTGACCTATTGACTAAAACACGTTCTCCTATCAAACCATTCCCTCCATAAACTTATCAAGCTTAATCTTAAAGCCAGAGAGGTCCTTCGCCCCCACTGTTTCCCTCGGTAGGCTGTTCCAGAATTTCACTCCCCTGATGGTTAGAAACCTTCGTCTAATTTCAAGCCTAAACTTCCCGACTGCCAATTTATATCCATTTGTTCTCGTGTCCACATTAGTACTGAGCTGAAATAATTCCTCTCCCTCCCTGGTATTTATCCCTCTGATATATTTAAAGAGAGCAATCATATCTCCTCTCAACCTTCTTTTGCTTAAGGAAAACAAACCAAGCTCCTCAAGTCTCCTTTCATACGACAGGCTTTCCATTCCTCGGATCATTCTAGTGGCCCTTCTTTGTACCCGTTCCAGTTTGAATTCATCCTTCTTAAACATGGGAGACCAAAACTGCACACAGTACTCTAAATGAGGTCTCACCAACGCCTTGTATAACGGGACTAGCACCTCCTTATCTCTACTAGAAATACCTCGCCTAATGCATCCCAAGACCGCATTAGCTTTTTTAACGGCCACATCATATTGCCGACTCATAGTCATCCTGCGATCAACCAGGACTCTGAGGTCCTTCTCCTCTTCCATTACTTCCAACTGGTGCGTCCCCAGCTTATAACTAAAATTCCTGTTAGTCATCCCTAAATGCATAACCTTACACTTCTCACTAATGAATTTCATCCTATTACTAATACTCCAGTTTACAAGGTCATCCAAATCTCCCTGGAGGATATCCCGATCCTTCTCCGAATTGACAATACCTCCCAACTTCATGTCACCCGCAAACTTTATCAGCCCACTCCTACTTTTGGTTCCAAGGTCAGTGATAAATAGATTGAATAAGATCGGACCCAAAACCGAACCTTGAGGAACTCCACTGGTAACCTCCCTCCAACCCAACAGATCACCTTTCAATACGACCCGCTGCAGTCTCCCCTTTAACCAGTTCCTTATCCACCTCTGGATTTTCATTTCGATCCCCATATTTTCCAATTTAACCAGTAATTCTTCATGCGGTACCGTATCAAACGTCTTACTGATATCAATATATATTAGATCTACCGCATTTCCCTTGTCTAAAAAATCTGTTACTTTCTCAAAGAAGGAGATCAGGTTGGTTTGGCACGATCTACCTTTCGTAAAACCATGTTGTAATTTGTCCCAATTGCCATTGACCTCAAGGTCCGTAACTACTCTCTCCTTTAATATTTTTTCCATGACTTTACATACTACAGATGTTAAACTAACAGGCCTGTAGTTACCCGGGTCACTTTTTTTCCCCTTCTTGAAAATAGGAACTATATTAGCTAATCTCCAGTCAAACGGTACAACCCCCGAGTTTAGAGATTCGTTAAAAATTATCGCTAACGGGCTTGCAATTTCACTCGCCAATTCCTTCAATATTCTAGGATGAAGATTATCCGGGCCGCCTGATTTACTACTGTTAAGCTGTTCAAGTTTGGCTTCTACCTCGGATACTGTAATTTCCAACCCCGCACCTTCATTCCCATCAGTCACTCTGCCACTATTCCTAAGCCCTTCATTAGCCTCATTAAAGACCGAGGCAAAATATTCGTTTAGATATTGTGCCATGCCTAGCTTATCCTTAATCTCCACTCCGTTTACAGTTTTAAGCGGTCCCACTTCTTCTTTCTTGGTTTTCTTCCTATTTATATGGCTAAAAAACCTTTTACTATTGGTTTTAATTCCCTTCTCAAGGTCCATCTCTACCCGGCTTTTGGCCTTTCTCACTGCATCCCTACACCCTCTGACCTCAATAAGGTAGGTTTCTTTGCTGATCCCTCCCATCTTCCACTCCTTGTACGCTTTCTGTTTTTTCTTAATCACCCCCCTGAGACGCTTGCTCATCCAGCTCGGTCTAAAACTGCTACCTAAGGACCGTTTTCCCTTTCTCGGGATACAGGCCTCTGACAGCTCCTGCAACTTCAACCTGAAATAATCCCAGGTGTCTTCCGCCTTTAGATCCCTAAATATGTTAGTCCAATCCACTTCCCTAACTTGTCGCTTTAATTTAGTAAAGTTAGCCCTTTTGAAATTGGAAACCTTAGTCTCAGATGCAATTTTGTTTATCCTTCCATTTATTTTGAACCGAATTAGCTCATGATCACTCGAGCCAAGGTTGTCCCCTACAACCATTTCCTCAACAAGGTCCTCACTACTCACCACAACCAAATCTAAAATGTTATCCCCCCTCGTCGGTTCAGCTACTACTTGATGAAGGAATTCATCAGCTATCACGTCTAGGAAAAGCTGAGCCCTATTATTATTACTAGCATTTGTTCCCCAATCTATATCTGGGAAGTTAAAGTCTCCCATGATCATACATTCCTATTAGTATTTACCTCCTTAAAAACATTAAAGAGTTCTCTATCCATATCCAGACTAGATCCCGGCGGTCTATAGCACACCCCAATCACTATCCCAGGGGAGGCTCTAGTAGTTTTCTTCCCTAATGTGACCATTGCCCAAACAGACTCCGTATTATCCATTCCATTACTAGTTATTTCATTACAGTTTACCTCATTATTGACATACAATGCTACTCCCCCACCTTTACCTTTGTTTCGGTCTTTCCTAAATAGCACATACCTTTCCGTACCTGTACTCCAGTCATGACTACCGTTCCACCATGTTTCAGTTATTCCTACGATATCCGGTTTCAATTCTCGGACCAGGAGCTCCAATTCCTCCATTTTGTTACCTAGGCTTCTCACATTGGTGAACAAACATCCTAATTTTTGCTGTTTGGCTTCTCTCACCTTTGGTACCCAATTTGGTAGGGACACAGTATCACCAGTATGACCTATTGGTCTAGTATCCATCCCCCCCCCCCCTCCTTACGTCCAAACTCCTCCCTCTGGCTATATCCGTTCTAATCTAATCCGTTCCATCTAATCCGTTCCATCTAATACTGTTAAAGGACAGAAAGGGACAGGGAAGGGTTTCTCATGTCACCTGCCTTCTACCGTCTTCAAACAATACCTCAAAATATTTATACTGAGTCTTTGTCTACACTACACAGCTTTTAGCCACATGGCCATTTCAACAGAGCCCTGTTGCTAAAAGTCAGGCAGGGCAAATGCTGTTTGTTAGCTCTTTTGCCAACAAAATACTTCCACCCCCAAAAAGCAAACTATATTTTATATATGTTGTACCATGGGTACCGTGCAATATGATTGATTATGTTTGGCTATATACATTGTATGTTTTACAGTAAAGATTGTTTAAGATATTAGAATAAATGAATAGGATAGTTGATACTAGTATTAGCCATTTTCTTTTTATTCATGCCTTGTCTATGTCTATGTTTAGATTACAGGAATTCCAGAGGCCCAGGCCCCAATGTAGGAAAAGATAGCTACAAGATTTAGTAAGGTCTAATTTATGATGCCTTTCTTGTTCAACATAAAACACTGTTATTTGTTTCCTTTTGAAGGTATCTGTAAAGAACTGTTTGTGTGAATGAGGAATGTATGCATCAGGAAAAGATAAGGTGTGAAGGCCATTGTTAGAGCCAGATGGTCAAGGGAGGAGGAGTGAAGTACTTAACGATGCCATCAAGGCACATCCATGATTGAGGAAGGGCAGCTTGATGACCCTGAGGTGGAGGCTATCACCCTTAAACACAAGATAATTGATTAAATCGAAACCAAGACAGGTTTCTCAGAGGTGTTTTGGAATGTAAGAAGACATCAAGAGATAACAACAATTAAGGTAACCAGTCATAAAATGACACAGCAAAATCCATAGACTTCAACTAAAAGAAAGGACTATAAGAACAGGGTGCTTCTCCATGGAACTTTGGGTTCATCTTGCCAACAACTCCAGGAGCATCAGATTGCAAGCAACAGAGACCGGCTCCCCTTTGCAACCAATCTGGCTGGCCACTAGATTGATCCAGACTCTGGGCTGGTAACTATAACATTAGCTGGTGGAACTGTGTGCATGGCATATGTATATGACTGAAAAACATATGCTTACTGCTGTATTCTCAATAAATGCAGTGTATTGCCTTCTCCCCTATAAAAGATCTCATATGCTTTATATATATATAAAATTTGTCTTGTCTTACCTGGATTCTCTAGCTGTTCTAATTTCTTCTCCAGAGTGGGCTGTGAAGTTGAAAGTTTCTTCTCTGTGCAATCTTTCCATTGCTGCAGCTCATTTCTGCTGGCAAACTGCATGTTGTGTATAGTTTGGAGCTTTTTTTCTATTTCCTGGGAAACTTTTTGATCAATGGAGGACAACTGATTAGTCAGCTGTTTAATCTGTGTTTCCAGACCCGAGAGGGGATTTTGTAGCAAGGCTTCTAACTGTGTTTGGACACTTCCTAACTTCTCATCCAATAATATCTCGGTTGCCCCCAGACTGTTTTTGATCTCCGCTTTCAACTGCTCTTCCATTTTCTTTTCTAATAATAAGGAAGAGAATAATTTTTAAAAATTAGTTTCTTTCAATTAATTACAGATGCCTGTTAGAGGTTAATTTTTTTGTTGAGATGAGGAGGAGAATAACCCAGGGCTTTTATGAACAATATAATTCTGAAGGCAGTATCTTTCCAATTGTAAATAATGTAGCTCATCACATCTCCTGCCCATGTGAGCTGGAAAGAGAAAACAATTAATTCCAAATTACTTGCTGGATATGTGGGGAAAATTAATAGGGGCCACCAGATAGATATAATGAAGAACACACCAACCATACAGTTGGAAGGGACCTCAGGAGGGCATCAAGACTAACCCCCTGCTCAAAGCAGCACCAATACCCAAACAGATTGTTACCCCACTTCCCTAAATGGCCCTCTCAAGGATTGAACTCATAATGCTGGGTTTAGCAAGCCAATTAGTTAAACCACAGAGCTATCCCTCCTCACCCCAATCCTCTTGTCTGACCCCTTTGGAATATAAGTGGAATGAGTGAACGTCCCCTTGTATGAAGCTTATGCTCCAATACATCTGTTAGTCTATAAGGTGCTACAGAACTCTTTGTTGCTTTTTACAGATCCAGACTAACACAGCTACCCCCCTGATACTTGTATGTTCATGTTATTTATAAGGGTTACACTGTCCATTACCAATGGCACAAAGTTCCCTTGTACATGGGAGAGGAACTATCTCAGAGCCAGATGGCTCCTAATTCCAACAAATTGCACTGTGAGCTATTTTCTTGGAAACCCAGTGACCCAAGCAGTAGATCTAGTCGCCTTTAAGTTTTCCAAGAGCTCATCCATCTTGGAACTAAAAATACCTCAGACTGCTTGGTCCTCCACATGAAATCTCATATCTGAATCCAGTGGTGATGACCAGAGCCAAGTATGCCTCCTCCAGGAAACTGTCGATGACAAAACTCTGGCAGACGGGTCTGAGGCTTTGAATGATGCCTAAAGTACATGCTTGGTCACTTTCTGTCCTTTTGTGAGAAGAGCATTAACCAATCTTCATTTGTCCTCTGGCAAGTGTTGGACAAATACAGTCATCTTTTCCCTCAGGTGGAAATGATAACAGGCTATTACTGCCTGATAATTAGTGAACCAGCAGCAGCAGCAAAACACCTTTCTCCTTGGTGTTTAAATCTTTCTTCATTCTCTATCATTCAGGATGGAGTGAGCCTGGCCAGATCTAATGTTGTTACTAGCAGCAGCAACAAGTAGCAAGTTTGTTATAGGATGGGTATGAAAATACAGAAAATACTTCCTTTGGCACCTGATAAAGTTTGTTTGCTTTCTTTGAGACAGGGTGATAGCAGGCAGGAGATAATCAAATAGTCTTTGCAGACTGCAAAACTGGGAAGCAACCCCCTATTCCTGGAGATAGCTCTCAAAATGTCAAATACAGAGTGTGTGTGTGTTGGGGGAGGAGGCAGTTCTCCCAAGTCACCACAATTAAATTCATTGTGGCTACTAAATGATCTTCAAGGTCATGGAACTGTAATGCATCCTCAGAAGAGAAGGTGGCTGAAGCCACACCCACTTGCTCATCAAGTGATCGACATCTGTGTCCAATTGCTCCTGTTCATAAGCAGGAGCCAGTTTGTCATCATCTTCTTCAAAGAGGTTATCCCGTACCACTGTCAGCACCATCGAATCAGGACAAGACGGATCTGAGGACTTATCAACCACTTATTAACCACTGGATCCTGATCAGAGGAAACATCACCCCTCCATCTAAAAGAAGGATAATCAAAAAACTGTTGTGGTTGGACCTCGTAGAGTCCAAAAAGTCATTGGCTGCCACTCTCTCCACTTGGTGACATCCAGGATCATAAGCGATGAAGACATTGATTGGCATAACCCCAGAGAAGCAGGTCTCACGATTCTTCCTTTATCCCCTCTACAGCCATATCTGGCCTTCAATTATTCAGAGACACTA